>NC_136470.1:144213433-144589565 GCF_902686455.1 Sciurus vulgaris | reverse complement strand
TTGAGCGTGTAGCCTACTTTGGCACACAAGCATCCTCCATGCAAATGAATTGGACTTCTAAAGCTGGGACATTTCCAAGTCAAACTCAATGTCAACTGGAGAACTAACAGTTTGAAGACAAAAAAGAATTGATCTTGGTTTTCCTTTTTCTCAGTCTGTAGTTCTTTGCATTGGGATAGATATTATATTATTATATAATTGTATAATTTGGGGCTGAATACATATTATAGCTTCTGCTGATATCAATCAGGAGGCACAAGGAGTATATAAAACCTGGTTTCCCTGTATCAATTGACATATAGTCTCAATACTGTTGGAAAAATTTATAGAAATTGATAATTTTGATGGATGTTCTTATGATATGCTGTGTAGAACTGGGTGACAGATGTCGTGTTCTCAGTTTACCATGGTTGTGGAAATAGTTTTATTTTGCTTTGTAGAATAAGGCATGACACAAGAACTCCTATTTGAAAGAAGTGACATGGAAAAAATGAAATCACAGACATTAGGTATGTGGCATGTTTGTGGTTGATATAAGCAATTGCAAGAAAAGAAGGATTTTGAAATTTGGAAATGCTTTAACTGATTTTTCTGTTCAGTATATCCTATCACAAATTTGGGTGTTTTTAAAAATTTTCTGTTTATGAAATTCAGGTTTCATGTGTATTCTGTACTCATTTTGGTATGTTAGCAGAGATGCTTTTGATTAAATTTCTTATGATGTGGTGCACTCTTTATTCGAGAAACATATTTCATTGCCACATTTCCATATTTGTACTTGTTTAAATTTTATTGCTTGTGTGTAGATACTCTGTTGTAAGGAAAATTTTCTTCATAACTCATGTGCCAGAAAATCCAATCTGCAAATGTGTAATCAGCCCTGGCTTTCAAGCAACAAGAAAGAAGCAGAAATTTGCAAGGGCATTGATGTCTTTTGCAAGATGAACTATTGTCAGTAATTATAGTTGCTTACAAATGACAATCAAATTCCTCTTACTGTATTTGAATGTATGATGAAGCTGAAGAAATGTCCTGGAATTTTTTAGGAGACCATGAAGGACGACAATTTCTTTTAGTGTCCCATCACCGATGATAGTTTTCATCTCCAGCACCCTTCTGCATTGAGTGCCCCCAAAATGTCCTTAACCTTCCCTTTCTGGATCTTCAGCTTTGGACCTGTGTACCGTTCCTCTCTTCCTGCTTGGTGCATGTTGAAAAATGGTATTATGCCATGGTAAACTTTGCTCTTTCTGCCACCAGCAGGCACTTTTTCAACCAGCAACTTGACATAACTGGTGCATCATTGTGCCAGTGTCTGTTGCACTGTCTTGTAGTCAGTTTGTCCTACAGGGGCTGGTAAAAGAAACCTTGGCATTATCAGAATGGGCTTTTTGCCAGACATGCAATAGTCAGGTCAAGAGATTGACCCCTTATGTGAAGACAGTATGGACAGATATTTCTGCACCTAAAAGTGGGTTTAGGGACCTCAGGGAAACTCATACCAAGAGAATTTCTGAGTGCAGACTAATTGTAAGTCATCATCAATAGAAGGTGGTGCCTGGCAGGTGGAGTGAGCACAGAACATCTCTTCTAGCTTGCTACCTCTTTCTTGGGATCCATACTACATGCTGAGTAATTTACTCCCTCCTCTCCTCATTGGAAATCACAGCATCCACCCACCTCCACTTAAAAATTGAAATTCCCAGGTTCCAGTTGTCTCTTCATTGAGCATTCCAGGAAAGGTGATGTGTCCCACCAGAGTTGGTGTGACGTTTCCTAATTCAATCAATACCTAACAGAACAAACTGCACTGAATTCTGCTGTACCCTGAGTTGTGAACAGCCAATAGCCTGTGTGGGTCACGGAGCCATAGGTTAGGAAACAGCAAAATTGCAGATGAGCCCAGACCTGAATGAGTTGGTTAGGACGGCAATGTTTCAGGAAAATGTGATAAGCTCAGTGACCCAGGTGTCCTCTTGCACCCCTCTATCACTCCCTGATTATCTAGACATGTCGGGGAATAATTGCTTGTAGCAAGATTCTAGTTGCAAGGCGACCATGATGCCTGGTGTGCCAGGTGAGGACTTCGCCACCTAGTGGGCCTGGAGAAAGCTGGGCTGTTGTTCTTCAGCCAGGTCCCTTCAATTGAATGGAGCTGGTGAGATCAAAGGCCTGAGTTTCCCTGCCCTAACACTCCCTGACTACTCTGCTACTGGGAGATGATGTTAGGATCTCATTTCTTGACGAGAACAGAGCCCTGGAGCTCGCTCCTTTCATCTTCCCTATTACAATCACAGCTTATTGGAGGCTTGATTAGAATCATGATATGAATTGGCCAGGACCAGATGACTTTCTGGTTGCCATGGCAACTGTGATGCCATCATATTCTCATTCCACATTTCTGTGACATCAGGATGTATCTGCAGCACAGCCAGTACTCCAGGAATTCAATCATGAAAACCCATGTGGCCCTAGGATCAGACACAACCCCTGGGGAGAGAAGCAAATTGCATTCCCTTACTGGAGCCTGAGACCTATGGGCCCTTCAAACCCAACATGTCTGATGCCAACCCCTTCCACACTGAATATTGTAGCTCTTCTCTCTTTTGATCCTGTAACACTGGTAACCAAGTTAGGCGGTCTTTTTTTGTTTGTTTGTTTGTTTGTTTGTTGTTTTGTTTGTTTTTTGTTTTTTTTTTGTTTTGAGAAGGATCATACAAGCCTAGAAGAAAATTGAATGGTTATAAATAAATGAGAGTTCAATGGATATGATGTTCTGCAACTAATCACACTATAATTTTTCTTGAGAGGAATTGCTGCAAGCATGACTACTGGAAGTTTGAAATTTGGATGAGTTTTCTTACTTTTTTAAAATTTTTCTGCCAGCAAATATTGTGCCTGGGATCACTGACCTGTAAGTCATCATCATTCCCCTTTGCCTATTTATATTTACAGACAGTTTTTAGCTAAGTTTCTTAGGCATTCCCTAATGCAGGAAAACAGGCTTTGTGCTTGAGAACCACCTTACTCACGCTCCCCTATACCTGAGAAACTTGGCAATATTCAGCACCTCCACTGGTCTATGCATTTTGCCCAGATATCTGCTAGTTAGAATGTTTTAATGAAATAACCAGAGGAAATAGAACAAGTCATAAAGGAATGAATAGACTGATTGCAATGGCTTGGGGTTCAGGTTTAAATAATCCCAACAATCACTTTTATACTAATGATATGAGCACATAATATTTCCCACATGTGTCTGCATCTCCTTCAGCCCCAGGCTACCATGGATCACTGGGATAATTGCCTGTTCAGTGTTCAGCTACAACCTTTTATATCCTTATATATGGTTAAATCATTCTCTCATGATACCACTGGACTGGGTCTTGATATGCAACAAAATATTCTACAGAATTGTTCTCAAAATTGCAATTAAAAATTCTTTCAAAATTGTTTGGCTTTGCCTTGGGATGGTTTCCTGAAAACTATTTTAGAGAGTCAGACTGGAACATGATCCAGTCCCCTAATTTACAGAGGCTGCAGATAATGACAAGCCTCTCATTTCTCAACATTGAATTCTCTGTTAAATCAAGTGAATGATACACATTTTAAAAAGTACCAGTTTAAAGTGAAAGCTCATTCCTAGGACAGATTTTAGGATGGAGATGCAGTGATAGTCAGCAGTGTTTTCCAAGTGACCTGAATTTCCTAAGAGTAGGCATTCTTGCAGATGACACAACTCTCAGGAACTGAAAGGTTTTATCATTCTTATGAACATGCTGATACGTTATTTTTTCAGCAAGTTCTTGAAGAAGAAATTGCTCACCACATTTTAATGACTTGAATTTCATCATGTGTACTTCAGTATTCTTGAGGTAGTATCCCACATTGGCACACATGCATTCTCATTTCAAACAAAGGAGACTTCTACAGATGAGAGATTTCCATGTCATCATCAATGTGAACTGGAAAAAAAAAAGAAGTGAAAACAGCATAAAACTGATCTTTGTCCCCCACTTTCTCTTTCTGTTTTCTTATGCATTGGAATAAATATTATATTATCAAATACTTGCATTATCTGGGGCTGAATGCATATCTTCAGCTGTTATCATTCAGGAGGAACAGGGGTATATAAAACCTGGTTTTCCTGTATCATTTGAGGTACTGTCTAAATAGTAATGAAGCATTTTTTATAGAAATGGTTAATTCTAATGGCTTTTCTTAAGATATACTGTGGAGAAGTGAGTGAAAGATGGGATATTCTCATTTTTACCATGGTTGTGTGAATAATTTGGTTGTGTTTTCTAGGGTAACATGTGGCACAAGAACCTTTATCTCAAAGCACTGTCATTGATACAGAAAAACCAGAGATATGAAGTGTGTGGCATGTTTATAGTGAACATAAGAAATGACAAGAAAAAGAAAAGAACTTTGAATTTTGGAAACCCTTTATTATATGATTTTCCTGCTCATTATGTCCATTCAGAACTTTAGGTATTCATTAAATTTTTCTGTTGATGAAATTCAGGTTACCCTTATATTTTTCCTTCATTTTTGTATTTTAACAGAAATGCATTTGTTTAAATTTCTGTTGATGTTGTGCACTGTTATGCCACCTGTAATTCCCCTCAGTGCTTGACAAGGATTCCACTGAGTAATAAAGATGTTTGCAAAGTTTCATCTCTTGGGAATTTGGGTTGTGGGCTTTCCTTCCTTGCTTGCTTAATATGTGTAGGTTTATTATTAATATTTTATCTGTTTTCCCTGAAAACAGGGGTCTTAACAGAACCAGGGTTAGAACATAAGAACTAGAGTTCTAATGGAACAGTGATTTCAGATTTAGCCACTTTCTATGAAACTCTGAGTAACCAAGATTGCTATGAGAATATACAAAAACAGATTCTAACTGCTGATCCCCTGTTGACTACTCTCAGATGACCTGAGGCACATAGGAAAATAATTTGAAGCCTATCAGGAAGGATTAACAGGAACAGAAGAAATAAAGGGTTTCTCAATGTTAAGTTCACACAGTATAAGATGATATCATATATTTCTTAGCTTAAAATGTCTAGCATTTATTAACTACAGCAGTAGTCACATGACTGGTTTATTCAACCTTACTGAGCTTGCTTTAACCTTTATGATTAGGTAAATATTAATATGTCTTATTGTTTAGTTATAGGTTATCACAAGTAAACAATTACTAGAATAATTAGAATACTTCATTGTCTAGTCTAGTAATGATTATACAGAATATTTTTGTTTTTCTCCTTTTGACCTTCTCCTGTTTTGAAAAAACATGTGTTACTGTCTACCTTTTAATGTATAAAATTCTGGCTGGGAAAAATAAAATTTGGAACTTAGCATCCATTCCTTGATTTTGTGTTGCTTTGTTCTCCACCGTGCCAATGCCTACTCCATCACCTGAGCCCACTATGACCCCTGCTAGGGCTGGACCCCGGAAGTTCACTCTTTATTTTGAGTGACAGTTCTGTACTACTTTTCTAAATTTGAACTTGTTTAAATTTAAGTGCTTGAGTGTAGATGCTGTAGCATAAGGCAACCTTACCTCACAGGTCATTTGCCGAAAAGCAAAATCAGCATATATATAATCAACTGTCCCTTGCAAGCAACAGGAAGGAACCAGAAATTTGAAAGGGCATTGATGTCCTTTGAGAGTTGAAATGTTTTCAGTAGTTAATGTTCCTTACATATCTCATAATTACTTCTTACTCTATTTGTAAATAGTATGAAGCTGAAGAATATTCCTGTAATTTTGTGGTGAGATGATTAAGAATGGCAGTTACTTTAGTGTCTCTTCACTGATGATGGTTTTCATCTCCAACACCTTTCTATATCGAGTTCTCCAAAAATGTCCTTTACACTTCCATTTCTGAATATTCACCTTTGAACCAGTGTAGCATTCCTTTCTTCCAGGCTGATGCATGTTCAAAATTTGTACTAAATCATTTGAACGTATCCTCTTCCCACCATCATCAGGCACTTTTTTCATTCATCAATTTTACTTATTTGGACTATCATTGTGTCAGTGTCTGTGACACTGTCCTATAGTCTGTATCCTACTGGTGATAGTAAAAGTAACTTTGACATTGTCACAGAGGGCCTTTTGCCAAAAAAGCAGTAGTCCAATCAAGTGGTTGCACCCTTATGTGAAGATAAATTGACCTGATATTGCTGCATCTGATAGTGAGTTAAAGGGCCCCTGGGAAACTCTTGCTAAGAGAATTTCTGACTCAAGCCTAGTTGTAAGGCAGCAGCAAAGGAGGTGGTGCCTGGTGGGTGGAGTGATCACAGAACATCTCTCCTAGTTTGCTACACTTTTCCTGGCCTCCATCCCATGTGCTTAGTGAATCACTCATTCTTCCTTCTCACAGCATCCACACACATCCACTTAGAAATCAAACTACTCAGATTCCATCCTTCTCCTCTTTGGGCATTCCAGGAAAGGAGGGTTGTCCCCAAAAATTGGTGTGATATTTCCTAATTCTATCAGCAGCTAACACACTGAGCTGCACTGAACACACCCTGCCCTGAGCCATTAACAGTAATCATCCTTTGTGACTGGTACCACCTTAGGACAGTTTCCTGACAAAATCCTGAATGATGCCAGAACTGGAGAAGTGGTTTCAGAAGGTTATGCCACAGGAAACTGATAAACTCGGTGACCCACGTGCCCTCCAGCACTCTTCCATCCCACACTGATCCACTCGACCTGTTGGGGAATAATTGATTGCAGAAGAATTAGAGAGGCCAGGTGGAAATTATGCCTGGTTTGCCACCTGAGGACTGCACTACATAGCTGACCTGGAGGTAACTGTGGGCTGTTGTTCTTCAGCAGGTTCCTTCTCTTGGATGGAGCTGGTTAGATCAAAGACCCTCGAGACCATGTTTCTAACACTCCCTGGCTCCTTTGTTCCTGGGTGACGATGTTTGGATTGCATTTCTTTGAAAGTGGAGGCCTCTGAGGCTCTCTACATTCATCTTCTCTCTTAAAATGTCAGCTGAGCTGATGCTTGTTTAGAATCTTGTGCTGAAGCTACCAGAAACAGAATACTCTCTGTTTGCTATGGCACCTGGGATGGCATTGCACTCTCCTTCCACATTTATGTGACAACAGAAGTTATCCGCAGTGCAGCCAGGATCTCAGGGAAGACACTCATGGGAACCTATGTTACCAGATGTTCATGCACAACACCAGGGAGAGAAACAAAGTACATTCCCCTAAAGAGATTGGAACCTCCACACCCTTCAAACCCAATATACCATATGTCAACCCCTTCCACTTTGCTCTTGTGTCCTTTGGTCTTCCTTTCCAGGAGCACTGGTAACCAAGTTCAGAATTTCATCAAATTGGATCACACGTGGTAGGAAGAAATTTGAATGGAAATAAATGAATGAAACTTAAATGGATATAATTTTATTCAAATAATAAGACTGTAATGCATTTAAAAATGTGTACTTATTTAAATTTAAGTGCTGGGGAGCAGATTCTCTAGTTTAAGGAAACCTTCCATCATAGGTCATGGGACAGAAAAGCAACATCTGCATATGTGTTATCAGCTGTCCCTTGCAAGCAACCAGAAAGAGCCAGGAATTTGCAAGGCCATTGATGTCCTTTGCAATTTGAACTAGGGTCAGTAATCACCATTGCTTACAAATGATCTCACAATTACTTCTTTCTCTATTTGTAGGTACTATGAAGTGGAAGAAATATCTTGGAATTCTTTGGGAGACCATTAACGAAGACAATATACTTCACTGATGATTGTATCCATCTCCAACACTCCTCTGCAGAGTGCTCCAGTAATGTCCTTTACTCTTCTTTTTTATAGTTCTCAGCTTCGAACATGTGTACCATTCCTCTCTTCCAGCCTGATGCATGTTCAAAGTTGGTATTACACCATTAAGCAATGTGCTCTTCCCACCATCCTCAGACACATTTTTTTTTATCTATCAATTTCACTTATTTGAGGCATAATTGTGCCAGTTTCTGTGTCACTGTTCTGTAGTCTGTATCCTACAGGGGCTGTTAAAAGAAAACTTGGCATTGTCACATAGGACCTTTGGCCTGATATGCATTATCCATGTCAAGAGGATGAACCCTTTGGTAAAAACAGATTGACCAGATATTTGTGACTCTGAAAGTGAGTTGAAGGGCCCCTGGGCAACTCATAAAAAGAGAATTTCTGAGTGAAGTCTAGTTGTAAGGCAGCAGGAATGAGGTGGTACCTGGAAGATGAAGTGAACACAGAACATCTCTCCTAGTTTGTGACCACTTTCCATGTCATACCACATGCTGTGATGGCTCCCATCTCTCCTCATTAGAAATCACAGAATCCACCCACCTCCACTTTGAAATCAAACTTTCTAGGGTCCAGCTCTCTACTTTTTGGGCATTCCTGGAAAGGAGTGGTGTCCCACCAGAATTGGTGTGAGTTTTCCCAATTCAATAATCACCAAATGCACAAACTTCACTGCATGCTTTCCTGCCCTGAGCTGTCAAGAGCCAGCATACTATGTGACTGGGAATGCCATAGGCCAGATTCCTGATTCAGAAAAATTATGGATGAGCCCAGACCTACAAGATTGGATTTGGTGCACAATACCACAGTGAACTTTGATAAAGCTGGGTGATCTAAATGCCCTCCCACACCACTCCATCCCTCCCAGTTCCACTAGACCTGTTGGGGAATTATTGCCTGCAGCAGGATCAGGGTGGTAAGGTGACCACAAAACCTGGTGTGCCACACAAAGACTATGCCACCTAGCAGTTCTGGAGTATAATGTGGACTGTTGTATTTCATCAGGGTTGATTCTCTTGAATGGAGCTTGTTTGATCAAAGGCCCAAGGGCAGTGCCCACAACACTCCCTAGCTACTCTGCTCCTAGTTAGTGATGTTAGGATTGCATTTCTTGGAAAGAGCAGGCCCCTGGGGCTCACTCCCTTTATCTTTCCCCTAACAATTATACCTGAGCTGATACTTGTTTAGAATATTTATTTGAAGCCGCCAGGTCCAGAAGCCACTCTGTTTGACATGACAACTGTGATGTCATTGTTCTCTCATTGAACTTTTCTGTAACATCAGGATGTATGTGCAACACAGACAGGATCTTACAGAAGCCACACATGGAAACCCATGTTCTGCTAGGCCCAGACACAATCCCTGTGGAGATAAACAAATTGCATTCCCCTACTGGAGCCTGAAATATCCGTGGTCTTCAAACCCAACATTCTAGTTGCCAACCCCTTCCACTTTGAATATTCTTCTTTTTGTCTACCTTCCCAAAAGCACTGGAAACCAAGGTAGGCATTTCTTTGATAAAAATCACACCAGTCTAGAAAGAATTTGATTGGAAATAAATGAATGAGCATTCAATGGATATGATCATCTGCATCTAATCACACTGTAAAAATCCTTGTGAGGAATTGCTGCAAACATAATTATGGGAAGTTTGAAAATTGGATGAATTTGCTTACTTTTTCTTCTTTTTATGCCTGAAAATATTGTGCCATGGATCACCATAACATCCATCACCATTTCCCTTTGACTAATTATATTTTCAGACAGCATCTGAATAAGTGGCTAAGGCATTGTCTAATGAAGGAAACCTGGTTTCCTCCTGGAGAAACACATTTCTCAACCTTCCCCATACCTGAGAAAATGGGTAACATCCAGCAACTTCAATAGGATGTGAATTTTGCCCAGATATATGTGGGACAGAATATTTCAAAGGAAAAGGCCAAGGTAAGTAGAAAAAGTCAGAAAGGAAAAAATAGGCTGCGTGTAATGGCTTGGGAATAAGGTGTAAATGATACCCAAAATTCATTTTATACTAATGACATGAGCACATAATAGTTTGCACATGTGTCTGTCTCTCCTCCTACCCCAGGCAAACATGGATTACTTGGATAATTTTCTGCTCAGTGTTCAGCTACAAATGTGTTTGTCCTTATATAGGGTTAAATCTTTCTCTCAAGATACCCTCAAGACTGTGTCTTGATATACAACTAATGTTTCTTGCAGAATTGTTCTTGAAATTGCAATTAAAACTTCATTTGAAATTGTTTGACTTTCCCTTGGGATGGTTTCCTGCAAATTATTTCAGAGAATCAGACTGGAATAGGATACAGTCCCCTACTTTACTAAGCCTCTGCAGATATTACCAAGCCTCCAATTTTTCAACATTACCTCCTCTGTTATATCAAGTGAATAGAACATTGTTGGAAAAGTACCAGTTTAAAATCCAAGCCCATTCCTAAGACACATTTCAGAATGGAGCTCTGGTGGCATTCAGCAGTGTTTCCCCAGTGACCTGTATTTCCTAAAGCTTGGTATTCCTGCAGATGACACACTCTCAGGAACTGAAAGGTTAAAACATCCTCATCAACATTCTGATACTTTATTTCATCAGCAAGTTTGAAGGAGAAATTGCTCATGACAGTTTAATATTATGAAATTCAAAATGTCAAATGCTCTAGTATTCTTGAGGTAATAGTCTACTTTGTCACAAACACATCCTGCATTCAAATGAGGGAGACTTCCACAGCTGGGCATATTTCAAGTCATCCTCAATATCATCATGAAAACCAAGTGGTGAAGACATCATAGAACTGCTTTCAGTTTTCCACTTTCTCATTCTGTTGCACTTTGCATTGTGATAGTTAATGTACTGTAAAAGAATTTTATGATTTGGGGTTGAATGCATATCTTATCTTCTGCTGATATCATTCAGAAGTCACAGGGGTTATATAAAATCTGTTTTTCCTGTACCATTTGATGTAGAGTCTCAATACTAATGAAGCATTTTTATAGAAATTGTTAATTTTGATAGATTGATCCTGAGGATATGCTGCGCAAAACTTGGTGAATAATGTGTTCTTATCTTTACCATGTTTATGCAAGTAATTTGATTGTTCTTTGTCAGGTAATGAATGACACAAGGATCCATAATTGAAATAAGTGACATTGAAAGAATGAAATCCAAAATATGATATGTGACATAGTTGTGGTGGATATAAGCAATTATGGGAAAAATAAAAGAATTTTTAATTTTGGAAATGCTTCATTACCTGCTTTTCCAGCTCATTACATCCTATCACAACTTTAGGTATTCTTTAAAATTTTCTGTTGATGAATTTCAGGTTTCCCCTCTATTGTGTCTGTATTTTTGTAGTTTAGCAGATTCTCTTGTTTAAATTTCTGATGATGTGGTGCACTCTTTATTTTGAGAGCCATAGATCAGTGCTGAATTTCAAAATTTGTATTTATTAAATCTGAGAGCTTCATGCTGATTCTGTGGTGAAAGGAAACATTTCCTCATCTATCATGTTCCTGAAAAGCAAAATCTGCATATGCATCCTCAATTGTTTCCTAAAAGCAACAGAAAGGAGCCAGTAATTTGCAAGACCAATGGTGTCCTTGGCAAGTTGAATTATTGTCAGTAATTATTGTTGCTTACAAATGATCTCACAATTACTTTTTATTGTGTTTGTAAGTATTATGACACTGAAGAAATGTCCTGGAATTTTTGGGTGACCACCAACAATGACAATTTCTTTTAGAATCTCTGCTCTGATGATTTTCATCAGATACCCTTCTGTACTAAGTGCACCAAAAATGTCCTTTACTCTTCATTTTCTGAATATTCACCTTTGCTCATGTTTACCATTCCATTCTTCCAGCTTGAAGCATGTTAAAAAGTGGTATTATGCCATTTTAAAAAGTTCTCTTTCTGCCACCTTCATGCACTTTATTAATCCATCAATTTAGCCTAATTGGAGCATCGTTGTGCCAGTGTCTATGATGTAGAGACATGCTTAAGAGACCGCGTACATGCAAGCGGGAGGACGCACCCACCTGATGGCGCGCAATGCCTCCTCCCCCACCCTTATGCGCGCACAGTCCCCAGCTGTGCTTGCGCTGTGGCCCCAGAAACCTCATGCTTGAGGAATCGAACCATGGGACATGCAGGAGCATCGTCAGTGAAAAAGGAAACTCATGGAAGTTGCCAGAGAGCGAGGAGCCATTGTGGGTTGCGTGCCCTCCGGCTGAACAGGCTGGGCTCCTGTGCACAGTGGCCTTGGTGCCCAATGGTGTCCTTGGCAAGTTGAATTATTGTCAGTAATTATTGTTGCTTACAAATGATCTCACAATTACTTTTTTGCCTGAGCAAAGGGCTGCCACTGCTGGTGTGCCTGGAGGCCACAGGTGAGAGCAGCACACTTCTGGAGGTGTGTGGCTTCAGTGAATGCCTGCTCTTCGAGGCCAGCACAGTGGCCACTCTGGGCCGAGCTGGTGTTGGCACCAAGGCATCCACTTGGGGAGAGAAGCAAGCAAGGAAGCACCACTAAAGAAAAATAAAGAAGTTGTCCAATTCTTTCCTGTGGTCTTGTTGCTGCAGGCAGCAACATATGACACTGTCTGTTAGTCTATATCTTACAGGGAATGGTAAAAGTAACCTTGGTAATGTCAGAGTGTCTTTTGCCAGACATGTATTAATTGTGTCATGAGGATGAACTGTTATGTTTAAAGAGATTGGTCAGATATTTCTGCATCTAAAACTGCATTGAAAGGCCCCTGGGAATCTCTTACCAACAGAAATTCTGAATGCAGACTAATTGTAAGACAGCAGCAATGGAGATGGGAACTGTCAGGTGGAGTGAGAATAGAACATCTCCCCTAGCTTACTACCTCTTTCCTGGCTTTTGTCCCACATGCTGAGTGATTGACTCCCTCCTCTCCTCATTAGAAATCACAGCATCTAGCCACCTCCACCTAGAATTTAAACTTCCCAGGTTTCAGCTCTCTCCTTTTGGGCATTCTGAGAACAGAGAGGTGTCCCACAAGAGGTGGTGTGCATTTCCCAATTCTATCATACCTAACATAACAAGCTCTACTGCATGCTTCCCTTCCACAAGCTGTCCACTGCCAACATCCTGTGTGGCTAGCAGCACCACAGGTCATGTTTCTGACTTGGTAAAATCCCAGATGAGTCCAGACCTGAAAAAGTGGGTTTGGAGTGCAATACTACAGGGGACTGTGAAAAGTTAGATGACCCACATGCCCTCCTGCATCCTTCTGTCCCTCCCTGGTTCACTAAATATTGGGGGGGCATTTCTCATTGGAGCTGGATTGGGATAGTCAGGGGGCCATGATACCTGGTGAAGCCAAAATAGAATATGGCAACCTACTGGTCCTGGAGAATAGTGCAGGCTGTCAGTCTCCAGAGGGATCCCTTCTCTTGGATTGAGCTGGCTAGATCAAAGGCCCACTAGGCTTGAAAACAATAGATGCCTTGGACTCACTCCCCTACTCTTTCCTCTAACAATCACAGCAGTGTTGGGAATTTTAAGAAGTTTTATCTGAATTGGTCATGATCAGAAGCCTCTCTGGCTGTCATGGCAACCATGATGGCATCAGGCTCTCATTCCACACTTCTGTGACATCAGAAGGTATCTCCAGAGAAGCCAGGATCTCAGTGAAGCCAATCATGGAAACCCATGTTGCTCAAAACCCAGACACAATCCCTGGGGGAGAAACAAAGTGCACTTCCCTGCTGGAGCCTTGAACCTCAGTGCCCAAAAACCCAATATACCAGATGCCAACCCCTTCCACTTTGATTATTTTAGCACTTCTCTCTTTTGCTCTACATTCACCAGAGCACCAGTGACCAATTTAGGCATTACTTTAAGAAGGATCATACCAGGGTAGAAGGAAATGAATGGAAGTAAATAAATGAGAGTTCAATGGATATGATGTTCTTCAACTAATCACACTGGAATGATTCTTGAGAGAAGTTGCTGACAACATAACATCCACAAGTTTTAAAATTGGATAAGGTTTTCATTAGTTTTATGTTTTCTGCCAGCATATATTGTGCCTGGTATCACTGACACATCACCTCATCCCTTTGCCAATTTATATTTACAGAATGAGTCTGTGTAAGTTTCTTAGGCATTCCCTCATTTAGAGAAACTCCTTGCCCTTGAGAACCACCTTCACCAACAACCCCATACATGAGAAAACTTGCAAGATCCAGCACCTCAATTTGTCTGTGAATTTGCCCAGATATCTGCTAGATAGAATATAGAAAGGCCATAAGAGATAGAAAAAGTCAAAATGTAATGGATATAATGTGATTGTAAAGACTTGAGGTTCAGGTGTATATCACCTTGAAATCCCTTTTATAACAACAACATGATCACATAATGTTTCCATATGTGCCTGCCTCTCCTTATGCCATGGGCCACCATGGATCACTGGGGCAAGTGTCTGCTCAAGGTTCAGATACAACTGTTTTCCTCATTATGTAGGGTTAAATCATTCTCTCATGATATTCCTTAGACTGGAGCTCTTGATATGCAACTGGGATTTCTTGAAATATTATTCTCAAAATGCAATTAAAAATTTGTTAAAAATTGTTTGACTTTGACTTATCATGGTTTTCCTAAAAATCATTTCACAGTGACAGACCAGGAAAGGATCCAATCATATACTATACAGAGAGCTTCTGCAGATAATGCTAAGATTCCAATTTCTTAGCATTTTGATCTATGTTAAGTCAAGTGAATAAAACTTTGTTTAAAAGAAATAGTTTGAAATGGGAGCTCATTCCTAAGAATGATTTCAGGACGGACCTACTCTGGAAGTCAGCATTGTTTCCTTCATCAACTGGATTTCTAAAAGTTGTTATTCTTGTAGCGAGATCACTCAAAAAATCTGATAGATTATATCATTCTCATGAACATGCTGATATGGTATTTAATCAGGAAGTCATTAAAGAAGAAATTTCTCACCATGTTATAATGGCATAGAATTCAAAATGTGAAAAACAGTAGTCTTTTCAAGGTAGTACTCTACTTTGGCACACATGCAAATGAAGGAGACTTCAAAAGCTTAGCGTTTGTCAAGCCAAAATCAATATCTCTAGGAAAACCAAGAGGTGAAGACAACATAGAACTGATCTTGGTCCTCCATATTCTCAATCTGCTGGGCTTTGCATTGGATAGGTATTGTATTGTAAGAATTGTATATTTTGGGACTGGATTCACATTGGAACTTCTGCTGATATAATTCAGGAGGCCCAGGGGCTGTATAAAACCTGGTTTTCCTGTATCATTTGAAATACAGTCTCAGTATTAATGTTGCATTTTTATAGAAATTTTTAATTTTGTTTGTTTTCCCTAAGATGTGCTGTGTAGAACTTGGTGAAAGATGTGGTGTTCTCATCTTTACCATGGTTGTGGGAATAATTTGATTTTACTTTGTATGGTAACAAATGACACAAGAACCCCTATTTGGAATAAATGACTTTGAAAGATTGAAATCAGACACATTACATATGTGGCATGTTTATGGTGGATATAAGAAATTACCAAAAAGAAAGGGCATGATGGGTGTGGGCATGGTAGCTTTGACCTTTAACAATAACATGGAGTCACCCAATTCTCTTTAATTTATAACATACAGATAAAAGAGGGTCAAGACTGGGAGGAGCTGCTTCTGTGATGAACATGATAGGGTGGGGTTAGGGGAGCCATTCTCTTAGGGAGAATATTCTAGAGGGAGACAGAATCCTCTCCCTTGTAGGGCTACATGCTTCCCAGCAGTTCCTAGAAGCCAGGCATCTGTGTCCCATGGCTCAACCCAGTCTAATTCTGTTAAGTAAGGATGACTTTACACAATATTCAAAATATCAGTGGCAGATAGGGATGATGTGGGACCTTTGGCAGGACCCCACATTTGATTCACAAATGTTGTCTTTGGGATATTGGATTAAGGCCCTGCCATCATCTTCACACAACAACTTTCCCTTTGAAAAGGAGGTCTTGGCCTGCTACTGAAATTGAGTGGAATGAGACAGGTTGACTATGGATCACCAGGTTACTATTCAACCAGTACTGCCCATCATATACTGGGTGTTCTGACTTACAAAACCATAAATTTGGACATTTGCAACAGTGTCCATCTTCAAGTGAATTGGTAAATATATGATCAGGCATGGGCAGGATCTGAAGGTGTAAGTAATTTGCATGAAGTGCCTCAGATGCCCATGGTTTTTAAGCCATCTGCAGTAAATTCTGTTCCTCAGTATGAACCTATGGCTTCATGGGGTGTACCTTATGACCAATTAACAGAGGAAGAGTAGACTAGAGTGTGTTTCATGCATGGTTCTGCACCTGGAATTGGACAGCTGTAGCACTCCTGCCATTTCTAGAAAAAAAGCATGAAGGACAGTGGTGAACAGAAATCCTCACAGTGGACAGAACCTCGGGCAGTATATCTGGTTGTGCATTTTGCTGGAAGGATAAATGGCCAAATGCATGACTGTACACAAATTATGGGCTGTAGCCAATGGTTTGCCTAGATGCTCAGGTATCTGGAAAGAAAATCACTGTAAAATTGGTGACAAGAACATTTGGGGAAGAGGTATGTGGACAGACCTCTCTGAATGGGCAATGGATTTAAAGATATTTGTTTCTCATGTAAATGCTAAACAAAAGCTGAATCTGCAGAGAGGGATTTTAATAATCAGGGTGATAAGATGACTGGATTTGTGAATAGCAGTCAGCCACTTTTCCCAGACACCCCTGACTTTGACCAGTGGGCTCATGAACCATGTGGTTATAGTGGCAGGGATAGCAGTTATTCATAGGTTTAGCAGCATGGACTTCCACTCACTCAAACTGATTTAGCTACAGCCACTGCTGAGTGCCCAATTTGCCAGTAGCAGAGACCAACAATAAGCCCACCATATAGCATCATTTCCCAGGGAAATCAGCAGCAACCAGGTGGCAGGTTGATTATATTGGACCACACCATTATGGAAAGGGCAGCAGTTTGTTGTAACTGGAATGTCACTATTTTAGGGTATGGATTTGACTTCACTGCATGTAGTCCTTCAGCCAAAATGATCATCCCCATGTACTTACAAAATGCCTGATCCAGTGTCATGTTATTTCACACAGCAATGTTTTAGACCAAGGAACTCACTTCACAGAAAAATAGTGGAAAATGGGCTCATGACAACAGGATTCACTGGTCTTACCATGTTTCCCATCATCCTGAAGATGATGGTTTGATAGAATGATGGAAAAGTTTCTTGAAGATGCAGTTAGAGTGCCTGCTAGGTGGCAATGCCTTTCAGGGCTGATGCAAGGTTCTTCCAAAGATTTTCTATACTCTGAATCAGCAACACTACATGGGTACTCTCTCTCCTATTGCTAGAATTCATGGGTCCAGGAATCAAGAACTGAAAATAGAAATGGTACTGCTCACCATTACCCATAGTAAATCACTGGGAAGGTTTTTGTTTTCTGTCCCTTCAACCTTACTCTCTGCAGGCCTAGAAGTCTTAGCTCCACAAGGAGGAATGCTTCAGCCAGGAGATATGGCAATTATTTCATTAAACTGTAAACTCAGGTTTCCCCCTGGTCATTTTGGGCTCCTCATGTCTCTGAGTCAACAGGCTACAAACAGAGTTATGGTACTTCCAGGGGTGATTGACCCAAATTACCAAGGGCACATTGAACTGTTTCTCTACAGTGGTGTTAAAGAAACATACTCATGGAGTGCAGGACATCCTTTGGGGCTTCTCTTGATGTTACCCTATCCTGTTGTAAGATCAATGGGAAACTAAAGCAACCCAATCCAAGCAAGACAACAAATGTCTCAATCCCTAGTCAAGACCTGCTGAGGTGCTTTCTGAAGGTAGAGGAAAAAAAGAATGGGTATTAGTAAAAGAGAGTCATGAATACCAACTACAGCAAGGTGACCAGATACAGAAATGAGGATTGTAATTGCATGGATTTATCTTCCCTATTCCATTAAGAGTATGCTTATGCCTACACATGCATTAAGAGAAAATATTTGTCATGCTTCTGTTATTCATCATGCAATATATTATTGATTTACATAACATCAATAATATTTCTGTTTTTACTTCTATTCTTGGGAGAGAACTAGTATGTTTTTAGTTGTATGACAGTTATGTTAGGTGGAATTATGAGGTGTTAATGTGTTGATTTGAAGATGAAATGTGATGTAATGTTTCATGTTTGTGAATCAAGTTGACAAGGGGCAGACTTGTAATGGTTAATTTGAATTGTCAACTTGATTGGATGAAGTGATAACAATGATGAAGAGGCTTCTGTTAGTGTCAATGAGGGTGTGTTTAGGAATAATTGGAATGTAGAATAAAAACTGAAGTGGAATCCCTCCCAACTTGTGGGTAGCAACACACAATATGATTGACTAAAAGCTGTAAAAATTAGGAGGAAGATACCGATGCAAGCTCAGCTCTTCTTGAATGGGATCGGGATCTTAATGCTGTTTGATTGTCTGAAGATATTGGACTCTCACTTTTTCACAATTCCAAAGTAGATTCTTCAGGTATTTTCCAGAAACCTTGGTCTTAGACTAGGGTAGCACTGCTGAACTTTCTTGTTCTTGGGCTTCTGTATCTTTGAATATGCAGCTGCTTGTTCTTCCAACTCTCCAACTGTAGAACACCATTGTGGACTACCCAGTTTCTGATCATGTAAGCCAATCTAAAAAATTCCCTTTTTATAATCATACTTCTTGTTGATTATTTTACTCCAGAGAATGCTATTCCAAGCAGTTCTCACTGGTTTGAGGGAAAATGTATTATGATGCATGTATCACACAGCCACCCCTGATTTTGTTAATAGGAAAATTGCACAATTTCTAACAGGACTGTTTCCTTGATTCTGATAATAAAGGGAGTCTTAACCATGAGTGTCCCCCAGTCTTTACTATCTTCTCTAACAAATAAAAGTTCTGAATTTATTTAACATTTCTATTTTTCATGTGTGATATAATTTTTTTATTGTAAACAAATGGGATACATTTTCATTCTCTGTACATGGAGTAAAGGCATACCATTTGTGTAATCATAAATTTACACAGGACAATGTTGTTTTCATTCTGTCATTTTTTCCTTCCCCCCCCACCCCACCCACCCTTCTTTTCCCTCTATATAGTCCTTCCTTCCTCCATTCTTGCCCCCTCCCTAAACCTAACCCTAACCCTAATGCTAACCCCTCTCATCCCCCATTATATGTCATCATCTGCATATCAGCAAGATCATTTGTCCTTTGGTTTTTTGAGATTGTTTTATCTCACTTAGCATGATATTCTCCAATCGTGATATGTTTTTCCAATCAGTTCTCTTGTCCTTTTCTTCTTCTTACGAGATGTGTTTTCTTCAAATGTTACCTATTTCAGAAATTAACATTAGATCCCTGTGATTTACACATACTAATACATAGAACATCCAGTCTAGGTGCAGATTGATTTCTCCAGCATGTGAAGTACAATTTTAGAACTGGGTATGACAGGTCATCCAGGTACCAAATTGTCAACTTCAACCCATAGACCTTTACTTGAGGAGTATTTCTCAGATCAGCCTAATCATGGTAAAATTTGTGTTCTGACCTTGATCACCTAGAACATGTGCCAGGAAGGATCACAATGGGGCATAGTTGGAAGGGATGTGCTTAAGGATTTCTCTTCCCTCATCTCAATGAAGGGATCCCATTGTTCAGAATGCTTTCTGACAATAATTGTACAATAATATACACATTGTTATAGACATGTCTTCATAATAGTTACCATAAAATATTTACAGAATTTTAATCATATATACTTGATACACTTCATTTAGTGATTTGCATTTTAAAATTGGAGATAGCAGGATGACAAAAGTATATTTTTCTGTATTTCTTTCCTGGCATTACTAAGTGTAAGATTAGTTGTGCTTAGGATTACATCAAATTGTGTTCCTTTCTTTTATTCACACTATTGTGAGAGAGTCTAAATTTTTCCTGCTAATAATTCAGAACCTCACTTTCAGAAAACAATTTTTCAATTATTATAAGGCAATGAACAAAGAAATCCATGAATTCCTAAATATTATTGCTAATTCATGGTACTGTATACTCCTGCATTTTATTACTCCTGTTTGTAGAAATGAAGAATTCACAGCCATACTGAAATTACATCCTCCAATGGCTTTGAGTCACAGGCGATTGAAACATATCATCAATGAGTGTTAGAATGCTTTGCTTTGGTAAGGCTCAATTGTTTCAAATTAATTAAAGCAGATCCTGTATGCAACTCACAGAAATAATGTGATAGAATGCAGTTTTTTTTTTTTTTTTTGGTCTTGTTTTATAATACAGTATTTTTGTGTAAAGAAGGCAATTTAAAATGTTTCTTTTCTTTTTTAGTACCAGGGATTGAACCCAGGACAATTACCACTGAGTCTTTTTTTCCCTAATTTTGATAGTGTCTCACAAAGTTGTTTAGGACCTTGCTAAGTTATTGAAGCTGGTTTTCAACCTGCAATCCTCTGGTCTCAGACTCTCGAGTCAGTGCAATACAGGCATTCCCCACTGCACCTGGCCTAGTAAAATTATTTAAAGTTATTATTCTATGCTAATATTTATCCATTTAATCTTACACTATAACTATGTACATATTTGATTGCTGTGACATAAATTTATAAGAATGAGCATAAACCATTTAAATGTGCATGGATGTCAAAAATAAGAGAAGTAAGTCCTGGTGATCAAGTATAATGGCTATAAGTTTAGCTATATGAACAATTGACTTATCTCTTTCTATTCTTCTTTTCTGGACTTATCTTTGGTAACACAAAAAAAACACTGAATGAATGAATGCAGAAAATTGTATCCCATTGCCTTATCATTAACTGGGGATAGCAATGCCTTTTCCTTTTGGAGGTTGAGAGTCTAAATTATCCACAAATAATGCATGTTGGCCCTCATGTGTTGAAACTGAAAAGTTGATCACACAGAACTTGAGAAGAGAAAAGCTACCTAGATGTATGCTAAGAAAAGGACTGAGATAGACTGTGTAAGAATGCTAGAGATAGTTAAAAGGGTAAAGTGACACTTAGGTTTTATAGCATAATAGGGTGATTACACTCTATTATTATGTATGCAATTCAAAATAACCCCAGCAGAGTTTTCAGGTCTCAAATATAAGAAATAGTTTTTGAGAAGATTGAAATTTCCCTGATCTGATCACTATACAATATATACCTATGGTATACCCACACTCTGAAATTATAATTCTGTGTCCTATATTCAGTAAAACTAGTAGATCCCAAGTAAAAATAAAATAAACAAAAATCAACAATTCAATATTTTAATGAATATTAACATCACCTGAGATTTTTAAATGATGTCCTATAGTCATTGATATTTAATTTTTCTGGTGTCTCTTAATATCTTGCCTTATAGGTCTACACAGTCCAGAGAGTCCTGAAATGATATAGCCTCACATGCATGATTTTATCATGACTACATTTTTTCAATGTGTTTTAAATCATTTAAAATATGTACATACTATTTCAGACACTTTAATTAAAGCACAAAAATGCTTTGTAAAGAAAATATTTCATCAGTACATTAATATCAAATTTTCTGTATCATTTTTTCTTGGGGCTCTGAACTGGAGAACTGCTTAATAGGGAATAAAATGTGAAATTTTTAGGAAGTAGATCTTTCAATTTTGGATCAAATATTTTTTTCTTTATTGATAATCTTACAATGGAATGTCTCTGAATCTATTTTAACTGTGACTTTATTTGTCACTCTGATTTCATATGAATGAGGGGGAAACATTAGGATATATTCCTACTAGTATTTGATAACTGGACATTGCTCCCTTAGAATAGATATTCTGGTCATTATAATAACAGGAATCTAAGATGGACAGCTATACTGGGATTCAAACACAGCCCTAAAATACCACCAGATTTCTTTCTGCACATATTGCTAAGATGTTATAATGTTATGGAGGTTTTCTGAGACAGCAAAAGAAGTAGTTGTTATTAAAATACCTGAGTTAAATTTCCAAAATCAAATGTATGAAGATCTGAAAAATTTAAAAATAGTGGTAGTCATATTTATAGATATCATTATCTCAGAAATACTTCCATATATGATACTTAATGTTTCACATATAATAGTTCTGGATAATAGGTAATATGATTGCCTATACTGTAAAGATGGGATGATAATATTCAGCATCAACATTACATTTGAACTCAATTGAAGTTCACAAATGAAAATTCAAACAATGTGTCTTAGAGGGCATGCCTCTCAATGCTGGGTCAGTTGATGTATTAAGGATATTACATCTGGTAATAAATCAGAATTAAGGCAACACTGAAATAGTATATTTATGGGTACAGCTACTCCATTGAGATTCATTGCCTCAGAGTGTTGACATTCTCTACTATTATGCAATCTTCCCTTTTCAATTCAACAAAACTTGTAGTTTTCATTATGTACCTTGAGCTTAATCAAAAAGAGAAAGATGAAAAATAAGTATGACATGTCACAGACAATTTCAAGATGAGATTATAATCAAAAATTATTTTCAATACTAAATGGTAATTCTGAATATATAGAAAAACACATGTAATGTGGGAGCCTAACAATCATTACATACTCCACTCATGTCTTGGTAATAATAGAAAAATAGCACATACAGTTTGTAAGGGAGACTTGAGTACTAAAGTGAAAAAATGATGTGTTGAGGAAAGTCCACACATTTCCTTATGGTAAGAATATAGACTAAAATTCATAAAGCAGATACTAATTTAAATACAGAATTTTTATTCATTTTCTCCTAAGATATATACTCTGATTGTGGGGGTCTTTCAGTCATGTCACACATATATGAGAAAATGGTTAACAGTTGGAGGATTATATTGGCTGTAAATCAATTACCCACAAATTTATCTACTCAATAAACACACAGGAGCCAATACTCTTTGTATGGGACAGTGCCTAACGGGTCTGGCCATATGAGCTGTGGCCTTTAATAACAACATTGTGTAGTCCAACTCTCTTTTATTTATAGACACACAGGTAAAGGTGGTCAAGATTTGCAGGAGCTTCATCTGTGATGGACAGGATAGGGTGGAGTTGGGGGGCATTCTTTTAGGGGAAATAGGGAGCTCTCTATTTCTGTTTGATAAGGATGGCTTCCCATATCTCCCCATATTTAATATATTCCAAAATGTTACTAAGAGCTGTTTTGGGGTCTCAGATCTTGGTTCTGAGGGACTGGCAACATGACAGTGAATAGAGCAAACATGGCTACAAATATTGTGATTGGATATATAACTTCTCATTGTTGAGTAATATTTTCAGCCTGTTGAATCATATTTCTCATTTATCCCCATGATTGCAGGTGGAGTGTTTGGTTCACTTCATTCTTACTCTTCTTTCTCCACTTTGGCTTCTGGTTTTCCCTAGAGGTCAGAGCTGATGTCTCGGGTTCACTCTTCAACCATTTGAACCTTGACTCCAGGTCTTCCATGCTTCATTGCATGTTCAGTTACCCAAGTAGGGCAGAATGCTCCTTGTGAAAACACACAAAAATGACCTCTCCCCCCACTATTACTGGATCTTGTCCTTTCTACTGTACTGTTTGTAAATCCTTCCACCAAACTAGACCCAATGGACCTGTCATGGTGGATGACATAAGTTCTCTCAGCTGCTGTGTGACCTCCAGAATCACAATTTTAAAAGTGTAAAACAAACAAGGATGATTAAGTTTAATTTTCAAGTTCTTATTTCCCCCTTTTTGTTTTTGTAATTGTAGCTTAAAAGAAAAATGTGTTCATTCTACAATGGATTACCCTTGAGGATTGTAAGAAATACCTGTTTTGTGTTCAGTACAAAATTGGGGGCAAAACTGTTGAAAAGAACTACTATAGGCCAGAACATTATCAGTTTCAATCTGTAATGGACATCTTAATACTCCAAAAGCACTGGACAATGAGAAATAACATGTTGAGTCTTCTCTCTTTTGTAACCTCCAGGCTTTATTTATTCTAGGTGGCTAACATGAATGTACATTTAAATTACATTTAATCCTTGTTTCTTCTTTAAATGCCCAAGAATGGCTGTGTTTTGGTTTTAACTGTTTTTGTAGGAGTTTAAGACCAAGCTGGTGGAATTGAACTGTTTCTCTCTCTTCAAAGTCAGTTGAGTTCCCACAGGGTTCACTCATGGAAAATTTGAGAACAGCTTCTTAGCTCCTGTTGTGCCATTCACTAGGTAGGGTCTCTTAGGTGAGGTGGCTTCCCTTGGAGGCATCAGGGATGTCTCCCTTTTCCAATGATCTTCCTCAGCATCAGATGCACTGTTTGACTTTTCTCCCTCTAGTGGTCTCATTAATCTTCATGATCGAGAGGTCATGTTGCCCAGAGTTGCAAAGCTCCTTAGAGAAGTTCTCTGGTTCCCTGGATTCAGGATGACTCTGAGGGAAGGTATCAAATACTGGTTTTCATGATCCCTTTAATTTACTCTCAATCACTAAGTTTGATCTTAAACATCCACAAGTCAGTCTCATCAGTTATAAAGTAAGAGTCTTGGGCTTTAACTTCAATACCTGTAATTTTATAATTATATACTCCACTTTAATTTAATTGGAGTCTACATTATCTTATCTGTCATATAGGCGATGCCTTATTATCTCAAATTAATTTAGGCTGTTTGATCTTGAAGCAATACTTCTGCAAAATATTAATGAAGCAACAGTTAAAGATTTCCAAGGAAAATACAAAATGAGATTAAAAAGAGTAAAAATATATTTAGTTTGTATAATAACTATTTTGAATTTTGACTGAGTTATACATTACATCCCCTGTTTGAGATCACAGTAATTTTACAACAAAAAAGGCATCTTTTGACTATAGCTTTAAATAAGCTGAAGACTGGCTTATTTTGGAGCTATTATAACTTCAGTAAGATGGAAGGCAGAGCCTTATTTCAGATAAGGTGGGGGTATTCACAAATCCTAAGTGTTCTAGTTCTGTAGTTGATCCCTTTCTCATATTTAAATATTTTACAAAGTTTACATATGTTGTTTCCCAAGTCTTTATAAAGATCAGTCAACACATTATGACATTGAATCTAAAACATGAATCAAGGAGAGGCTAATAGAGCTTTTAATTTTCCTGTTAAGTAGCAAAGTGACAAAATGTTTTCATGTTTCACAATATTAACCTTTAAACAAACCAGTCTCTCACTAATCATTAGACATACATTTTAATTTTTATTTCAGTGTAAAAGATAACATAAAATTTTGCATATATCCTATTGATAACAGTTCCTGTTTTAGGATGTTAAATGATACAAATAAATTCTCAATAAAATTCACTATTCTTTATAAGTTTAAAGTTAATATTACAGACAATTTAGTTTGACAACTATAGCTTGATAAATTTTCTACTTTAAAGATTTGTATTCCTGGAAGATATGAATATATTTAATATACAAAGAAGAGTAACCATCCAGCAATTATCTTGATATATTAATATTAACCAAGTTTAGTTTTTAAAGGAAAAGTGAGACTCTGTAATATAGTACAATACCCTAAAAGTTTTTGTTTAACCATAATTGTACAAACCCTAAACCCTAATTTTTATGTCTTTTTTCTAAAGAAAAAAGATTAATAAAAACAATTTTAAGAGTAAAATTAGTGGTCACTTGTTGGTTGCAGTCACGGAGCAAGTAGGTGGGTGAGTCAGGCTGTCTACATCATGGAGATAGGTGGCGGGCAGCTAACCCACCCAGCCAGCAGGTCCAGGACAGACATCATAACTGAGTGACCCCGCCTGACCCCTGCACCAAACTCGGTGCTGTCACTGGTTGGTCACAGTCATGGAGTGAGCTGGCTGGTGAGTCAGGTTGCTTGCATCATGGAGGTAGCAAGTGGATACCCAACCCACCTGCCTTGGGGAGCTTGCAGAAAGTAGCCAACCCGCCCAACCACCAGTTCAAAAACAGATGACATCACTGAACAACTCCCACCATGGAGAGGTTTGTCCCCATCAGGGAACTAGCCAGAGGCTTCTTTATAGGCTGATGTAGGCATTTTGAATTACTCTTCAGGGCGTGTTCATCATCATTGGAAGGGAAACTCCCTTCCTGAAACACCTACAGGAGGCTAGAGGACCTTTGTAAAGACCCAGGAGCCAAGAAGAAGAGGTATTGAAAGACTCGGGACCAACTCAGAGCCACAGAGGAATATACCCCACCTGAAGGTCACCACCCTGAGAAGGCATGCTTCCCAGTGGAGCACCACATTAGTAACTTCCTCCAAGACTTCAGGCTACTGAAGGCTAAGAGGTGAGTTATTGGAAATCTACAGAGACAATATTAGTCAATAGAGGAAATCTGCAATGTCCCAAAGTTTCACTGCTACAGTGGTAGATACCTGAACAATATGAGAAAACAAGGGAAGAAAATGTCCCAAACAAACCTAGGTGGTATACCAATAAAATCCAATGACAGCATGCAGAAGAAATGTCAAAAAGGGAATTCAGAATGTACAAAATCAAAATGATCAGGGAAGCAAATGAGGAGATGAAAGAGCAAATGCAGGCATTGAAGGATGAAAAGAAAGAGAAAATGCAGGCATGGGATGATCGCACCAATTAACGGTTAAAAGAGAAAATACAGGAAGCAAAAGATCATTTCAATAAAGAGTTAGAGACATTGGAAAAAAAAAAACAGAAAACTTTGAAATTAAGGAAACAAGAAACCAAGTTAAAAATTTGATAGAAATCATAACTAATACAATAGAACATCTGGAAGACAGAACCTCAGATAATAAAGACAAAATATTTGATCTTGAAAACAAAGTTGACCAAACAGAGAATATGGTAAGAAATCATGAGCAGAATATACAAGAACTATGGGATATCATGAAAAGGCCAAATTTAAGAATTATCAGGATTAAGGAAGGTTTAGAAAAACAAACCAAATGAATGAGCAATCTATTCAAAGAAATAATATCAGAAAATTTCTCAAATCTGAAGAATGAAATGGAAAGTCAAGTACAAGATGCTAATAGGACTCCAAATACACAAAATTACAATATACCAATATACCTGGTACAATATACCAGGGCACTTTATAATGAAAATATCTAACATACAAAATAAAGACAGAATTTTAAAGGCTGTGAGAGAAAAGAATCAAATAACATTTAGGGTGAAAACAATACAGATATCAGCAGATTTTTCAATCCAATACCTAAAAGCTAGAAGGGCCTAGACGAATATTTTTCAAGCTCTGAAAGAAAACATGTGCCAACCAAGAATCTTATACCCAGGAAAACTTACATTCATATTTGATGATGAAATAAAATCCTTCCATGATTTAAAAAAAAAAAAAGCTAAAAGAAATTACAAAGAGAAAGCTGGCATTACAGAACATTCTCAGCAAAATATTTCATGAGGAAGTGATGAAAAACAGTGATGCAGAATCAATCTAACCAAAGAGGTAAAAGATCTCTACAATGAAAACTATAAAACATTGAAGAATGGAATTGAGGAAGACCTTAGAAGATGGAAATATCTCCCATGTTCTTGGATAGGCAGCACTAATATTGTCAATATGGCCATACTACCAAAAGTGCTATACAGAATCAATGCAATTCCAATTAAAATCACAATGACGTACCTTACAGAAATAGAGAAAGCAATCATGAAATTCATCTGGAAGAATAAGAAGCAGAGAAGAGCTAAAGCAATCCTTAGCAGGGAGAATAAAACAGGGGGTATAGCAATAATAGAACTTCAACTATACCAAAAAGTCATAATAACAAAAACAGCATGGTATTGGCACCAAAATAGACAGGTAGATCAATGGTACAGAATAGAGGACACGGACACAAACCCGAACAAATACAATTTTCTTACTACACAAAGGTGCCAAAAATATGCAATGGAGGAAAGATAGCCTCTTTGACAAATGGTACTGGGAAAAACAGAAACCCAGCAACAGAATGAAAAAAGAACCCTATCTCTCACCCTGCACAAAAATTAACTCACAATGGATCAATAACCTTGAAATCACACCAGACACCCAATATCCTATAGAAGAAAATGTAGGTCCAAATCTTCAACTTGTTGGCTAGCATCAGACTTCCTGAACAGGATTCCCGTAGCACAAGAAATAAAAGCAAAAATCAATAACTGGGATAGATTCAAACTGAAAAGCTTTCTCTCAGCAAAGGAGACTATCAGCAATGTGAAGAGAGAGCCTACAGAGTGAGAGAATATCTTTGCCACTCATGCTTCAGATAGAGCACTAATTTCCAGAATATATAAAGAACTCAAAAGCTCTACATGAAGAATACAAATAACCCAATCAACAAATGGGCTAAGGATATGAACAGACACTTCAGAGAAGAAGATCTACAAGCAATCAACAAACATATGAAAAAGTGTTCAACATCTTTAGTAATAAGAGAAATGCAAATCAAAACTACCCTAAGATTCCATCTCACCCCAATTAGAATGGTGATTTTAAAGGATACAAGTAACATTAGGTGTTGGTGAGGATGTGGGGAAAAAGGTACACTCATACATTGCTGGTGGGGCTGCAAATAGTGTAGCCACTCTGGAAAGCAGTGTGGAGATTCCTTAGAAAACTTGGAATGGACCCACCATTTGACGCAGATATCCCACTCCTTGGCCTATACCCAAAGGACTTAAATCAGCATACTACAGAGATACAGCCACACCAATGGTCATAGCTGCTCAATTCACAATAGCCAGATTATGGGACCAACTTAGATGTCCTTCAATTGATGAATGGATAAAGAAACTGTGGTATATATATACAATGGAATTTTACTCAGCCCTAAAGAATAAGAAAATTATGGCATTTGCAGGCAAATGGATGCAGTTAGAGAATATCATGCTAAGTGAGATAAACCAATCTCAAAAAACCAAAGGATGAATGATCTCACTGGTAAGCAGATGATGACATATAATGGGGAGTGGGAGGGGGTAAGAATGAAGGAAGAAGGGACTTTATAGAGGGAAAAGGGGTAGGAGGGGGGGAGAAAAAATAACAGAATGAATCAAACATCATTACCTTCTGTAAATGTATGATTATGCAAATGGTATGCTGTTACTCATGTACAAACAAAAACAACATGTATCCCATTTGTTTGTAATAAATGAATTTTTTTTTTAAATTGAAAAATAGGACCTGGGGTGATAGCTCAGTCAGTAGAGTGCTTGCCTTGTATGCACAAGGCTGTGGGTTCGATCCCCAGCACCAGAAATATTGAAAAATAACAGCAGGGCTGGGAATGTGGCTCAGTGGTTTATGCACCCAGGTTCAATCCCACGTATTAAAAAAAAAAAAGCGATGCAAATCAGCAAAAGAAGGAAGTACCCTAAAGAAACAACCAAATGAAGAAGAAATTAAGTTTGTGAAAAAAAAAAATGAGTCAAATGACCGGGAATACAAATCATATCTCAATAATAACCTTGAATATTAATGGCCTGAACTCATCAATAAAAGACATAAAATGGCAGATTGGATTAAAAAGAAAGATCCAACAATTTGCTGCCTGCAAGAGACTCATCTCTTAGAAAGAGATACCCACAAACTAAAGGTAAAAGGAGGGGAAAAAACATACCATGCACATGGACACAGCAAAATGTGGGAATATCCATCCTCATATCAGATAATGTGGACTTCAAGTCAAAGTTAGTCAGAAGGGATAAAGAAGGGCATTTCATACTGCTTAAGGGAAGCATACATCAGCAAGACATAACAATCATAAATATCTAAGCCCCAAACAGTGGCTCATCCATATACATCAAACAAATCCTTCTCAATACCAGAAATCAAATAGACCCCAACACAATAATACTAGGTGATTTTAACGCACCTCTGTCACCACTGGACAGATATTCCAAACAAAAATTGAACAAAGAAACCACAGATCTCAATAACACAATCAACAATTTAGACTTAATGTACATTTACAGAATATATCATCCAACAAGGAGCAAATACACTGTCTTCACAGCAGCATATGGATCCTTCTCTAAAATAGATCATATATTATGCCACAAAGCACTGTTAGCAAATACAAGAAGATAGAGATAATACCTTGCATTCTATCAGATCATAATGGATTGAAATTAGAAATAAATGACAGAGTAAAAACCAGAAACTACTCCAACACCTGCAGATTAAATAATTCCCTATTGTATGATGAACAGATAACGGAAGCTATCAGGAAGAAAATTTTAAAAATCTTAGAGGTAAATGAGAACAAAGAAACAACATATCAAAATTTCTGGGACACTATGAAAGCAGTTCTTAGGGAAAAATTTATTTCATGGCACGCATTCAATAAAACAAGAAAAAATCAACAAATAAATGACCTAACACTACTGCTCAAAGCCCTAGAAATCGAAGAACAGAGTCACACCAAAAGTAGTAGAAATCAGGAAATAGTTAAAATAAGAGCTAAAATCAACAAAATTGAAACAAAAGAAACAATAAAAAAATTGACAAAATAAATAGTTGGTTCTTTGAAAAAATAAACAAAATTGATAAACCCTTAGCCACACTAACAAAGAGAAGAAGAGAGAAAACCCAAATTAATAAAATTCGGAATGAACAAGGAAATATCACAACAGACACGATTGAAACACAAAACATGATTAGAAGCTATTTTGAAAATCGGTACTCCAACAAAACAGAAAATCTTGAAGACATCAACAGATTCCTAGAGACATAAGAATTTCCTAACCTGAACCAGGAGGACATACACAAATCAAATAGATCAATTTCAAGTAATGAAATAGAAGAAGTCATCAAAAGCCTACCAAAAAAAAAAAAAAAAAGACCGGGACCAGATGGGTTCTCAGCCGAGTTCTACAAAACCTTTAAAGAAGAGCTCATTCCAATACTTCTCAAAGTATTTCATTAAATAGAAAAGGAGGGAACCCTCCCAAACTCATTCTGTGAAGCCAATATCACCCTGAAACCTAAACCAGACAGAGACACATCAAGGAAAGAAAATTTCAGACCAACATCCTCAATGAACATTGATGCAAAAATTTTGCTAACAAAATCTTAGCAAATAGCATAAAATATATTAAAAAGATAGTGCACCATAATCAAGGGGGTTTTATCCCAGGGATGCAAGTTTGCTTCAACATCCAGAAATCAATAAATGTAATTCACCATATCAATAGACTTAAAGTCAAGAATCACATGATTATTTTGATAGATGCAGAAAAAGCATTTGATAAAATACAGCATCCCTTCATGCTCAAAACACTAGATAAAATAGGGATAGTGGGAACATTCCTTAACATTGTAAAGGCCATCTATGCTAAGCCCATGGGCAATATCATTCTAAATGGTGAAAAACTGAAAGCATTCCCCCTAAAAACTGGAACAAGGTAGGGTTCCCCTCTTTGACAATTTCTATTCAACATTGTCCTCGAAATTCTAGCCAGAGCAATTAGACAGACCAAGGAAATTAAATGGATATGAATAGTAAAATAAGAACTCAAATTATCCCTTTTTGCTGATGATATGATTATATATTTAGAGGAATCAGAAAATTCCACCAGAAAACTTTAGAACTCATAAGTGAATTCAGTAAAATAGCAGGATATAAGATTAGTGCTCATAAATCCAATGAATTTTTATACATAACTGAATCTTCATAAAGAGATGTTAGAGAGGTATTCAAGATGGCGGCCTAGAGGGTAGCTGCATTTCATGTTGCTCCAGGACTCAGGATTCAAAAGAGGAGATATTGAGAGACTTGGGACCAACTCAAAGCAGCCGGGTGAATCTCTCCCATTGGGGAGGCGTCCCGGATGGGACGGTAGTCCCGGAACGCAGGGAACTTTGTGAAGTAGAGCTGCTGGAGAGACAACCCTCCCCCTGCTGGAGCAGTGAACTCAGACAACTGGGAGCGTAGAGGAGGCCGCTCAGCACAGCGCTGGGACTCGAAGCAACGACTGGGGCTCCGGTGGCTGCCCAGGGGAGGAGCGGCGAGGAGAGCTGTGTGGACTCAGAACACCGGGGCCGGCCCTGAGGAGGAGGAGCAGGAGTGCGGCCACTTGGATTCGGAGTGACTATACCAGAGCTACAGGCAGTTGCCAGAGGAGAAGGCACGCGGCGAGCTGCTTGGACTCAGAGCGACTGCTTCTGAACACCGGGGCCTGCCCTGAGGACAAGGAGGAGGAGGAGCGCGACCACTTGGATTTGGAGTGGCTATACCAGAGCTACAGGGGGTTGCCAGAGGAGGAGCTGCGAGGTGAGCTGTTTGGACTCAGACCACTTCTGACACCGGGGCCTGCCCTGAGGAGTAGGAGGAGGCGGAGCGCGGCGGGTCATTTGGACTCACAGTGACTACATTAGAGCTCCAGGTGGCTGCTCAGAGGAGGAGGCGATTGGTGAGTTGTTTGGACATAAAGCGAGCACTCCTGAACACAGGGGGGCTGCCTGGAGGAGAAGTGCAGTGGGTCGCTTGGTCTTGAGTGGCCGCACCAGAGCTCCGGGCGGTTGCTCAGAGGATGTGTGCAGCGGGTCACGTGGATTCAGAGCCACTCAGAATGACCGCTCCTGAACACCCAGGGGGTTACCTGGAGGAGGAGGAGGAAAGGGGCGGGTCACTTCGACTCCAGTGATTGATTACCCGGGGCTACGGGTGGTTGGTGGGAAGAGGAGGCACTCAGTGAGTTGCTTGGATTCCTAGTGACTGCACCAGAATACTGGGCAGCTGTCAGGAGGAAAGGCGTGTGGAGGATCTCTGGGACTCAGAGCGATTATACGGGGCCCCAGGTGGCTGCTCAGAGGAGGGGCCACATAGCCAGGCGATTAGGTGCAGCGCAGGATCCCAGGATCAAGGAGGCTTCTTGGTGGAAGAGCCCCACAGAGACATGCTTAGGGGCAGAGCGAAGGTTCGAGGGCTGCGGGCAGATTCTCTGAGGAGGGGCAGCCTAAGGAGATTCATCTGCAAAGGGTGAGGCTCCCAGGCCCAGGAAATAGGGACGGGCCCCTGGGAACTTTGCAGAGGAAGGCAGCCCAGCCCAGGAGGTACCTGTAAATTGAGGGAAACCTTTAGGAGGGAACTGACCAGCGAGACCTCCACACTGGGTGAGTCTTCCCTGTCGTTTGAGGTTTCCCCACAAGGACGGTAAAACCAGAGACACAGGCCCAAACAGGCCTTGCCTCAGCCTGCATCTTAGTTCCCCTTTGGATGACCATTGGTCAACAAGTGGAGGCACCTCTGCCCACTAGCACGGAATATACCCCACCTGAAGGACACCACTCCTAGAGAGGCAGCTTCCTTGTGGAGCACTTCATTATCAACTTCCTCCAAGACTTCAGCCTACTGAAGGCTAACCGGGGACATATATAGAAATCGTCAAGGACATTGTAAGTCAGTAGAGGAAATCTGCAATATCTCAGTGGTCCACTGATACCTGAACAATATGAGAAAACAAGGAAGGAAAATGCTGCAAACAAATCTAGATGTTACATCAATAAAACCTAATGACAGCATGGCAGAAGAAATGACAGAAAAGGAGTTCAGAAGGTACATAATTTAAATGATTAGGGAAGCAATCGATGAGATGAACGAGCAAATGCAGGCATTGAATGAACGCACCAATCGACAGTTAAAAGAGCAAATACAGGAAGCAAAAGATCATTTCAATAAAGAGTTAGAGATATTGAAAAAAAAGCAAACAGAAATCCTTGACATGAAGGAAACAATAAACCAAATTAAGAACTCCATAGAAAGAATATCCAGTAGGATAGAACACCTAGAAGACAGAACCTCAGACATTGAAGACAAAATATTTAACCTTGAAAACAAAGTTGAACAAACAGAGAAGATGGTAACAAATCATGAACAGAATCTACAAGAACTATGGGATACCATGAAAAGGCCAAATTTAACAATTACGGGGATTGAGGAAGGCCTACAGATACAAATCAAAGGAATGAACAATCTATTCAATGAAATAATATCAGAAAATTTCCCAAATCTGAAGAATGAAATGGAAAATCAAGTTCAAGAGGCTTATAGGACTCCAAATACACAAAATTAAAACAGACCCACACCAAGGCACATTATAATGAAAATACATAACATACAAAATAAAGACAGAATTTTAAAGGCTGTGAGAGAAAAGAACCAAAATACATTCAGGAGGAAACCAATACGGATATCAGCAGATTTTTCAATCCAGACCCTAAAAGCTAGAAGGGCCTGGAACAACATTTTTCAAGCCCTGAAAGAAAATGGATGCCAACCAAGAATCTTATACACAGCAAAACTTACCTTCAAATTTGACGATGAAATAAAATCCTTCCATGATAAACAAAAGCTAAAAGAATTTACAAAAAGAAAGCCAGCATTACAGAACATTCTCAGAAAAATATTCCATGAGGAAGAGATGAAAAACAAAGAAGCAAATCAGCAAAGGGAGGAATTATCCTAAAGGAATTGTCAAATAAAGGAGGAACCAAGTCATGTCAAATAAATAAATAAAATTTAAAAATGAACCAAATGACCGGAAACCAAATCATATCTCAATAATAACCCTGAATGTTAATGGCCTGAATTCATCAATCAAAAGACATAGACTGACAGATTGGATTAAAAAGAAAGATCCAACAATATGTTGCCTGCAAGAGACTCACCTCATAGGAAAAGATACCCATAAAATAAAGGTGAAAGGATGGGGAAAAATATACCATGCACATGGACTCAGCAAAAATGCTGGAGTATCCATCCTCATTTCAGATAATGTGGACTTCAAGCCAAAGTTAGTCAGAAGGGATAAAGAAGGTCATTTCATACTGCTTAAGGGAAGCATAAATCAGCAAGATATAACAATCATAAACATCTATGCCCCAAACAGTGGCTCATCCATGTATATCAAACAAATACTTCTCAATTTCAGAAACCAAATAGACCATAACACAATAATACTAGGTGATTTTAACACGCCTCTCTCACCCCTGGACAGATCTTCCAGACAAAAATCGAACAAAGAAACCATAGATCTCAATAACACAATCAATAATTTAGACTTAATGGACATTTATATAATATACCATCCAACCAAGAGCGAAAACACTTTCTTCTCAGCACCACATGGATCCTTCTCTAAAACAGACCATATATTATGCCACAAAGCTAATGTTAGCAAATACAAGAAGATAGAGACACTACCATGTATTCTATCAGGTCATAATGGATTGAAGTTAGAAATAAATGAAACAGAAAAAAACACAGAAACTATTCCAACATCTGGAGATTAAACAATATGCAATTAAATGATGAATGGATAAGACAAGATATTAGGAAGGAAATTAAAAAATTCTTAGAGGTAAATGAGAACCAAGAAGCATCATATCAAAATCTCTGGGATACTATGAAAGCAGTACTTAGAGGGAAATTTATTTCATGGAGCACATTTAATAAAAGAAGTAAAACTCAACAAATAAACGACCTAACACTACAGCTCAAAGCCCTAGAAAAAGAAGAACAGACCAGCACCAAAAGTAGTAAAAGACAGGAAATAGTTAAACTCAGAGCTGAAATCAATGAAATTGAAACAAAGAAACAATACAAAAAATTGACAAAATAAATAGTTGGTTCTTTGAAAAAATACACAAAATTGATAAACCTTTAGCCACACTAGCAAAGAGAAGACGAGAGAAAACCCAAATCACTAAAATTCAGAATGAACGAGGAAATATCACAACAGACAGGATTGAAATACAAAACATAATTAGAAGCTATTTTGAAAATCTATACTCCAACAAAATAGAAAATTTTGAAGACATCAACAGGTTTCTAGAGACATATGAATTGCCTAAACTGAACGAGCAGGACATACACAATTTAAATAGACCAATTTCAAGTACTGAAATAGAAGAAGTCATCAAAAGCCTACCAACAAAGAAAAGTCCGGGACCAGATGGGTTCTCAGCCGAGTTCTACAAAACCTTTAAAGAAGAGCTCATTCCAATACTTCTCAAAGTATTCCATAAAATAGAAGAGGAGGGAACCCTCCCAAACTCATTCTATGAAGCCAATATCACACTGATACCTAAACTAGACAGAGACTCATCAAGGAAAGAAATTTTCAGACCATTATCCTTAATGAACATCGACGCAAAAATTCTCAACAAAATTTTAGCAAATCGCATACAAAAACATATTAAAAAGATAGTGCACCATGATCAAGTGGGTTTCATCCCAGGAATGCAAGGTTGGTTCAACATCAGGAAATCAATAAATGTAATTCACCATATCAATACACTTAAAGTCAAGAATCACATGATTATTTCAATAGATGCAGAAAAAAAATCCTTTGATAAAATACAGCATCCCTTCATGCTCAAAACACTAGAAAAAATAGGGATAGTGGGAACATTCCTTAACATTGTAAAGGCCATTTATGCTAAGCCCATGCCTAACATCATTCTAAATGGTGAAAAACTGAAAACATTCCCCCTAAAAACTGGAACAAGGCAGGGATGATCTTTTTCACCACTTCTATTCAACATTGTTCTTGAGACTCTAGCCAGAGCAATTAGATAAACCAAAGAAATTAAATGGGTACGAATTGGAAAAGAAGAACTCAAACTATCCCTGTTTGCTGATGACATGATTATATATTCAGAGGAACCTGGAAATTCCACCAGAAAACTCTTAGAACTCATAAGTGAATTCAGTAAAGTAGCAGGTTACAAGGTCAATGCTCATAAATCCAACGCATTTTTATACATAAGTGATGAATCTTCGGAAAGAGAAATTAGGAAAACTACCCCATTCACAATAACCTCAAAAAAAATAAAATACTTGGGAATCAATCTCACAAAAGAGGTGAAAGACCTCTACAATGAGAACTATAGAACACTAAAAAAAAGAAATTAAAGAACACCTTAGAAGATGGAAAGATCTTCCATGTTCTTGGACAGGAAGAATTAATATTTTCAAAATGGCCATACTACCTAAAGTGCTATACAAATTCAATGCAATTCCAATTAAAATCCCAATGACATACCTTACAGAAATAGAGCAAGCAATTATGAAATTCATCTGGAAGAATAGAAACCCAGAATAGCTAAAGCAATCCTTAGCAGGAAGAGTGAAACAGGGGATATTGCAATACCAGATCTTCAACTCTACTACAAAGCAATAGTAACAAAAACGGCATGGTATTGGTACCAAAATAGAAAGGTAGATCAATGGTATAGAATAGAGGACACGGACACAAACCCAAATAAATACAATTTTCTCATACTAGACAAATGGGCCAAAAATGTGCAATGGAGAAAAGATAGCCTGTTCAACAAATGGTGCTGGGAGAATTGGAAATCTATATGCAACAGAATGAAACTAAACACATATCTCTCACCATGCACGAAACTAAACTCAAAATGGATTAAGGACCTCCGAATCAGACCAGAGATCCTTCAGACTATAGAAGAAAAAGTAGGTCCAGATCTTTAACAATTCGGTTTAGGACCAGACTTCCTTAACAGGACTCCCATAACACAAGAAATAAAAGCAAGAATCAATAACTGGGATAGATTCAAACTAAAAAGCTTTCTCTCAGCAAAGGAAACTATCAGCAATGCGAAGAAAGAGCCTACAGAGTGGGAGAATATCTTTGCCAATCATACTTCAGATAGAGCACTAATCTCCAGAATCAATAAAGAATTCAAAAAACTCTACTCCAAGAAGTCAAATAATCCAGTCGACAAATGGGCTAAGGAAATGAATAGACACTCCACAGAAGAAGATCTGCAAGCAATCAACAAACATATGGGAAAATGTTCAACATCTCTAGTAATAAGAGAAATGCAAATCAAAACCACCCTAAGATTCCATCTCACTCCAATTAGAATGGCGATTTTCAAGAATAGGAGCAACAACAGGTGTTGGCGAGGATGTGGGGAGAAAGGTACACTCATACATTGCTGGTGGGGCTGCAAATTAGTGCAGCCACTCTGGAAAGCAGTGTGGAGATTCCTTAGAAAACTTGGAATGGACCCTCCATTTGACCCAGCTATCCCACTCCTTGGCCTATACCCAAAGGACTTAAAATCAGTATACTACAGAGATACAGCCACATCAATGTTCATAGCTGCTCAATTCACAATAGCCAGACTGTGGAACCAACCTAGATGCCCTTCAATTGATGAGTGGATAAAGAAACTGTGGTATATATATACAATGGAATATTACTCAGCCATAAAGAATGGTAAAATTATGGCATTTGCAGGCAAATGGATGAAATTGGAGAACATCATGCTATGTGAGAGAAGCCAATCTCAAAAAGCCAAAGGATGAATGATATTGCTAATAAGTGGATGATGACACATAATGGGGGGGAGGGAAGTGTTAGTGTTAGGGTTAGAGTTAGGTTTAGGGAGGAGGACAAGTATGGAGGAAGGAAGCACTGTATAGAGGGAAAAGAGGGATGGGAGGGGTGGGGGGAAGGAAAAAAATAACAGAATGAATCAAACAACATTGCTCTAGGTAAATGTATGATTACACAAATGGTATGCCTTTACACCATGTACAAACAGAGAAACAACATGTATCCCATTTGTTTACAATAAAATAAAAAATAAAAATAAAAAAAGTGAAGTTAGAAAAACTACCCCATTCCCAATACCTTCAAAAAAATAAAATATTTGATAATTAATCTAATAAAAGAGGTGAAAGACCTCTACAATGAGAACTACAGAACACTAAAGAAAAAAATTAAAGAAAACCTAAGAAGATGAAAAGATCTCCCATGTTCTTGGATAGGCAGAAAAAATACTGTCAAAATGGCCATAGTACTAAAAGTGTTATAGAGATTCCATGCAATTCCAATTAAATGCCAATGGTGTACTTAATGAAATAGAGCAAGCAATCATGAAATTCTTCTGGAAGAATAAGAAACCCAGAATAGCTAAAGCAATCCTTAGCAGGAAGAGTGAACCAGGGGTTATCATAATACCAGACCTTCAACTATACTACAAAGTTTTAATAACATAAACGGCATGGTATTGGCCCCAAAATAGATAGATCAATGGTACAGAATAGAGGACACGGACACAAACCCAAATAAATACAATTTTCTTACACTAGACAAAGGTGCCAAAAATATGCAATGGAGAAAGATAGCCTCTTCAACATGGTGCTCGGAAAACTGAAAATCCATGTGCATCAGAATGAAACTCAACCCCTATTTCTCACCCTGCACAAAAATCAACTCACAATGGATCAAGGACATTGAAATCAGACCAGAGTCCCTTTATCTTATAGAAGAAAAAGTAGGTCCAAATTTTCAACTTCTTGGCTTAGGACAGGCTTCCTTAACAGGATTTCCATTGCACAAGAAATAAAAGCAAGAATCAATAACTGGGATAGACTCAAACTGAAAATCTTTCTCTCAGCAAAGGAAACTATCAGCAATGTGAAGAGAGCGCCTACAGAGTGGGAGAATATCTTTGCCACTCTTACTTCAGTTAGAGCACTAATTTCCAGAATATATAAAGAACTCAAAAAACTCTACATGAAGAATACAAATAACCCAATCAACAAATGGGCTAAGGATATGAACAGACACTTCACAGAAGAAGATCTACAAGCAATCAAGAAACATATGAAAAAATGTTCAACATCTTTAGTAATAAGAGAAATACAAATCAAAACTACCCTAAGATTCCATCTCACCCCAATTAGAAAGGTGATTATCATAAATACAAGCAACAATATGTGTTGGAGAGGATGTGGGGGAAAAGGTACACTCTTACATTGCTGTGTGGCTGCAAATAGTGTGGCCACTCTGGAAAACAGTGTGACGATTCCTTTGAAAGGTTGGAATGTAACCACAATTTGACGCAGCTATCCCACTTTCGGCCTATACCCAAAGGACTTAAAATTCACATACTACTGAGATACAGTGACAACATTGTTCATAGCTGCTCAATTCACAATAGCCAGATTATGGAACCAACCTAGATGCCCCTCAATTGATGACTGGATAAAGAAACCATGGTGTACATATATATACCATGGAATATTACTCACCCATAAAGAAGAATAAAATTATGGCATTTGCCAGCAAATGGATGCAGTTAGAGAATATCATGCTAAGTGAGATAAGCCAATCTCAAAAAACCAAAGGATGAATGATTTCACTGATAAGCAGATGATGACACATGTTGGGGGTGGAAAGGGGGCAAGAATGTAGGAAGGAGGGACTCTATAGAGGGATAAGAGGGGTGGGAGGAGTGGGGGGAAAGAAAAAATAACAGAATGAATAAAAAATTATTACCCTAGGGAAATGTACAATTACACAAATGGTATGCCTCTACTTCATGTACAGGGAAACAAGATGTATCTCATTTGTTTACCATTAAAAATTATCAAAAAAAGAGTAAATTAGTGTTTTAAATAAATCCTTGACATTTTAACATATGAATGCAACTTTGGTTTATATCTGTACAATAGTAATTGACCTTAAAATGTTTAAATAGCTTTAATTGATTGACTCACATACATATAACCAAATTTGTTACACACAAACTTTTGAAATTTGCCCTTTGTTTACACACAGACTTTCTTAGCACTTACTTAGACCCTCATGTATTTCATCACACAAAGAGTCTCCTACCCAGAAATATTTTTTCATTTTAGTAAATATATTTCCATAGCTAGAAACTTTTATTTTTTCTTTTTAACTGTTGTCCTTTTTTTTGTTCACATTATGGAATAACACAATTTTTTTAATTTAGATAAATTATTCCATTTTAATTAGATAAAATATTTTATTGTATTTACATTAATTAAAACACAGTTGAAAATTTCAGATCCCTTTGTATACAGAATTGAACTGGTTAGAACTTAACTCTTAGTAAAATTGTTTTTAGTGATAACACAAAGCAATTTTAAACACTTTTTATTTACCAATCTATGAAAACACCAGTAATGTTCAAATATGTTACCCCATGGAATTTAAGGAGCTGAGAGTACTCAATGTGATTTATCAGTTAGCAGATTAACTTTTGTGATTTAATCAGATGTCTCTAGAAAAACACATTTGAGCAATTCCATACATGTCAAATGTAACTTACTTTGTACTGTGATTACCAAGATATTAGATAAGTGAATTGAACAGTAATTATCATCTCTAATGTTGAAGTTCCAGAAACAATTAATATTAGATATTTTATATACCACAACATTTTATCAGTGTGACCCCCTGGAGACTTTTGTGTTAAGTAATTGTAAAGACATTTTACTTTCACTTGCTTACACAATTTAGATTAAAACTTTTTAAATCACTTGGATTAATGGGATCTGTACCAATTTTTTAATTTTAATTCATGAGCATCAATATATCAATTTTGATATCATGTACATAATTTTTGGATGCTCATATATGGACAGACAACACAACATATACATAATACAAAAGCAAAGACCTTGTAAATTTTTATAGGAGAATCTCCATTGCAGTGTAACAGATGTTCAAAAACTCTACTTGAATAAAAAATAGGACCAATCAAGACAAAGTATTGACCTCAAAAAATATAGAATTAGAAACAAAAAGGAATAGTCCTGGAAAAATGACAGAGACATTAATTATTTTACTAAAGCACCATAAATTTACTTTTTAGGTTTTATTAGTTGGAGTTCAGGTAAAATACATATTTTCATTTTTTCTTGGATTTGAGACTGGCTTCCTACTAAGCCTAAAGGCTTCTTCCATTTAAATTTCAGTGTAAGCCTTCACTGATATCTGTAAGGAGATAAGGGAGACATTATTGGTTCCAGGAAAATATTGATGCTGAGGGCATATTAATAATTTCTTATTTTCAGGGAAGGTTTGGATGTCAAATAAAATTATGAGAACTTGCTTTTCAATAATTTTTTAATCAAAAATAACCAGTAAAACTTGAACTCCTTTTGAAGTTAAATTACCCCTATCCATTATTACACCCATGGTATCCAGGGGCAAAGGGTCATACATACCCATAGAAATCATTTGTTGACCCATTTTTGAGTTAGTACAAATTTTGAGTTGTGATTGATGTCCAACACTTTTGCTCCAGAGAGAAGTCCTCTCAGAGGCATTTTCAGACTGGGCCTGCACATAAGGATACTGGGTAAGATTGAGTAATGGCTGAGCTGGAGACAATGACTGCTCTGGAATAGAAAGTGACATCCTCATTGTTTAATGGGTCCAACCAATTCCAGTTTTTCACTCATGTAAGCCCCGCTTGCTCAGTTACACCTATGTGGGCATGGCACTCCTTAGTCCAATGGTGTCCCTTTACAAAGTGAGTACAAATAGCTAGAACATTCTTTGACTGAACTTTTTCGAAACAGCGAAAACATTGTTTCATAGAATTTGCCTCCTTTAAAGGAGGCTGTATAAATACTTTTACAGAGGCAGTCATTGCTACAAATTCTGAGCATGTTAATTAAGCATCAGAACAAATACAAATGCAATCTATTAATTTTCCTTTCTTACAGTCTGGCCAAATTACTACTTTGCAAGCTTTATTAGCATGTAGAAAAGCCAATGTCTAACTAAAGTTTCAGAGGTACTCAGATCACTGGCCAGACGATTTGTTGCTTGATATAAATGTGCTATAAAGTCTGAAAAATTTTCTCTGGCCTCTGCCAAATTTGTATGGGGTCTAGAGTTTTCTCTCCCTGGGCAGGGAATTCTCTCCAAGCTCTTTGTGCACATGCACTTATTTGAGCATAAGTTTGAAAATCATAAGTTGATTGTTGTCCCAAATCAAAAGTTTTCCTGAACCAGTAAGCATATCCAAGGCAATCTGAACTCCATTCAATATATTGACTTCTACCTGATCTGAACAATTGTCTATCATACTGGATTTTCATGTTAAATACAGTCCTTTGGAAAGGCAGAAGGTAGCTAGGAGAAGCCAGTCATTAAGTGGTAGGGCTGCATTACATATTTATTTTAAGAGGTTAAGTATGAATGGCATGTTTGATCCATATGCAGAGCATGCCAATTTTCACATCCATAATGTTATAAAATAATAGACACATGAGTTCTTTTTGTTGCATCACAACTTTGAGAATCAGTTTGCTCAAAAATGGGGTATAAACTGAATTTTATTTTGATAATTCCTTTTTTGCCTTATTAACAGTGGTAGAGATTCTTGGTCTTATGAGTTTAAGTCCTTTCCTAGGGCCATGATGGGACACTGGAGCAGGATCTTTTAAATATAAATTACAGGGGTACCATATTAACTCATCTTCCTCTACATCTGAATGCCTCTCAGTCCTCTGAATAGAAGTTTTGCCCTCCCCATTCAGTATCTCTTTGTCAATGGGGAACTGCTTAACTACTAAAAACTTTTTTTTTTTTTTTTTTTTTTTTTTTTTTTTGCGGTGCTGGGGATCGAACCCAGGGCCTTGTGCTTGCAAGGCAAACACTCTACTGACTGAACCATCTCCCCAGCCCCTAAAAACTTGTAAAATATATTTCCAGAAGACAAAGAGTTCTGGGTGGATGATTATTACTGACTTTTAGATTTAGCTCTTAACAGAATTTCTAAGTAGTATGATTAAATCTCTCAAAGTCTGTAAATAAGCATCTTTGTCCAAATAAAAGCAAGTTTCTATTGCAGTCCAAACTTTCTCTACATTTTCAACTGTGCTCCAAGGCATGTTAGTGGAGATACAAAGTACATAGAATTTCTGGGCTAGTTTTTCACAAGCATGTGAATCAAGTGATTCTTCCTCAGAAAACCACCTGAATCACCTAAAAAAATTAAGCAAGATCATCTCTTTGTACATCTTGTCCCTTCTGTGTTAAGATGGTATTCAGGATAGCTAAGCAATTTTCTCTCTCCATAGAGATTTACCCTTAAATACTGATTAGGATCTTTTCTTCCCAGGATTCTAAACTTTTGCATTCATCTCAGCCAACTTAGGCCTCAGTCTCATACAGTCAGAGATGTAGGCAGACCTGCCTGATAAAATCTGTAGTATTTAAATCTACCAGTTCTCCATTTACATTTCAGGAACTGTGGGGGTTGAATTCTTGCCACTGAACAGGCTAAGTATTGAATATAGCTGAAAAACTTTATTTTTATTTCTCTCTCTGTAGAGAGCAAATTCCCCAGACTTAAGATAACACAATTAAATTCCCTTTCCTTTCTTATTACTAAACTTATTCATATGTGTGCTCTTCCCATGGGAAAGGGGCCAACACCTTAACTTTATTTATTCTTGTAAAACCCTCCAGAAAAGTCACTGTTCAGGCACAAAATATGGGGATCTCTCCTCAACCTCCAACATGGATGGGAGAAGGTCTAACTGCCCCAGGATTATGTTGACTGTAAATCTGCTACTCAATAAACACACAAGAGTCAATGAGTCAATACTTTTTTTAATGAGAGGGACTGTGACATATCTGGCTATACCAGCAGTATCCTCTCACAACATTATTATTATTTATAGAAGCTGGGAGGAGCTTCTTTTGTGATGAACAGGATAGGATGGAGTTAGTGGAGCAATTCTCTTAAGGAAACTAGACAATGAACTGCCTTATACTGATAGAATTAAAGGCTTCCCACAATAATTTCTTGTTCAAAAGATGAAAAAGACCAACAAGCTATGATTTTATTAGCATAATAAATGCATTTTCTCTGAATTTGGCACTGAGATCTCAGCTGACACCATCCTTCTTTTTCCCACATCTTCACACTTCTTCAGAATGTGCTCAAGCCCACCAAATTTATCATTTGTCTCTTGGACCTAGTACACCTAGTAATTATGGGGTTCATAACTACAGATTTTTCTTTATCTCAGAATATCTGGGATGAGATAAAATGTAAATCACTAATATATTTGTATGAGTTTTTTAGGGTCCTCCTTGTGCCATCTGCCTGCTTGTATCCTCCAAGTCCATCAACATTAGCCCTAGAACCTTGTGTTCCTCTTGGTATTCTACATGTTCTTTAGTGCTCACATCTCATTACCTTCTACTGCCATCCCCAATATGACTTCACATTGTCTTGTATTTATTACTGAATCCTGCATAATTTTAACAATGTGTTACATAATCCAGCATCTTTTTTTTATACTAGATGTTATATAGAAAGTTTTTCTTATAGGGTGCATGGCACTCTTGAGTGGATACATGGTGACCCTCTTCACCAGGCATAAGAGTCACTTCCAGCACCTTCACCATACCTGTCTTTCTCCAAAGGTATCCCTTATACAGAGGGCCACCTGGACTATCTGGCTGCTCATGAGGTTCTTTGTGTTAATGTACAATTGGACTGGATCTTCTTCTTTTCAAGAACTATGTGTAATAATGAACCTGTTTGTCATTAGATCCAGTATCCAGTGGCTATGGCACAAGTCCTTTACTGCTTCTCTGTAATAAATAACAAATTATTAACTTGTTGAAACATTTTTGAGGAATAGAGTACATATTTAACTACTAAGTAATGAATAAGTTCTCAAATGGCCCCCTCAGGGGACCACCAAATTGTTTTTGGGCAGCCTGAAAATCTTGATCAAATGTTTTATAGTCAAATTTGGGTAAAAAAAAATGGAATGGTTAAAGATGTTTTTAACCATGTTCGCTGAAGCTTACATTAAGATGTAAACAGCTGCCAATAGGAACTTCCAACTATTGGAGTTGGTCCACCAAAATGCCAGACTAAAATTTTGATGGCTGCTATCCAAGAGACCAGAAAAAACAGTTTAGAACCAGACCCCAACCTGAGGGGGCTCTCCCAAAGAGGCCAATGGAAGCAGCTCCCTTGCTGTCTCTTCAGGAAACTCCTTCAGGAAGGGATAGGTCATAACCTTGTCTATATTCTCTTAATTCCTTTTCATCTCAAGATAAAGACCAATAAAAAAAAAACTTTTAAAATTCTATCATTTTTGAGTTCATAATTTTGATCTGGTGCATCTAAGTTAATTTTTAATCAGACCTATTTTATCCAAATATAAAGTTTTCTTAATGCTCTGTTTCATTCAGAGGCCAGTTTACAAGGGTTAACTCTCAATCTAATGGGTTTTAAAAAATAAGCTATAAGGTCTTTGTCCATCTGTTTATTTTATGTATATGTACACTAGTGTATTGTCATGTCTACATATATTTGGTACCAAAGTTGACATATGAGCTTATAAATTAAAATTTTAACAAATGGATCCAAATGCTTTTGATTTACATGATTTAAAAGGTTTTTAAATTGGGTAAACAAAAATATGGCTTTCAAGTTACTAACACAGTTTTGTTTCCAGGTGGTCAAAAAAAATAAAATGTCAATTTTATAAAATGTCTAATATCCATTGTTTCTAGGTTTTTCTTCAACAGGAGGGAAATGACTGATATGGTTCAATACAATTCTCTGATATCTTGTTTTTTTTTTAAATAGCTAAATTAGATTTAACATATATAGGGTTGATCATGGATGTGTTTGTTAGATACATCTGATTGGTTTAAAAAGTTAAAATGCTAACTGTTAAATATAGCATCAAGTACTCTTAACTCCTTAAATTCCACAAGGTAACATACTTAAAACATGTTTGGTGTTTTCATAAATTGGTAAATAAAAAAAGGGTTTAAATTTACTTTAGGTTATCACTAAAAACATGATTACTAAAAGTTTTAACAGGTATTATTCTATATAAAGGGTCCAAAAGTTTCAACTATATTTAATAGAGTTCAGTTCTATATGTAACAAAGTATTTCATCAGATTAAAATGGAGTAATTTATCTGAATTCAGAAATTTATAAGTGTTGTTCCACAATATAAATTTTAAAAAAAGGGGATCAACAGATTAAAACATTACAAGGTTTTAGATATAAAAATATAGTTAGTAAAAAATGTATATAGGTAAAAATGTCTTTATGTGATAAAATAAAGCTGTAATACAGCTAAATAAACAGCAAGAGGGTCTAATTAAGAGATTAAAAATGTGAATAAAGAGTAAATTTTAAAAGTTTTATGTGTATATGTAAGTAACAAAAAAGTTAAAACTATTCAAGATTTTTCCTAAGGTCAAATATAAATGTACTGATATAAACCAAATTTCAGTCTATATGCTAAAATGGCCAATAATTCTGAAAGCACTAATTTACTCTTAATATTGTATCTGTTATGTTTTATTCTCTAGAGCAACTAGTCTTAAAAATTGGATGCTTGTAGGACTCTGGTTAAACAGCAACTGTTAGAGTGTTGTAGTACATTACAAAGTCTAAATTTTCTTTAAAAGTTAAACATGGTTAATATAAAAACATCAATGTAATTATGATTCTATTATTCTTATTCATATATTAAATGTGTTCATATCTTCCAGGTATACACGTCTTTAAAGGGTTTAAAAGAACATTTTATCAAGCTGGTGTTCTCCACCTAAAGTTGTAATGGTAAATTTAAACTTATCAAAATAAGGAATTTTTGGGGGGATTTATTTATATCATTTAGTGTTCTTTAACTGGACCTGAACCTTCTACACTGGGATAAAAATATAAATGTATTTCTAAAAGATAATGGGAGCCTGATCTGTTTAAAAGTTAATATCATGAAACAGGAAAACATTTTGCCACTTTACTACCCAAAAGAAAAGTTAAAAATCTCAGCTTTTATTTGGTTCATGATTTAGATATAATATCATATTGTGTTAACTAACATTTAAATAGACTTGGGAAAAATATATGTAAACTTTATAAAGTAATATTTAAAAAAGTAAATGTCACCTTCAGAACTAGTAATGCTTTACCTAAGATTTATAAAGAGCCCTGCCTTACCTGACATAAGGCTCTGCTTCCTATCTTACTACATGTTACTATGGCTCCAAAATAAGTCAGACCTCAGTTCACTTAAAGTTATATTCAAAAGATTGTTTTTTTCTTTTTTTGTAAAATTACTGTAATCTCGAACAGGGGATATAATATATAGCTCAGTCAAAATTTAAGATCGCTATTAGACAACTAGATATGTTTTTACTGTTGTTAATTCCATTTTGTATTTTCCTTGTAAACTCTGTAACTGTTGACTGATTAATGTTTTACAGAAGTACTGCTTCAAGAACAATTTAAATTAATTTGTGATAATAAGCTGTCACCTGTAGGACAGATAATATAGACCCCAGTTTAATAAAAGTGGGTAAATGACTATAAAGTCATAGACATTCAAGTTAAAACCCAGTACTCTTACTGTGTAACTGGTGAAACTGACTTGCTGGATGTTTAAGATCAAAACCTAAAGATTGAGATTAAAATAAAGGAGTCAAGAGAATCAATATTTGGCTCTTGCTCTCAGAGTCAGCCTAAACCCAGGGAACAAAATAACTACTCTAAGGAGCTTTGCAACTCTGGGTCACACATCCTTCTGATCAGGGATGCTGATGTAACCACTAGAGGATAAGAAGCCAATCAGTGTACCTGCTGCAGAGGAGGTCCTTGGGAAAGGGAGACATCCCTAATGCTTCCAATGGAAGCCACTTTATCAAGGAGACCCTACCAGGTGAATGGCACTGAAGGAGCTAAGAAGCTGCTCTCAAGTTCCCCAAGAGTGACCCCTGTGGGAACTCAGCTGACTCTTAACAGTAGATAGAAACAAGATCAATTTGATAATCTTGGTCTTAAACACCTAGCAAAACAGTTAAAACCCAAACACAGTCATTTCTGGACATTTTAAAAATAAAACAATAGTTATTTTCATGTAACTTAAGATGTACACTTGTGTTAGCCCCAAAATAAATAAAACTGTAGGTAACAAAAAAGATTCTTAGACAAAAATGCCTGATAACTATCAAGAGAAACTGCCAGAGTTATAAGTTTTTAGTCAGTTTAAGGCCTAGAGATCATCTAACCTCTGGTGCAGGTAGAGTTAATCAATGTTTGCTAGTATGATTCTCTAAGCCTAAGTAACAAAAATAAAGAGATCTCTACTAAACAAAATGATCATGCCAGTAAAAAGACATTTTACAAAAATCAGGTGACATTAAGTAACTTAACTAAGTGCTGTGCTTACATTTCTGATAACTCCAACAGTGTTAAAGATTTACAATTGAGGCCGTATCCACTCCAGACTTATTAGGCTTTGTTAGGCCTTTTTATGGGAACAAACTCTCAGCTCTTCCACCTCCTGGTAAGAGGTTATTAATTTCTATCAACTTCATGATATTCATTGACATGTTCCAGATGCTATTTATTTTGTACTCATGGTTTTTTGTTTCTTTCATAGAACAAGACTTTTACCCCTATAAGGGAACATTTTCTGCTTGCCTCACCCTACATCACCCTCTCTCAGCTCGAAGCAGCAAGAGTGGTCATTCCCCTTTTTCCTTATAGCAGTAAAAAGCCCCTAAAATTAGAGAGGTAATAATAAAAATTTTAAAAGACAGTCACTATAGATAGGTACATTGGGCTATATCACAAAAATAAGGGCCAGTTTGGGTCCAGAAAGTTGGAGGCAAATGACCTCTGAGTGATTAAAATGTTAATGCTTTCAGAGCAATTCCTCCACCCTTACCAAGAACCTGCTCCTCTTCTAACCTGTTGTTAAGTCTCTCCAACAGGTTCAATTTATGAGAAAACCAGCCCCAAGAGACCACTGATTTTCAACACCCATTTCAGTCAGAAGACTATGTCTATATCAAATTGTTCCAGATAGAACTAACACCTGGCTGAAATGGAAGGGACCTTACTCACAACATGGACTCATCACATCTGAGTCAAGACAACAGAAGAATGGACAGCTTTCAGAGACCCCAACCACCATCTAAAGATAAGACTGAAAAAATGTTAAGCATGTTTATTTCTCTTGCTTGAACTGTCAGGAATAACTCCGTGCTTAACCATTCAACTTTTTGAGATTACCAAATAGACTAAATTCTGTATACTATTATGATGGGGAGGGATAAAAAAAAACATATGGGGCTAATATATAAATGAGTGGCCCCTGTCTTAGTTGCCCTCCTAGTGGAAATAAATATAACTAACTCCACAACAATAAGGACCACTACAATTACCTATGCAATACTAATGAATCAGTGATTTGATTATGTACAAAAAAACAGTGGGGAATGTGATGGGCTGACAGATCTGGCTCCATGAGAATGTTATAGTCCAGACTCTGAGGGAAATGACTAAACAGACTCCATTTTGCTCTGAGACTCCATGTTATGTAGGAAATAAGTTTCTCCCATGGGAACACCCCGCCTATGTAGCCATCATCAGTTACTTAGCATGACATGTTTAATAATATACAACAGCAACTCCTATGTAGTAAAAATTGCTCTTAACCAATGTACCATGTAAACGGTAATTGTGTGGATATTAGCAACCATTCTTTAGTTTGTACCTAGGTAAGGATAATTTTGATCCACTTCCCCCTCTGTCGATGATCTCATGATGTTAATGTGTAATTTTGAATCATAGCAACAGACACTTATGATTAATGTGATTTTTGGTATAAGAAACCCTACAAACTGTGGTTGGGGCTGTTCTCCCAATAGCCATTTTTTTGGGCATTGTGTGAGACAGTCAGCTGGTTGGCTTAATAAAGACTCTCAAATTTGGACTTCTCAGTGGTGATTGGTCTGTTCTTAAGTTGTGCCCCATAACACAGGGACTCTGCATTCATCTCCCCTCCTGAGAACTCAAATGGTAAGTAGCGAGGTAAGCTGCAGCCCCTGTCTCTAAGGCAGTTAGATGCTCAGGATAGCTGGCCAGGTAGTGAAGTGCAACAGTGCATGTATTCTGTGTTGCTTGTGTGTTTGTCAAATTCAAGAGTCTTGCTACTCATTTGTTTACCCAAATGGTAATTAGTGAGGTAAGCTGTAGCCCCTGCCTCTAAGGCAGTTAGGTGCTCAGGTAAGCTGTAGCCCCTGTCTCTAAGGCAGTTAGGTGCTCAGGATAGCTGGCCAGGTGATGAAAGATAAAAATAAATGGGATAGTGAATGAGCTCTGAAGTGCGTGTATTTTCTGTTGTTTGTGTGTTTGTACTACTGTTAGTGTGGTCTTTGTTCGTCCTGTATCAAACTTATTTAGTAGTAAAAGATGGGTTTAGAAATATCACAAAATCAGTCTGAAAGGATGATTCAAAAAGGAGGCATAAAAATATATTACAAGAAGGAGGTTCTGAGGAGGAAGGAGATACTGGGGAGGAACTAGAAAATAAGTGAATTAATATTGAAAAGTTGCTAAAGGGCAGGAAAGACCAGCTCCCCCTTATGATAAAAGGTGGGAGGACCCAACATTTTGTGGGCACTCTTGTCAGCCATGTTGTGGTGGAGTCCCAAGTGATGAACAGACCGGGAATTACTGGGACCCTGTGGGAGGCCCATTAAGACTGTCCTGCCCAGTCTTGGTGGACAATCAGGGGCAGCGATTTCATCAGGCCCTAGAATTTAAAACAGTAAAAAATCTTAAAGAGGCAGTTGTTACTTATGGCCCTAAGCTCTGTTTACTGTGAGTATGGTGGAATCCATTGCAACACTTAATCTGACTCCTAGTGATTGGGCAAGTATGTGTCGAGTGGTTTTGCATGGTGGACAATATTTAATGTGGAAAGCAACCAATCAAGAGCTCTGTGTAAAGAAGCCTTGTAGAAATGCAGCTGCAGGTTTCCATCAACGAAACCTAGATATGTTGCTGGAACAAGGACTATATGCTGAACTAAAGCAACACATTATGTATGATCCAGTGGTCTATCTTCAGATAGCTACTGCCGCTGTTGGAACTTAGAAAATATTACAAGGTTATGGGGACTTGCAAGGGAAATTATCCAAAGTTATACAGGGCTCAAATGAACCATATGCAGAGTTTATAGACTATCTGTTACAAACAGCAGGCAGAGTGTTTGGGGATTCAGAACAAGCAATGCCTTTAATAAAACAGTTAGCATATGAACACGCTAATAAATGGTGCAGGGAAGCAATTAGGCCATGGAAAAATAAGGATCTCAATACCTATTTAAAAATATGCAGAGATATTAATGAGTCAGCTATACAGGGTCAAGTACTAGCAACTTCTTTCACTCAAGGAATAGCTCAAGCTATGGGAGCCAAACCCAAAAGCTGTTTTTCATGTGGACAGCCAGGACATTTTAAGAGGGACTGTCCAAACCCAAGTCATAGTACATACAATAAAATGCCCAGAGTATGTCCAAAATGTATAAAAGGAAAACATTGGACAAGTGAGTGTAAATTTATAATTGACATTGAAGGGAAACCACTCCCAAAAAATGAGATGAAGGGCCCTCGGGCTCAGGCCCCACAATATTCGGAGCCCTGAAGGAAGGACAGCCAATGGTGAATTCCCTCAGAGTGATTTCTCGAACTCATTATCCATTAATTCCCTCTTCAGACATACAACTGGAAGCGCAGGACTGGACCTCTGTGCTGCCACCAGAATAGTACTAACTCCAGAAATGGGAATTCAATTAATACCTATAAGTATCTATGGATCTCTTAAATTGGGAACAGTAGGTTTACTATTAGGGTGGAGTTCTGCTGTCCTAAGAGGACTCCATATAACACCAGAAGTGATTGATCCAGATTATGAGGGAGAGATAAAAATAATGGTCAGTTCCCTCAAATATATTTCTGTTATAAATCAGGGGGATAAAATAGCACAAATACTGGTGATATCCAGTGAACATGACAAATATTTAGCAAAAATGAATAAAGAAAATAAATCGGGGATTGGATCCACTGGGGAACCTATGACCATGTTTGCCCTAGATTTAAACACTCGTCCCATGTATACTATAAGAATAAATGACAAGGAATTTAGTGGGTTATTAGACCTGGAGCTGATCTTAGTATCATAACATTGACTCAAAGACCAAAAGATTGTCCTCTTCAAAAGACTAACCAGACCTTATGAGGTTTGGGGGTTGCGTCAAACCCACCCCAGAATGCACAGTTATTGAAATGGACAGATACAGAAGGAAATTACAGTACTTTCCAACCCTATGCTTAAGAGATTTACCCATTAATTTATGAGAGAGAGAGATATATTAAGACAATTACAGATCAAGTTGACTAATGAACATACACATATTAACCCAATAGTTTGTAATATCTTGGTGAACCAGGGATCTATACCTGGAATAGTACTGGGAGCACATTCACAGGGAATAACTGAACCCATCCAAGCTACGAGGAGAAGTAATAAAGAGGGACTGGGTTTTCAGAGGGGCCCACTGAGCCAATAAAAATTACTTGGAAATCACAAAAGTCTGTTTGGATACCTCAGTGGTCCCTCAATACTCAAAAGTTACAAGGAGCCAGAGAGTTAGAAAGACAACAACGGGCCTTAGGCCATTTACAACCTTCTACATCTACTTTCAATACACCTGTCTTTATAATTAAAAAGAAATCAGGAAAGTGGCAACTCCTCCAAGATCTTAGAGCAATTAATAATCAAATGGTAATAATGGGAGCAGCTCAATCCGGACTCCCTCAAATGTCTGCTATTCCAATGGATTGGAGAATTATAGTTTTAGACATAAAAGATTGCTTCTTTTCTATACCACTTCATAAGGAAGATACCTGTAGATTTGCTTTTACTGTACCAGCTACTAACCACAAAGGACACGATCAAAGATATGAATGGACAGTATTGCCGCAAGGCATGGCCAACCGCCCCACTATGTGTCAAGTCTGTGTAGACAAAGCTTTACAGCCTAATAGAAAACCTGATAAAGACCTAAAAATCTATCATTATATGGATGATGTCTTATTAGCTCATCCTGATCAAGACAAACATTTTAGAGTATATGATGGGCTGGTCAAAAATATTCAATTCGGATTAGAGATAGCAGAGGACAAATTACAGAATTCTTGCCCTATTACCTACCTTGGTGCCATTATTGACAAAACCTTACTACAACCCCAAAATGTTACCTTTAGGATGGATAGATTAAAAGCATTAAACAATTTCCAGAAACTTTTGGGAGATATAAAATGGATAAGACCATATTTAAAATTAACAACTGAAGAACTTGGACCATTATTTGATATTCCTAAGGGTGATCCCGCCTAACCCTGGGCAATTACTGCAGAAGCTAGAAATGCATTGTGTAAGGTAGAAGATGCCATTGCTAACACATATTTAGATCCAGTAGATATAACTAAGCCTATATTGCTGATAATCATAGCCACCATAGGAAGTCCTACAGGAGTGTTTTGGCAACAAGGACCTATTTACTGGGTCCATCTTCACATAGCCAAAAGATAACTCTAGCGAGTTACCAGAATTATTGGGAAAGTTTAATAAAAAAGGCAATAACTAATGCTATAGAAATTTTTGGCATTATTCCAAAAAATTTATCACTTCTTATGAACCAGAAATTATAATTGAAATCACACAAGAATCAGAAATATGGGCTACTATTATATGTAATTATAATCCAAATTTTAATAACCACTACCCTGGGGACTCAGTGATCCAAATGTTCATCAGACACCCATTCATATTTCCTAAATTCACCAGAAAAGATCCCATACCAAATGTTATAACTTGCAGTCCAGTAATGGAACAGCTACTATAGTCATGCCAACACGGACATTTACTTTTCCTTATCCTCCACAGTCTGCCCAAAAGATAGAGCTTCTAGCCTTCTGTCAAATTTTCCAAATGTTCCCAAATCAGCCATTTAACCTGTTCTCTGACAGCAAATATATAGTCAATGCTCTAAATATCATAGAAATTTTACCAAAAATATCCTCAGCATCTACCATTCATTCCTCATTACAATTCAAAAGTTATTTTGGGACCATAAGGAACCATTTTTTGTTGGACATATTAGGACTCATACCGGGTTACCAAGACCTCTCAGTATGGGTAATGCTTTAGCAGACTTAGCTATTAGAGATGTTCATATTTTTTTCCACGTTCTTAGAAGCAGAAAATTTTCATAAAAATTTTCATGTTAACGTTAACACTCTTCAAAAACGTTTTAAATTGACTAAAGAACAAGCTAGAAGTATTGTCAAAATTTGTCAATATTGTGTCACTTATCTCCCAGTACCTCAAAATGGTGTTAACCCTATAGGACTACAAGCCAACCATATATGGCAAAAGGATGTTACTCATATCCCAGAATTTGGAAAGATTAGATACATGCATGTGTCCATAGATACTTATTCAGGATTTATTATGGCCTCCTTACAGTCAGGTGAAAAAACAAAAGGTATTATAAATCACTGCCTATATACCTTTTCTGTTCTGGGCATTCCAAAAACAATAAAAACAGACAATGGTCCCGGCTATGCATCCTTAACCTTTAAGCAGTTTTGATCTACATTTAATATATATCATGTCACAGGTATTCCTTATAATCCCCAGGGACAAGGAATTATAGAAAGAGCTCATCTAACTATTAAGACATTATTAAGAAAACAAAAAGGGGGAATAGGGGAGTCATATCCACCTAAGAACAGATTATCCATAGCCCTTTTTAGCTTCAATTTTTTAAGATTGGATAAATCAAGAAAATCAGCAGTGGATTGACATGCTGAAGTTGACACGACATAAAGCCACAAGCTTTGTGGAAAGATGTTGCAACAGGAGAATGGAAAGGATCTTCCCCAGTCTTGATTTGGGGAAGAGGGCATGTGTGTATATTTCCACAGGAAGAAAAAAACCCAATTTGGATTCCAGAAAGGTTAGTCTGAGTAGTTAAAAGCATTCGTCAAGATGCAGCTGAGCCCTCTTGGTATCCTGTCGCTACTGATGATGGTGGTGAGTTTCATCTAGGGTAAACAGTTCTGGACATTAGTTAGGGTATTTCCTTGACTGGTTCCAGTCTCTCAAGGTGGTGCAGTCTTTCCTCAGTTCTTTTCCACTGATGAATCTACTGGGCAAGCTACCCTTAGATATGCACCACCATTGGACTCCAAGTTTATCCTGAATTTATCACTGGAGAGTACATTGTGCCTCACCTTTGGCAGTGGCACACCTTGTTTTCAGTTGACTGATTGTACTTTGGCAGGTATTACCTTAAATAAAGAAAACAACTCCAATATAAATGTCACCAGTTACAAGCTATTAGTAATAAGACTGATTTTCATATCCATTAGTATGGCCATTGCCAGTCCTTCAAAAGCCTATTACTTGGCCTCCTTTATGGGAAGCTTGTCAGCACCTAGGACCTGATAAAAAGGTCTCCAGTAATCTGGCTTTTGGACCTTGGTATTTATCTAATCAGATATATATCACATTTCAAAGCACAAAAGATTTTATAGAAAATTTGGAATATAAAGGCAATTTCAACCCCTTATCCATCTGGTCCTTATGCAGACCTAAGGCATGTAAGGATATAAGCCCCCTGGATTTTGTAAAAGAATGGTTTATAAGTAAAGGAAATTGCACTGATCAAAAGGTTGATGGAGTTGATACTGAAATGTGTAGAGAGAGTAAAACAATTGTTTTTTTCATGTACTCCTGTGTGCCTACCTCTCCCTTTCCTTTTTGTGACTTCTAATGAGAACTTCTCTAGACAGTTATTTTCACAGATCGCACAACAATAGACGGATAGATTCGATGAGCTGGTAACAAGGCTTCAACAGCAAATCCTCACCATAAATACCACTAAGGTGGAAGTCAAACCAGGAGAGCTTATCACAGGAGCATTAGATAAACTAACACAATTTGGCACCACATTTGGGGGACTCTTAAGTCCCACACTAATAAGCTTGGGTATGCTTGTGTTAATTCTATTCTGCATTTACAAATGCCTCAAAGCCAGTCAACAGGCTCATAATGTGATCATAAACAGGCTATGACTGCCCTTAAAGCGAAACAATCTCCCAACATATGGCTTAGTATGCTGGATAGGTAGTCAAAGACGGGTAACCATGGGAAAACATTGTACCAACCTAAGACAGAAGGGCCAACTCTGCTTTGGTATCCTTTGATGATAGGTAAGAACAGGATGTTGATTGGGACCTAAGACAGACATGATCCCTGCCAGTTTTAGTTTTATTTCATATAAGGTAGGGGGAGATGTTGGGGGCTATGCCATGCGGACTATGCCAAGATGGTGCCTGGCAGCCAGTCAGAAGTTGTTTTGATCACATCAGCAGTGAAGAGGTCAGTTAACATAAGCACACCCAGGTGATTTATCATTGGCCATATTCAATTAAGTCCATGCACACAACACATGTACAGATGTTCCTGAGTGCTCCTGCTTGTGCCTCCTCATTTTGACCTTTACCATGATTGGACAGCTAGCTCCTTGCCTAATCTTTGCATAATTCGTGTCCATCCTACCCTTCGCCTCCAGGAGGGGATATAAACTGACTGTCCTCCAGTGCCAGGGTTCCCAGGTTTTCTGAATCATCAATAAACCATTTAGAAAGCCTCACTACTTGTTTGTCTCCTCAAAGAGCCTCGCTACTTGTTTGTCTCCTGTGCCAAATTGACTCCACTGAATGGCGTCAGTGTGCCAATAGTACCCTCTGTGGTAGACAGCAGTGAGTGTGCCATGGGTCCCCTCTGTTGTGGACAGCAGTTGTTGTGCCATGAGTCAGCTCTGTGGTAGAAAGAATTTGGTGTTCTATGAGTTACTTCTATGTTAGACAGAAGTGGGTTTGCAATGAGTTCCCTTTGTGGTAGACAACACTGGATGTGCCATGTGTCCCCTCTGTGTTGGAGAGAATTGGGTGTCCCATGAATCCCCTCCGTGGTAGACAGCAGTGGGTGTTCCATGAGTCTCCTCTGTGGTAGAGAGTACTGGCTGTGATATGAGTCCCCTCTGTAGTAGACATTAGTGGGTGTGCCATGAGTCCCCTTGTGGGTGTATAGCAATTGGTGTGCCATGAATTTCCTCTGTGGTAGACTGCAGTGGATGTGCCATGAGTCTCTTCTGTGGTAGAAAACAATGTGTGCACCATGAGTTTCCTCTGTGGTAGACAGCAGTGGATGTGCCATGAGTCTCTTCTGTGGTAGACAACAATGCATATACCATGAGTTTCCTCTGTGTGTAGATAGCAGTAGGTGTGCAATTAGTTCCCTGTGTGGTAGACAGCAGTGGGGATTGCATGAGTCCTCTGTGTGGTAGACAATTGTGGGTGTGCAATGAGTACCCTCTGTGGGTAGACAGCAGTTGGTGAGCAATGAGTCACCACTGGTAGACAGAAATATGTGTGCCATGAGTTTCCTCTGTGGTTGCCAGCAGTGAGTGAACAATTAGCTCCCTCTGTGGCCCACAGCAATGGGTGTGAAACAAGTCCACTCTATGGTATACATCAGTGGGTGTCCCATGATTCCACTCTGTGGTAGACACCAGTAAGTGCACCATGAGTTCCCTCTGTGGGTAGATAGCAGTGGGTGTGCCATGAGTCCTTTCTGTGTGCAGACAGGTATGGGTGTGCCATCAGTCCCCTCTTTGTTAGACAGCAGTGGGTGTTGCATGAATTCCCTCTGTGGTAGACAATAGTGGGTGTGCCATGAGTTCCCTCTGTGAGTAGACAGCAGTGGTTGTGCCATGATTCCACTCTGTTTTGGACAACAATGTGTGTGGCATAATTTCCCTCTGTGGGTAGACAGCACTGAGTGTGATTTGAATTCCATTTGTGGGTAGACAGAAGTGGATGTGCTCTGATTCCCCTCTGTGGGTAGACAGCAGTGGCTGTGCCATGAGCTCCCTCTGTTCTGGACTGCAGTGGGTGTGCCATGAGTCCCCTCTGTGGTAGGCAGCAAATGGGTTTGCCTTGAGTCCCCTCTGCTTTAGACAGTAGTGTATGTGACATGAGTCCCTCTTTGTTAGGTAGCATTAGATGTTAGAATAGTCCCATTTTTGGCATGTAGCAGTGGGTGTGCCAAAATTACCCTCTGTGGTGGACAGTTGTGAATGTGCCATGAGACCCCCCTGTGGTACACAACAGTGGGTGTTCCATGAGTTCCCTTGCTGGTAGACTGCCTTGCATGTGCCATATGACCCCTTTGTGTTATGCAGCAGTTGGTGTGCCATGAGTTCCCTCAGTGTTTAGATAGCAGTGGATGTACCTTGGGTTCCAAATGTTGTAGAAAGGAGTGGGTCTGCCATGAGACCCATCGATAATAGACAGCATAGGGTGTGTCAGTAGTACCCTTTCTCATACATAGATGTGGGTGTGCCATGCAACTCCTTTGTGGTAGAGAGAATTGGGTGTGCCCTGAGTGCCTTCTATGGTAGACAGCAGTGGTTGTGTCATAATTCCCCTCTGTGGGTAGACAGCAGTGGGTGACATGAGTTCACTATGGTAGACAGCAGTGTGTGTGTCATGAGTCCCCCCTGTCATGGACAAAAATGGGTGTGGCATGATTCCCCTCAGTTGGTCGAGAGCAATTTGTGAGCCATGAATACCATCTGTAGGTCAAAAGTAGTGGGTGTGTTATGAGTCACTTCTGTGGTTAGACAGCACTGGGTGTGCCATGAGCTCCCTCTATTATAGATAGAAGTGGGTGAGCCTTGAGTCCCCTCTGAGATAGACAGTGGTGGGTGTGTTGTGAGTCACCTCTGAGGTACACAGCAGTGTGTTCCATGAGTCCCTCTCTGGAAGACAGCAGTGGATTTTGCATGAGATCCCTCTGTGGTAGAAAAGAGTGTGTGTGCTCTTAGTCCAACATTTTATTAGACAGCAGATTGGATGTTCCATGAGTCCCCACTCTGGGTAGGTATCTGTGGGTGTGCCATGAGTCCCTGATGTGGAAAGACATCAGTAGGTCATCCGTGAGTTCCCTCTGTGGATAGAGAGCAGTGGATTTGACATTACTGCCCTCGATGGTAGACGGCATTGGGTTTGCCATGATTCCTCTCTGTGGGTAGACAGCTCTGGGTATGCCATGAGTTCCCACTGTGGGTAGACAGCAGTGGGTGTGCCATGGGTCCCCTCTGTGGTAGACAGCAGTGGGGGTACCATGAGTCCCATCTATGGATAGAGAGCACAGGGTATGCCATAATTCCCCTCCATTGGTAGACAGAAGTAAGTGTGTCATTATTACCCTCTGTGGTAGACAGCAGTGGGAGATCCATGAGTCCCCTCTGTGGTAGAGAGCTGAAGGTGTGCCATGATTCCCCTCTGCTGTGTACTACAGTGAGTGTGCCATGAGTCCCCATGTGGATAGACAGCACTGGGTGTGCCATGAGTATCCTCTGTGGTAGACAGCAGTGTGTATGTCATGAGTTCCCTCTCTGTTAAACAGCAGTTGGTGTTCCATGAAACCCCTCTGTGGTAAATACAGTAGATGTGCCATGAGTCAAATTGTGGTATTCAGCAGTGAGTGTGCCAGGAATTCCCTCTGTGGTAGACAGAAATGTGTGTTCCATGAGTCCCCTCTGTGGTAAACAGCAGTAGGAGACCATGAATCTCAGCTGTGATAGACAGAAGTGGGTGTGTCATGAGTCCTCTCTGTGGTAAATAGCTTAGCATGTGTCATGAGTACCCTGTGGGTAGACAGCAAAGGGTGTGTCATGAATCCCATCAGTGGAAGAGAGTAATGGTTTGGCCATGAGTCTACTCTCTTGAAGACAGCGGTGGGTGTGTCATGATTCCCTCTGTGGTAGACAGCAGTGGGTGAGACATGAGTCCCCTGTGTTGGTAGAAAACAATGGGTGTGCCATGAATCCCCTAGTGGTAGATAGTTGTTCTGTGCCATGAGCTCCCTCTGTTGTAGACAGCATTGGGTGTGCCATGAGCTCTCTCTGTTTTTAACAGCACTGGGTGTGACATGAGTCCTCTGTGGTAGTTAGAAGTGTGTGTGCCATGATTCCCCTCTGTGGGTAGACTGGAGTGGGTATGTAATGAGTTCCCTCTGTGGTTATACAGCAGTGGTTGGACTATGAGTCTCCACTGTGGTAGACAGCGGTGGGTTTGCCATGATTCCCTGTGTGGTAAATAGCAGTGGGTGGGCCATGAGACTGTCAGTGGTGGACAGCAGTGGGTGGGGCATGAGTCTCTTCTGTGGTATACTACAGTGGGTGTTCCATGAGACCACACTATTGTAAACAAAGTGGATGTGCCTTGAGTACCTCTTGCGGAAGAGAGCTGTGGGTGTGACATGAATTTCCTGTGGTAGACAGCAGTTGGTGTTCCATGTTTCCCTTGTAGTAGAGAGCAACAGGTGTGCCATGGGTCTTATCTGTTGGTAGAGAAAATTGGTTGTGCCATGATTACCTGTGTTAGATGGCAGTGGGTGTTCCATGATTCCCCTCTGTGGGTAGACAACTGTGGGTGTGCTATGAGTCCCCTCTGAAGTAGAGAAAAATGGGTGTGCCATGATTACTTCTGTTTTAGACAACAGTGGGTGTGCCATGAGACCCATCTGTAGTAGACATCACTGGGTGTGCCTCATTCACCCTCTGCTGGACTGCAGTGATTGTGCCATCAGTTCTCTCTGTAATTAGACAGCAGTGATTGTGACATGAGTCCTCTCTGTGCTTAGACAGTTGTGGTGTGACATGAATAACCTATGTGATACACAGCAGTGTTGTGTCATGAGTCCCTCTGGGGTATACAGTAGAAGGTATACAGAAGAACTCAAGGTGTGCCTTGAGTCCCCTCTGTGGTAGACAACAGTGGGTGTACCATGTATCTCCTATGTGGTAAATAGCAGCGGGTGTGTCATAAGTGCCCTCTGTGGATAGAGAGCAGGGTGTGCCCATAGTCCCCTCTATCCCCCCAGTGGCAGAAAGAATTGGGGGTCCATGGGGCCCCTGTGGTATACAGAAAAGGGTGTGCCTTGAGTTCCCCCTGTGTTAGGCAGCAGTGGGTTTGCCATTAGTTCCCTTTCAGGTAGACATCTGTGATTTTGCCATGAGTCCCTCTGGTAGAGAGCAGTAGGTGTTATTTGAGTCCAAACTGCAGAATACGGCAGTGGGTGTGCCATGAGTCCACTCTTTGTGTAGAGAGCAGTGGATTGCCATGAATCCCTCTGTTTTAGAGAGCAGTATGTGTGACATGTTTTCACTCCATTACAGAGAGCAGTGGGTGTGCCATGAATACCCTTTGGGGTAGACAGAAGTGGGTATGCCATGAGTCCCTCTTGGGTAGTCAGCAGTGGGTGCACCATGAGTCCACTCTGAGGTAGACAGCAGTGTTTGTGCCATGAATCCCTCAGTGGGTTGACAGCAGTGGTTGTGCCTTGAGTCCCTTTGTGGTCATACAGCAGTGGGTGTGTCAAGAGTTCCCTCTGTTGGAAGACAGCTCTGGTTGTGGCTTGAGTCACATCTGTGGTAGGCAGTAGTGGATGTGCCATGATTCCCCTGTTTAGTAGACAATAGTGTATGTGCCATGAGTCCTTTCTGTGGGTATACAGGAGTGAGTGTGCTTGAGTCCCATCTGTGGGCTGACAGAAGTGGGTGTTCCATGAGTCCCCTCTGTGTGTACATAGCAGTGTTTGTGCCATGATCTCCCTCTGGGGTTAGACAGCTGTGGATGTGACCTGAGTACCCTATGTGGTAGATAGCAGTGTGTGTGCCATGATACCCCTCTGTGGTAGACAGCAGTGTTGTGCCATGTGTCCCTCTGGAGTATACAGCAGAAGGTGTGCCTTGAGTCCCCTCTGTGGGTGTACCATGTGACCCTATGTGGTAGATAGCAGTGGGTGTACCATGTGACCCTATGTGGTAGATAGCAGTGGGTGTGCTATGTGTCCCCTCTGTGGTATACACAAAATGGTGTGCCTTGAGTTCCCTCTATGTTAGGCATCAGTGGGTGTGCCATGAGCACCCTCTCTGGTAGACATCTGTGATTTTGCCATGAGTCCCACTGTGGTAGACAGCAGTAGGTGTTACATGAGTCCAAACTGCAGAATAGAGCAGTGGGTGTGCCATGAGTCCACTCTTTGTGTAGAGAGCAGTGGTTTACCATGAATCCCTCTGTTCTAGAGAGCAGTGTGTGTGACATGTTTCCACTCCATTATAAACAGCAGTGGGTGTGCCATGAATACACTTTGGGGTAGACAGCAGTGGGTGTGCCATGAGTCCCCCCTGAGTTAGATATCAGTGTGTGTGAAATGAATCCCCTCTGGGGTAGACAGCAGTGGGTGGGCTTTGAGTCCCTTTGTGAGTATACAGCAGTAGGTGTATCAAGAGGCCCTTCTGTTGGTAGACAGCAGTGGGTGTGCCTTGAGTCCCACCTATTTTAGATAGTAGTGCATGGGCCATGAATCCCCTGTTTAGTAGACAGTAGTGTGTGTGCCATGAGTCCCCTCTGTGTGTGTACAGCAGTAGTTGTGCCATGATCTCCCTCTGTGGTTGGACAGCAGTGGATGTGACATGAGTACCCTACATGGTAGCTAGCAGTGTGTGTGCCATGATACCCCTCTGTGGTAGACAGCAGTTTTGTGCCATGAGTCACTCTGTGATATAAAACAGAAGGTGTGCCTTGAATCCTGTCTGCGGTAGACAACAGTGGGTGTTCCATATATCCCCTAGGTGGTAGATAGCAGTGGGTGTGTCATAAGTCCCCTCTGTGGTTACACAGCAGTGGGTGTGCTAGTAGTCTCCTCTGTTTTAGACATCAGTGGGTGTGCCATGAGTCCCTTCTGTGGTAGACAGCAGTGGGTGTGCCACAAGTCCCCTCTGTATGTATACAGCATTGTGTGTGCTATGATTCCCCTTTATGGGTAAACAGCAGTGATTTGACATTATTCTACTACTGAGTGTAGAACTGCGGGTGTGCCATGAGTCTTCTGTGTGGTACACAGAAGTGAGTGTGCCATGAGTCCCCTCTATGCTAGACAGCAGTGGATCAGCCATGTTTTATCTCGGGTAGACAGTAGTCAGTGCAACATGAGTACCCTCTGTGGGTAGACACCAGTGGGTGTGATATGCATCCCCTCTGTGGTAGACAGCAGTGGGTGTGCTATGAGTCCCTCTGTGGTAGAGAGCAGTAAGTGTGTCATGATTCCCCTTTTTGGGTAGACAACAGTGGTTATTACAAGAGTACAATCTGGAGTATAGAGCAATGGGTGTGAAATTAGTCCCCTCTCTGGGTAGACAACAGTGCATGTGCTATGCGTCCCTCTGTGGTAGACAGCAGTAAGTGTGTCATTAGTCTCCTCTGTGGTAGACAGTAGTGGGTGTGCCATGAATCCCTCTGTTGTAGACAAATGTGGGTGTGCCATGAACCCCCTCTGTTGGTAGTCATGTATACGTGTGCAAATATTCCCCTATGAGGTTAGACAGAAGTGTGTGAGATGAGTCCCCTCTGTGGGTGTACAGAATTGGTTGTGCCATGATCTCATTCTGTGGTTTGAAAGCAGTGGATGTGCCATGAGTCACATATGTGGTAGATAGCAGTAGGTGTGCCATTATTCTCCTCTGTGGTAGACAGTAGTGGTGTGTCAAATGTCCTTCTGTGGTAGACAGTAGTAGATGGGACTTGAGTTCCCTCTGTGGTAGACAACAGTGGGTGTGCCATGTGTACCCTCTGTGGTAGACAGCAGTAGGTGTGACATAAGTCCCCTCTGTGGTAGACATCAGTGTGTATATCATGAGAATACTGTTCAGAAAATGGCAGTATGTGTGCCATGAACTCCCTCTGTGGGTAGACAGCAATAAGTGTGCCACGAGTCCACTCTCTGGGAGTCAGCAGTGGATGTGTCTTCAGTCCTCTCTGTGGGTAGACATTTGTAGGTGTGCCATGTATTCCCTCTGTGGATGCAGCACTGGTGCACCACGTGATTCTTTTGTGGCAAGACATCATTGGTGTGCCATAAGTCTCCTCTGTGATAGACAGCAGTTGGTGTTGAATGAGTCCCTCTATGGTAGAGAGTAGTAGAGTACCATGAGTTTCCTCTGGGGTAGACAGCAGGAGATTTGCCATGAGGACCTTCTGTGGTAGACAGCAGTGGGTGTGACAAGGTTACCGTCTGTGTTAGATAGCGCTGGATTTTCCATGAATACACTCTGAGAAGACAGCAGGGAATGTGCCATGAGTCCTCTGTGGTAGGCAGCAGTAGGTGTGCCATGAGTCCCTCAATGGTAGAAAGCCGAACATGTGCCATTAGTCCCCTCTGGGGTACACAGAAGTGGGTGTGCCATGACTCCACTCTAGGTTTAGACAGCAGTGGGTGAGCCCTGAGTTCCTTCCGTGGCAGAAAGCAGTGGGTGTGCCATGACCTCCCTTTGTGGTTGACAGCAGTTGGTGTGCCATGATTTCCCTCTGTGGGTAGACCACAGTGGGAGTGCCATGAACTTTCTCTCTGTTAGACAGCAGTTGGTGTGCCATGAATCCCCTCTGTGGTAGACAGCATTGGTTGTGCCATAAGTGTTCTCTGTGGTAGAGAGCAGTGTGAGTGCCATGAGGCTCCTGTGTATAAACAACAATTGGTGTGCCATGATATCTTCATGTAGTTGCACAGCAGTGAGAGTCCACTGATTCTCCACTGTGGTAGACTCCAGGGGGTGTGACATGAGTGTGCTCTGTGGTTAGACAACTATGGGGTGTTATTAGTCCCCTATATCATAGATATTATTACATGTTTCAAGATTTCCCACTACTATAGACATCAGTGGAAGTGCCATGAGACCTCTCTGACATAAAGAGCAGTGTGTGTGCCATGAGTCGCCCTGTGCTGGACAGCAGTGGTTGTGCCATTAATCTCCTCTAAGGAAGAAAACCAGTGAGTGTACCATGAGTCCCCTCTGTGGTATACAGCACTGGGCGTGCCATGAGTTCCCACCATGGTAGACAACAATGGGTGTACCATGAGTTCCCTCTATGGGTGGATAACAGTGGGTGTTCCAAGAGTCCATTCTGTGGTAGACAGCACTGGATGTGCCATGAGTCCACGCTCTGGTAGACTGCAATGTTTGTGCCATGAGTCTCTTCTATGGGTAGGCAGCATTGGGTTTGACATGAGTCACAATAAGTTCGCACTGTGAGTAGATACAGTGGCTGTACCATGTGTCCCCTGTGTGTTAGATAGCAGTGGTTGTGCAAACAGCAGATGTTATTCCTTTTGTCCCATCTGTGGTCCACAGCACTGGATGATTCATGAGTCCTCTCTGAGGTTAGACAGCATTGGTTGTGCCATGAGACCCCTCTGTGGTTAGACTACTGTGGGTGTGCCATGATTCCCCTCTGAGGTAGAACAAAATGTTGAGTCATGAGTTCCCTCCAGTAGACAACAGTCAGTGTGCCATGAATCCCCTATGTTGTAAAACATGCGTGAGTGCCATGAGTTCCCTTTTTGGAAGTGAGCAGTGGGTGTGGCAAGTGTCCACTCTGTGGTAGACAGCAGTGCCTGTGACATGAGTTCTTTCTGTGGAAAACAGCAGTTGTTGTACCATGAGTCTCCTCTATGGTAGACAGTAGTGGGTATGCAAGAGTCACAGCTGTGACTGTGTGGCAAGTGTCCCCTCTGTGGTAGACAGCAGTGCATGTGACATGAGTTCCCTCTATGGTAAAACACAGTGGGTGTGCCTTGAGTCCTCTCTGTTGTAGACAGCAGTGTGTGTCCCATCTCTCCCCTCTGTGGTAGATAGCAAAGGGTGTGCCATGAGTCCACTCTATGGTAGAGAGCACTGGGTGTGCCATCTGTCCCATCTGTGGTAGAGAGCACTGGGTGTGTCATGAATAACTCTGTGGTAGACAGCAGTAGGTGTGCGATGAGTACTTCTGTGTTAGACAGCAGTGGGTATCACCTGATTCCTCTCTGTGATAGACAGAAGTGGGGGTACCATGAGTACTCTCTATAGTAGACACAAGTGGGTGTGGCATGAGTCCTTTCTGTGATAGAGAGCTGTGGGTGTACCATGAGTCCCCTCTGTGCATAAACAGAGGTGGTTGTACCATGAGTCCTCTCTGTTGCAGACGGCAGTGGGTGTACAAGCATCCCCTCTGTGGTAGACGGCACTGGTTGTTCCTTGTGTGCCCTCTGTGGTAAAAAGCTGTGGGTGTGCCATGAGTCATCTCTGTTGAAGACATCAGTGTCTGTCCCATCAGTCTCCTATGTGGGAGACAGAATTGGAGGTGCCATGAGTCCTGTCTATGGCTAAACAGCAGTGTGTGTGCCATAAGCACTTTCTATGGTAGACTCTATGGTAGACATGAGTCCCTCTGGGGTAGACAGCAGTGGGTGTTCCATTTGTCTCCTAAGTTGTAGGTAGCAGTGGGTGTGAATTGAGTCCCATATGATAGAGAGCAGTGGGTATGGTTGATTCCCCTATGTGGGTAGAGAGCAGTGGGTGTGCAATGAGTCTACCCTGTGGTAGACAGCTGTGGGTATACCATGAGTCCCCTCTGTGGCTATACAGCATTGGGTGCACCATCAGTCCCTGCTGTGGAAGACAGCAGTGGGAGTGCCATGAGTGCCCTCTGTGGTTACATGGTAGTGGGATTACATGAGTTTACACTGTAGTAAACAGTAGTGTGTGTGCCATGAATCCCCACTGTGATACACAGCCTTGGCTGTGACATGAGTCCCCTCAGTGGGTGGACAGCAGTGGTTCTGCCATGATTCCCCTCTCTGGTTGATTATAGTGGGTGTGTCATGAGTTTCCTCTATGGTAGAAAGCAGTGGGTGTGCCATGAGTTCCGGTGTAGGTTGACAGCAGTGGGGGTGCCATGAGTCCCCTCTGTTGGTAGAGAGAGGTTGGTGTGCCATGTTTCCCCTCTTTGTTAGAGAGGCATGGTGGTGCCCAGAGTTCCCTCTGTGGTAGATAGCAGTGGGTGTTCCATGAGTCCCCAATGTGGTAAAATCTCTGGGTGTGACATGAGTCCCTCTGTGGATAGACAACAGTGGGTGCATAATTCACCAATGTGTGTAGATAGTAGTGGTTGTGACATGATTGCCCACTGTGGTTAAAATAATTGGATTTGCCAAGAGGTCCCTATGATGGTAGATAGCAGTGGATGTGCCATGAGTCCGCTCTGTGGTTAGACAGCTGTGGCTGTGCTATGTGTTTCATGTGTGGGAGTCAGAAGTGGTAGTGCCATGAGTCCCCTTTGTGGTAGACAGCAGTGAGTGTTCCTTGATCCCAACTTTGGGTAGTCAGAAATTGTTCCATGAGTCCCCTCTGTGGTAGACAGCAGAGGTTGTGCATTGAGTCCCCTCTGTAGGTAGACAAGTGTGGGTGTGCCATGAGTTCCCTCTGTAGTAGAAATGGGTGGGTGTGCCATGAGTCCACTGTGTTTAAACAGCAGTGGTTATGCCATGAATCCACTCTGTGGGTAGACAACAGTGGGTGTGCCATGTGTCCATGGTGTGGTAGAGAGCAGTGGGTGAGCCATGAATTCCCTCTGAGGTTGACAGTAGTGGGGATTCCATGAGTCCCCTCTGTGGTAAACACAGGTGGTGTGCAATGATTTCCCTTTGTGCTAGGCAGTAGTTGGTGTGCTAAAAGTCCCCACTGTAGTAGACCGCACTGGGTGTGCCCAGAATCTCCTCTGTAGGTAGATAGCAGTGATTGTGCCATGAATTCCCTCTGTGGTACACAGCAGTGGGTGTTCCATGAGTCCTCCCCATTGAACACAGTGGTGGGTATGCCATGAGTCCCCTCTGTGGGTAGACAGCATTGGGTTTGCCATGAGTATCCTCTGTGGTAGACAGCAGTGTGTGAGCCATGAGTACCTTCTGTGGTAGACATCAGTACGTGTGACATAAGTCCCATTTGTGGTACACTTTAATGTGTGTGCCATGATTCCCCTCTTTGGTAGACAACTATGGGTGGGCCATGACTCCCTCTGTGGTAGACAGTGGTGGTTTTGCCATGAGTCCCATCTATGATTAGACAGAATGGTGTGTGCCTTGAGCTCTCTCTATTGTAGACAGCAGTAATTGTTGCATGAGTCCCCTCTGTGGGTAAGACAGCAGTGATTGTGCCATGATTCATCTCTGTGGTATACAGCACTGGGTGTCCTATGAGTACCCTCTGTGGTAGACATCAGTGCTTCTGCCATGAGTCTCCTCTGTACTAGACAACAGTGGGTGTGCCATGAGTCCACTCTGTGGTAGAAAGCATTAGGTGTGCCATGTGTCCTCTCTCTAGTAAAGATCAAGGGTGTTCCATGTTTCCCTTCTGTGGTAGACAGCAGTGGGTGTGCCTGATTTACTCTGTTGTAGTTCACAGTGATTGTGCATGACTCCATTCTTTGGTAGAAAGAAGGGAGTGTGCCATGAGTCCCCACTTTGGAAGACTGCAGTGGGTGTGTTATGAATAGCCTCTGTGGGTAGACAGCAATAGTTGTGGCATGAGTCCCCTACGTGGGTAGACAGCCGTGGGTTTGCAATGAGTTTCTGCTATGTTAGACAGCAATGGGTGTACCATGAATCCACTCTGTGGGTAGACAGCAGTGGGTGTGCCATGTGTCCATGGTGTGGTAGAGAGTAGTGGGTGTGCCATGTTTTACCTCTGAAGTTGAGAGCAGTGTGGGTTACATGAGTCCCCTCTGTGATATACACAGGGGTTGTGCAATGATTTCCCTTTATGGTGGACAGCAGTTGGTGTGCCACCTGTCCCCACTGAGGTGCACAGCATTGGGCATGCCATGATTCACCTTTGTGGTAGACAGCAGTGTGTGTGTGCCATGAGTCCCCTCTGTGGTAGACAGTAGTGGGTGAGACATGAGACACTTCTATGGGTAGACTTCAGTGACTGTGCCATGAACTTTCTCTATTGTAGATATTAGTAGGTGTGCCATGTGTCCTTCTGTGGTAACAGTGGGTAGGCCATGAGTCCCCTTTGTAGATGGGATTGGGTGTGCCATGTGTTCCCTATGTGGGTATACAGCAGTGGTTGTGCCATGAGCACCATCTGTGCTAGACAACATTGGGTGTGCCATCAGTCACCTTTGTGATAGACATCAGTGTGTGTACCATGAGTTTCCACTGTGGTAGACTCAGTGGCTCTGCCATGAGTCCCCTCTGTGAGTAGGCAGCAGTGGTTGTGTTCTGAGTCCCCTCTGTGGGTAGATAACTGTGGGTGTGCCATAAGTCCCCACTGAGTAGACAGCATTGGGTGTGCTATGAGTCCCCTCTGTGGTAGACATCAGTGTGTATGCTTGAGTTCCATGAGTGGTAGACAGCATTGGGTGAGCCATGAGTACTGTCAGTGGTATAGACATCAGTGGGTGACCTGAGTCCCATCAGTGGTACACTGAAGTGGGTGTTCCATGAGTCCTCTCCTTGGTAGGTAGTTGTGGGTGTACCATTATTCCCTCTGTGGTATACAGCAGTGGGTGTGCCATGAGTCCCATCTATGGTAAGACAGCAGTGTGACTGCCATGAGGTCTCTCTGTTGTAGACAGCAATAATTTTTGCATGAGTCCCCTCTGTGGGTAGACAGCAGTGATTTTGCCATGAATCACTCTGTGATATACAGTAGTAGGTGTCCTATGAATGCCCTCTGTGGTAGACAGCAGTGGGTGTGCCATGAGTCCCCTCAGTGTGTAGAGAACAGTGGTTGAGCAATGAGCTGCCTATGTAGTAGACAATAATGGGTTTGACATGAGTCCACTCTGTGGTAGAAAGAATTAGGTATGCCATGTGTCCCCTTTATACTATGAGGAGTGGGTGTTACATGTATCCCCTCCATGGTAGATAGCATTGGTTCTGACTGATTGCCTCTGAGATAGTCTGTATTGATTGTGCTCTGAGTCCCCTCTGTGGTAGACAGAAGATGGTGTGTCATGAGTCACTCTTTAGAAGACAGCAGCATGTGTGCTATGAATAGCCTCTGTGGTAGACAGAAGTGGTTTTGACATGTGTGCCCTATGTGGGTAGACTTCGGTGGGTGTGCCATCAGTGCACTAGGTGGGTAAGCCACTGCCGGTTTGACATGAGTCCCTGCTATGTTAGACAGCAATGGTGTGCCATGAATCTACTATGTGGGTAGATAGCAGTGGCTATGCTGTGAGTTAACTCTGAGGTTGGCAGCAGTGGGGGATCCTTGAGTCCACTCTGTGGGAAACAAAGAGATTGTGCAATGAATTCACTTTGTGGCAGGCAGAAGTCGTGTGCCATAAGTACCCACTGTAGTATACAGTAGTGGGTGTGCCATTAATCGCCTCTGTACATAGAGAGCAGTGATTGTGCCATGAGTTTCCTGTGTGGTAGACAGCAGTGGTTGCTCCATGTGACCCCTCTGTGTTAAATAAAAGTGTGTGTGCCATGACTCCCTTCTGACAGCCATGGGTGAGACATGAATCCCTTCTATAGGTAGACAGCAGTGTGTGTGCCATGATCTCTCTCTATTGTTGACATTAGTAGGTTTGTCATGTGTCCTTCTGTGGTAAACAGCATTGGGTGTGCCATGAATACCATCTGTGGTATACAACATTGGGTGTGCCATCAGTCACTTCTATAGTAGAAAGAAGTGAGTGTGCCATGAGTCCCCTCTATCATGGACAGGTGTGGGTGTTCCATCAGTCCACACAGTGGTATACAGGTGTGGTTTATCCATGAGTCACAGATTTGGGTAGACAGCAGTTGGTTTGCCATGAGTCCCTTTTATGGTAGACAGCATTGGGGGGCCATTAGTCCTTTCTGCGGTATTCAGCAGAGGGTGTTCCTTGAATCCCCTCTGTTGTAAACACAGTGGGTGTGCCGTGAATTTCCATTGTGATAGACAACAGTGGGTGTACCAGTATTCCCCACTATTGTAGAGACAAATGGGTATTCCATGGGCTCCTCTGCGGTTAGACAGCAGTGGGTGCATCATGAGTCTCCTCTGTGTTAGTCATCAGTTTTTGTGCCATGAGTTCACTCTGTAAGAGACACCAGTGGCTGTTCCTTGTGGTAAAATCAGTGGGTGTCCCATGTGTCCTCTCTGTGGTAGACAGCAGTGGATGTACCGTTAGTCCCCTAGGTGGTAGAGAGCAGTGCGTGTGCCATAAGTCCCATCTATGGCTAGAGAGCAGTGTGTGTGCCATGAGCTTTCTCTATGGTAGGCAGTAGTAGATAGCCATGAGTACCTCTGTGGTAGAGAGCAGTGGTTTTGCCAAGAGTGCCCTCTGTGGTAGACAGCAGTGGGTGTGCCATGGGTCAGCTCTATGGTAGACAGCAGTGGGTGGGCCATCTGTCCCATTTGCGGAAGAGAGCACTGGGTGTGTCTTGAGTTCCTCTGTGGTGGAGAGCAGTAGGTGTGCCATGAATCTTCTCTGTGATAGTCATCAGTGAGTGTGCCATGAATCACATCTGTGGATAGACAGCAGTGACTCTATCATGAGTCCCACTGTGGGTTGACACCTATGGGTGTGCCATGGCTCACCTCTGTGGGTAGACAGCAGTGGGTGTGCCATGATTCCCCTCTATGGGTAGAGAGCACTGGTTGTGCCATGAGTCCCATCTGTGGTACAATGCAGTGGATTTGACATGTGTCCCCTTTCGGTAGAGGGCAGTGGTTGTGCCATGATTCCCTCTGTGGTAAACAGCAGTGGATGTGCAATGAGACCACTCTTTGGTAGACAGCATTTGGTGTGCCTGACTACCTCTGTGGTAGACCACAGTGATTTTGACATGAGTCCCCTCTGTGGTAGACAGCAGTGGGTGTGCCATGATTCCCCTTTATGGAATACAGCTTTGGGTCTGCCATGAGCAGACCCAACAGTGAGTGTGACATGAGTCCCCTCTGTGGGTAATCCACAGTGGTTGTGCCTTAAGTCCCCTCTGTTAGAGAGCAGTGTGGGTGCCATGAATCACCTCTGTGGTAGTCAGCAATGGTTGTGCCATGAGTACCCTCTGTGTGAGCCATGAGAATGCTCTGTGGGTATGTCATGAGTCCCATTTGTGGTCGAGAGCAGTGGATGTGCAATGAGATCCCTCTGTGTTACACAGCAGTATTTGTGCCCAGAGTCCCATACATGTTAGACAGTTGTGGGTGTGAAATTAGTCCCCTCTGTGTTAGTCAGCTGTGGGTGTGACATGAGTCCCGTGTTTCTTTAGATTGTAGTGGGTGAGATGTGTGTCCCTTCTATGGGTAGAAAGCAGTGGGTTGTGCCTTGAGTCCCCTCTGAGGAGGATAGCAGTGGGTGTGCCAGGGGTCCCCACTGTAGTAGACAGTATGTTTTGAAATTGTCCCCTCTATGGGTAGACATGAGTGGTTCTGCCATGAGTACACTTGGTGGTAGATATTAGTGGGTGATATGAACAGACAGCAGTTGGTGTGCCAAGAGTCCCCTCTGTGGTAGACAGCATTTGGTTTGGCATGAGTCCCATCTATGGGTAGACAGCACTGGGTGTGACATAAGACCCATCTTGTTAGACAGCAATGGGTGGGCCATGATTCCCTCTAAGTTAGACAGCAGTGGGTGTTCCAAGAGTCCCCACTGTAGTAGAGAGCAGTGGGGTGTTGATTTCTTCTGTGGTAGCCAGCAGGGATGGGCCGTGTGTCAATTCTGTGGTAGACAGCATTGGGTGTGCCATGAGACCCCTCTGTGAGAAACAGCAGTGTATGTGCCTGATTTCCTCTGCGGTAGATAGAACTGATTGTGCCATGATTCCCTGCAGTAGTAGAAGGCAGTGGGTGTGCAATAAGCTCCATCTGTGGTAGACAGCACTGGGTGTGCCATAAGTCCCTCTGTGGTAGACAGCAGTATTTGTCCCATAAGACCCCTCAGTGGTGGACAGTAGTGGTTGTGCCATGAGTCCCCTCTGTGGTTAGACAGCAGTGAGTGGACCAAGGGTCCTCTTTGTGGTAGACACCAATTGGAGCGCCATGAGTTTCCTCTGTGGGTAGACAAATGTGGTTGTGGCATCAGTCACATCTGTGATAGACATCAGCATGTGTGCCTTGAATTCCCTTACTTGGTAGACATCAGTGTGTTTGCCATGAATCTGCTTCATGTTTAGACATCAGTGACTGTGCCATGAGGTCTCTCTGTGGTAGACAGCAGTGTGTAAGCCATGATTCCCTTTGTGGTAGACAGCAGTGGGTTTGCCTTGAGTCCCCTCTGTGGTAGACAACAGTGGGTGTGCTATGAATATAATCTATGGTAGATAGCAGTGTGTATGCCATGAATACCCTCTGTGGTAGATAGCACTGGGTGTCAAAAGAGTACCATTTGTGGTGGACATAGGTGGATGTGCCAGGAGTATACTTTCTGGTAGACATCAGAGGATGTGAAAAGAATCCTCTCTGTGATACACAGCAGTGTGTGTGCCATGATTCACTCTGTGGATACAGCATTGTGTGTGCCATGAGTCCCCTCTCTGGTAGACAATAGTTGTGCATGATACCCTCTCTGGTAGACAGCAGTGGGTTTGCCATGAGCACCCTCTGTGGGAGACATCAGTGGGTGTGACAAGAGTCCCTTCTGGGGTACACTGCAGTGGGTGTGGTTGACACCCCTCTGTGGTAGACAGCAGTGGGTTTGCCATGAGCACCTTCTGTGGGAGACATCAGTGGGTGTGACAAGAGTCCCTTCTGGGGTACACTGTAGTGGGTGTGGATGACACCCCTCTGTGGTAGACAGCAGTAGGATGCCATAATTCCCTCAGTTGTAGACAGCAGTGATTGTGCCATGAGTCCCCTCTATTGTCCACAGAATTGTGTATGTCATGAGTCCCCTCTGTGGCAGACAGCATTTTTGTCCCATGAGTCCCTTCTGTGGTAGACAGCAGTAGGTGTGCCATGGGTCCTTCTGTGTTAGAGTGAACTGGATGTGCCATTGGTCCCCTATAAAAGACATCAGTGGGTGTCTCATGAGTCCCCTCTGTTGTAGAAAACACTTGGTATGCCATGAGGTCTCTCTGTGGTAGACAGAAGTGGGTGTGGCATGAATCATCTGAGGGTAGAGGCTAGTGGGTGTTCCATGAGTCTCCTCTGTAGTTAGACAGCAGTGGGTGTGCCATGAGGCTCCGTGTTACATTGTAGTGGGTGTGCCATGAGACACCACTATGGTAGACAGCAGTGGGTTAGCCATCAATATACTTTGTGGGTATTTAGGAGTGGGTGTGCCTTTAATCCCCTCTGTTCGTACACAGCTGTATGTGTGCCATGAGTCCACTCTGTGGGTAGACAGCAGAGGGTGTGCTATGATTCCCCACTGTGGTAGTGGGTAGTCCCCTATTTGGTAAATAACAGTTGGTTTGGCAAGAGTCCACACTGTGGTAGATAGCATTGGGTGTACTATTATTCACATCTCTGTGTATACAGCAATGGGCGGGCCATGAGTGCCCTCTGAAGTAGATATCAACGGGTGTGCCTTGAGCTGCCTCTGTGGTATACAGCTATGGGTGTGCCATAAGTCTATATTTGGTAGACAACAGTGGGTGTGCAGTGAGTCACCTCATTGGGTAGACAGCAGTGGGTGTGCCATGAGTTCACTCTGTGGTTAGACAACAGTCGGTGAGCCATGAGTGCCCTCTGTAGTAGAAAGCATTGGGTGTGCCATGATTCTGTGTGTGGTAGACAAAAGTGGGTGTGCCATGAACCCCTCTGTGGTAGAAAACAGTGTGTGTGCAATGATTCACTCTGTGGTAGGTATGCCATGAGTCCCCTTGTAGTAGAAATTATTGGCAGTGCCATGAGCTCCCTCTATATTTATACAACAGTAGGTGACCCATGAGTGTCCTCTGATGTAGACACCACTGGGTGTGCCATGATTACCTCTGTGATAGACAGCAGTCAATGCGACATGAATTCCCTTCCTGGGTAGACATCAGTGGGTGTGCCATGAGTCCCCTCTGTATTTACACAGCTGTGGGTGTGCTATGAGTACCCTTTGTGGGTAGATAACTGTGGTCTCCAATGTGTCCACTCTGGGTTATAGAACTGTGGGTGTGCCATGTGTCCCCACTGGGGGTAGAGAACTGTGTGTGTGTCATGAATCCCCTCTGTGGTAAACATAATCAGGTGAGTGATGATTCACTCTGTGGGTAGACAACTGTGGGTGTGCCATGATTCCCATCTGTAGTAGACAGCAGTGGGTCTGCCATGCATCCCCTCTGTAGTAGACAGTAATGTGTGTACCAAGAGTTCCTTCTGTGGTTATACAGGAATGGGTGTGCGAGGAGTCCCCTGCTGTAGACATCAATGGGTGTATCATGAGTCCCCTCTTTTGGTAATCAGCAGTGAGTGCGACATGAGTCCCATCTGTAGTAGATAGCAGAGTGTGTGCCATGAATCCCTCTGTGGTAGAAATCTGTGAGTGTGCCATAAGTCCCGCTCCTGGTAGACAGAATGGGTTTGCCATGATTCCCTCTGGTAGAAAGCAGTGGGTGTGCCATGAGTCCCCTCTATGGTAGACAGTAGTAGGTGTTCCATGAGACTCACCTTTAATAGACAGCAGTGGGTGTTCCATGGATCCCCTGTGTTGTAGACAGCATTGGTTGTGCTATGAGTCCCATCTGTTTGTAAACAGCATTGGGTGAGTGATGATGCCCTCTGTGGTAGACAACAGTGGGAGTGCCATGAGTCCCCACTGTGGTAGACAGCAGTGGGTGTGCCATGAGTCCAGTCTATGGGTAGACATCATTGGGTGTGAAATGAGTACTCTCTGTGGTAGACATCAGTGGTTGTGCCATAAGATCCCTCTTTGCATATACAGCAGTGGATGTTCCATGAATCCCCTCTGTGGATAGACAGCACTGGTTGAGTCATGATTCACCTCGGTGGCAGACAGTACTTGGTGTGCTATGAATCCCTCTGTGGGGATACAGTAGTGGGTGTGCCATGAGTCTCCACTATCAGTTAACAGCATTTATTGAGCCATGAATCACCTCTGTGGTAGACAGCAGAGGATGTGCAATGATTACCCTCTGTGGTAGACCATAGTGGGTGTGCCATGAGTCCCTTCTGTGGGTAGACAGGAATGGGCATGCCAAAAGTCCCCTCTGTGGTAGGCAGAAGTGGTTGTGTCATGTGTCCCCTCTGTGGTTATAAAGAATTGGTTGTGCCATGATCTCCCTCTGTGGTTATATATCAGTGGGTTTGCCATGAGTCATCTATGTGGTAGATAGCAGCGGGTGTGCCATTATTCCCTTCTGTGGTAAACGGCAGTGGTGTGCAATGAGGTTCTATATGGTACACAGCAGTAGCTGTGACTTGAGTTCCCTCTTGTGGATAACAGTGGGTGTGCCATGTGTTCCCTCTGTGGCAGAGAGCAGTGCATGTGCCATGAGTCACTCTGTGGTAGAAAAAGGAGGGTGTGCTATGAGTTTTTCTGTGGTAGACAGCAGTTAGTGTGCCATGAAGTCCTATTGTGAGTAGACAGCAGTGTGTGTGCCATGAGTCTACTGTTTGGTAGACAGCAGTATGTGCGCAATGAACTCGCTCTGTGGATAGACAGCAGTGGTTGTGCCATGAGTCCATTATGTTTTAGACAGCAGTGGGTGTGCCATGAGTTAACCCTGTGGAAGACTGTTCTGGGAGTGCATGTGGCCGTTTATGGTAGATAGCATTAGGTGTGCTATGAGTCCCTTCTCTGGTATACAGCAGTGGATGTGCTATCATTTCTAGTACTAATACTAGTATTAGTATTCCTAATACTAATGTCTACAGTTGGTAGACATTAGTAGGTGTGCCATGATTTTCCTCTGTGGTATACAGCAATGGGTGGGCCATGAGTAACCTCTGTGGTTAGAAAACATTGGGATTGAAATGAGTGAGCTCTGTGGTAGACAGCAGTGGTTGTGCCATGAGCTCACTCTGTGTGTAGACAGCACTGGGTGTGCCATGAGTGCCCTCTGAAGAAGACCTCTGTGGGTGTGCCAGGATTCCCTCTGTGGAAGACAACACTGTGTGTGTCATGAATGCCCCCTGTGGTAGACAGAATTTGGTGTCCATGAGTCCCCTCTGTGGTAGACAGAAATGGGTGTGGCATGAGTTCCCTCTGTGGTAGACTGCAGTGGGTGTGCCATAATTCTGCTTTGTGGATACACAGCAGTGGCTGTGCCTGATAACCTCTGTGTAGACAGCAGTGGGTGTGCCATTAGTCCACTCTTTGGGTAGACAAATCTGAGTGTGCCATGAGTCTGCAAAGTGGGTACACAGTTGTGGGTGTGTCAGGAGTCCCCTCTGTGGTAGACAGCAGTGGGTGGGTCATGGGTCCCCTCTGTGGTTACAAAGAAGTGGTTGGGACATGAGTACCCTCAGTGTGCAGACAGCAGTGGGTGTGCCATGAGCTACCTATGTGGTTATGAAGCAGTGGGTGTGCCAAGAGTCCCTTATGTGGTACAGAGCAGTGGGTGTGCCATGATTACCTTCTGTGGTTGACAGCAGAGGGTGTGCCATGAGTCCACTAAGTGGGTAGACAGCAGTGGGTGTGCAATTAGTCCCATCTGTGGGTAGATATCAGTGGGTGTGCCATGAGTCTCCAGTGTGGTAGACAGAAGTTTGTGTGCCATGAGCCCACTCTGTGTTAGACAGTAGTCAGTGTCAAATGAGTTCCCTCTGTCGGTAGACATCAGTGGCTCTGTCATGTGTCTGCACTGTGGTAAACAGCATTGGGTCTGATATGAGTCCCTCTCTGGTAGACAGCAGTAGGTGTGTCATGAGTCCCCACTGTGGTGGACAGCAGTGGGTGTGCCATGAGTCTCTCTTTTGTAGGGAGCAGTGTGTGTCATGAGTTCCCCCAGTGGTAGGCATTAGTGTGAGTGCATGAGTCCCTCTATGGTAGACAGCAGTAGGTGTGCCATGAGTCCCCTCTGTGGGAGACAGCAGTGGGTTTTTCAGGAGTCCCTTCTGTGGTTGACAGGTTTTTGTGACATGAGTCCCTCTGTGGTAGAGAGCAATGGGTGTGCAAAAAATCCCCTCTGTCAGTAGATAGCAGTAGGTGTCCCAATAGTCCACTCTGTGGTAGAGAGCAGTGATTGTGCCAAGATTTCCCTCTGTGTTAGACAGCAGTGGGTGTGCAATAAGTTCTCTCACTGGGTAGACAGCAGTGGGTGAGATATAAGATCACTCTGTGGAAGACAGCAGTGGTTGTGGAATGAGCTCCCTCTGTGGGTAGACAGAAGTGGGTGTGCCAGACACTTCTGTGGTAGACAGCTATGTGTGTTCCATTATTCTGCTCTGGGTTAGACAGCAGTGCATTTGCCATGAGTCCCCTCTGTGGTACACAGCAGTGGTAGTGCCATGAGTCCCTCTGTGGTAGACAGCAGTTGGTGTGCCATGAGCTCAATCTGTGGAAAGACAGCAGTGGTTTTGACATGACATCCTCTGTGGGTATAAAATGGTAGGTGTGCCATGAATCCCTTATGTGGTAGACAGAATTAGGTGTGCCATGAGTTCCCTCAATGTGCAGACAGAATTGGGTGTGCCAGTTGTCCCATGTGTGGTAGACAAAAGTGGTTCTGCAATGAGTTCCTTGTGTGGGTAGACAGCAATGAGTGTACCATGAGTCTTCTCTGTGGTAGGCAGAATTGGTTGTGCCATGAGTCCTCTCTATGTGTAGACAGCAGTGTTTGTGCCATGAGTCTCCTGTGTCCCAGACAGTATTAGGTATGCCATGAGTCCCCTCTGTTCTAGAAAATATTCAATGCAACATGAGATCCCTCTGAGGGAAGACATCAGAGGGTGTGCCATGAGTCAATTCTGTTTTAGACACCAGTGGGTTTTCTGTGAGTCCCTCTGTGTACACAGCAGCAGGTGTGTTTTGAGTCCCCTCTGTGGTAGACAGAAGTGTGTGTGCCATGAGACCTGTGTTGTAGACAAATATGGATGCGCCATGATTCCCCACTAAGGTAAACGTCATTAAGTGTACCAGGATTCTTTTTGTTTTAGACAGCAGTGTGTGTGTGCCATGATTCTCTCAGTGGTAGAAAAAGGTGGTGTGCCATGAGTACTGTCCTGAATAGACAACATGGATTTGCCATTATTCCCTCTGGTAGACAGCAGTTGGTATGCCATGAGTCCCCTCTGTGGTAGAGAGCAGTGGGTGTGCCATGAGTTCACTCTGTGGGTAGTCAGAAATGGGTGTGCCATGACAGCCCTCTGTGGTAGACAGAAGTTTGTGTGCCCTCTGTGGTAAACAGCAGTGGGTTTGCCACGAGCTCTCTCTGGGTTAGACAGCACTGTGACTGGATGAGTCCCCTATGGGGTACACAGCAGTGGTTGTGCCATGATTTCTCTCTATGGTAGACAATAGTGGATGTATCATGTGACCACTCTGTGGTAGAGAGCACTGGGTTTCCCATGAGTACTTCTGTGCATAGACAGCAATCAGTGTGCCATGAGTCACCTCTGTGGAAGACAGCAGTTGGTATGTCATAAGTCCCTCTGTAGTAGAGAGCAGTGTGTGTGCCATAAGTCCATCTGTGGTAGATATCAGTAGGTGTGCCATTAGTCCCCTGTTTGTAGACAGCATTAGGTGTGCCATGAGCTCCTATGTGGGTAGGCAACAGTGGGTGTGCCATGAGTCCCCATGCAGTAGAGAATATTGGGTATGCCATGAGTTCTTCTGTGGTATACAGCAGTAGGTTTGCCATGAGTCCCCACTTTAGTAGAGAAGTATGCATGCATACTCTGTGAGTAGAGAGCATGTGTGTGCCATGATTCCCCTCTGTGGTAGACAGCAGTAGGTGTGCAATAATTCCTTCTGTGCGTAGACAGCAAAGGGTGTGTGATGATTCCCCTATGTAGTAGAAATCAGTGGATTTGCCATGAGTCCCCTCTCTGTTAGACAACAACGGTTGTGCCATGAGTAATTTATGTGGGTAGACCGCAGAGGGAGTGCCATGAGTCTCCACTGTGATAGACAGCAGTTGGAGTACATTGAGTTCCATCTGTGGAAGACAGCATTAGGTGTGCCATGAATTCCCTCTGTGTGTAGACAGCAGTGGCTGTACCATGAAACACCTCTTGGTATACAGCTTGTATATGCTGAGCTCCCTCTCAGGTTAGACAGAAGTGGTTATGCCAGTAGTCCCCTAAGTGGTAGACAGCTGTGGTTTGCCATAAAACCTATGTCATACAAAGAAGTGGGCATGCCATGAGTCAATCTGTGGTAGACAGCAGTGGTTGAGCCATGTGTTTAGACAGCAGTCAGTTTGCTATGAGTCCCCACTGTGCATAGACACCTGTATGTGTACCATGAATCCCCTCTGTGGTAGACAGCAGTGTGTGTCACGAGTCCCCTCTCTGGGTAGACAGAATTGGGTGTGCCATGAGCTTCCTCTGTGGTAGACAGTAGTGGATGTGCATGAGCTCCCTCTGTCATAGTCAGCAGTGTGTGTGCCTTGAGCTCAGTCTGTGATAGCACTGGGTCACTCTGTGGGAGTCAACAGAAGTTGTGCCATGAGTACCCTCTGAGGTAGACAGCAGTGGGTGTGAAATGAGTCCCCTCTGTGGTAGACAGCCTTAGGTGTGACATAAGTAATATTTGTGGGTAGACAGCTGTGTTTGTGTCATGAGTTCCTTGTGTGGTAGACAGCAGTGGGTGTGCTATGGGTCATCTCTGTGGTAGACAGCAGTGGGTATGCCATGAGTGCCATGAGTCATTCTGTGGTAGAAAGTAGTAGGTATGCCATTAGTTCACTCTGTGGTAGACAGTTGTGGGTGTGCCATGAGTCCCCTCTGTGGAATACAGCACTGGGGATGACATGAGTCCCTGTTATAGGTAGACCAGTGTGTGTTTTCCATAAGTCCCAACTTGGTAGACAGCAGTGGGTGTGCCCTGAGTCATCTCTCTTATAGACAGTAGTGGGTGTGCCATGAGTCCCCACTGTGTTAGATAGAAATGGGTATGAATTCAGGCCCTTCGGTGAGTAGACAGCAGTGGTTGTGCCGTATATCTCATATTTCATAAACAGCAGGGAATATGCATAATTTCCTCTGTGGTAGACAGCAGTGGTGTGCCATAAACACACTGTGAGTAGACAGCTGTGAGTGTGCCATGAGTCCCCTCTGTGTTAGCAGTGTGTGTGCCATTAGTCCCCAATATTGTCATTGGGTGTTCCATGAATCCCCTCTATGGGTAGAAAACTGTGATTGTGCCTAGAGTCGCTGTGTGGTAGACAGCAGTAGATGTGTCAAGAGTCCCTTCTTTGGGTAGACAGCAGTGATTGTGCCATGAGTCCCCTTTGTGGTAGACACCAGTGTGTGTGCCATGAGTTCACTCTGTAGAAGACAGTAGTGGGTGTGCCATGTTTCCCCACTGGGATAGAGAGCAGTGGGTGTGCAATGCATCCCCTCTGTGGGTAGACAGAATTGGTTGTCATGTGTCCCCTCTATTTTATACATCAGTGGGTGTGCCATGAGTTCTCTCTGTGGAAGAGACCAGTGGGTGTTCCAGGAGTCCCCTATGCAGTAGACAGAAATGGGGGTGCCATGTGTTCTCTTTGTGGTAGACAGCAGTGAGTGAGCCATGTGTCACCTCTGTGGTAAACACAGAGGCTGTGCCATTAGTTGCCCACATGGTAGGCAGTGGGTTGCCTCCATGTGGACTGCAGTGGGTGTGCCTGATTTCCTGTGTGGTAGACAGTAGTGGATGTGCCATGAGTGCCCTCTCTGGTAGAGAGCAGTGTGTTTGCCATGAGGTCCTTCTCTCAGTGATTTCCTTGGGTGTGCCATGAGCACTCTCTGTGGTAGACTGCAATCAGTGTGCCATGAGTCCCTCTGTGGTACACAGCAGTATGTGTGCCATGAATCAACTCTATAGTAGACAACATTGGGTGTGCTATAAGTCCCTTCTGAGGTTAGAAAGCAGAAGGTGTGCAATGAGTCCCGTCTGGGTAGACAGCAATGGGTGAGCCATGAGGCACCTCTGTGGGAGAGAGCAGTGGGTGTGGCAGGATTTCTCTCTGAGGGTTGACAGCAGTGGGTGTGCCAGTATTTCCTTCTGTTAGACAGTAGTAGGTGTGCAATGAGTGCCCTCACTGTGTATTCAGGTGTGGTTGTGCCATGAATCCCTCTGTATATGAAAGCAATACTTGTGCTATGAGTCCCCTCTGTGATAGCAATCCTTGGATGTGCCATGAGTACACTCTGTGTTAAGCAGGATTGGGTGTGCCATGAGTTCCATCTGTGGCACAAAGCAGTGGGTGTTCCATGAGTCCTCTGTGGGTAGACAGCAGTGGGTGTGCCATGAGTGCTCTTCTTGGAAGAAAGCAGTGGGTATGCCATACAGCACGCTGTGGTAGAGAGTAGTAGGTCTGACATTAGTCCACTCTGTGGTAGACAGAAGAGGGTGTGGCATGAGTCCCCATTGTGGTACACAGCAGTGGGTATGCTATTAGTCCACTGTGTGGGTAGAGAGCATTGGGTGTTCCATGACTTCCCACTGTGGGTAGTGAGAAGTGGGTGTGCCATGAGTTCAGTATCTTATTAACAGCAGTGGGTGTGTCATGATTCCCCTGTATTGGTAAACAGCATTGTGTGTGCCATGAGCTCCCTCTGTGGTAAAAATAAGTGAGTGTGCCATGAGCTCTTTGTGGTAGACTGCCATCTGGGTACCATGAGTCCTTCAGAAGTAGACAGCAGTAGGTGTGCCATAAGTCAACTCTGTGTTAGAAACAGGGGTGTTGCATGAGTCCCCTCTCTGGTACACAGCAGTTGGTGTGCCATTAGTCCACTGTGTGGGTAGACAGATGTGGTGTGCCATGTGCCCCCTCTATGGAAGAGAGCAGTGGGTGTGCCATGAGCACTCTCTGTGGTAGACTGCAATTGGTGTGCCATGAGTTAATCTGTAGACAGCAGTAGGTATGACATAAGTCCACTCTGGTAAATTCCATGGGGTGTTGCATGTGTCCACTCTGTGGTAGATAGCTTTCCTGTGCCATGAGTCCACTCTGTGGATAGACAGAAGTGTGTGTGCCATGAGTCCCCTCTGTGGTATAGAATAGTTGGTGTGCCATGAGTCACCTCTGTAGTAGACAGTAGTGGTTGTGCCATAAGTCCCCTCTGTGGGTAGAGAGCAGTGGGTGGGTGTTCCATGAGTGTTCTCTGTTGTAGAGAGCAGTGGGTAGGCCATGAGTCCCCCTGTGATAGACAGCAGTGGTTGTGCCTTGAGTCCCCTCTGTGGTAGAGAACTGTGTGTGTGTGATGAGTACCATCTGTGGGTCAACAGCAGTGTGGGTGTGATGAGTACCATCTGAGGTAGACACAGTGTGGGTTTCATGAGTCCTCTCTGTGTTAGAGAGCAGTGGGTATGCCATGAGTCCCTCTATGGTAGAGAACATTGGGTGGGCCATGAGTCTACTCTGTGAGTAGAGAGTTGTTCATGTGCCATGAGACCCTTTTGTAGTACACAGTAGTGTGTGTGCCAAGAGTCCCTGCTATGATACACAGCAGTGGGTGTGCCATTAGTCTACTATGTGGCAGAGAGCAGTGGGTGTGCCAGGAGTCACCTCTGTGGGTAGAGATCAGTGGGTGTGCCATGATTGCCCTCTCCTGTAGAAAGCAGCGTGTGTACTATGAGCTCCCTCTTTGGTAGACTGTTGTGGGTGTGCTTGAGCTCTCTCTGTGGTAGACTACAATCGGTGTGCCATGAGTCTTCCTGTGGTAGACACCAATAGTTTTGCCATAAGTCCACATTGTCATAGATCACATTGTGCATGTCATGAGTCCTCTCTGTGGGTAGAGAGCTGTGAGTGTGCTAGTTGTCCCCTCTGTGGGTAAATTGCAGTGGGTGTGTCATGAGTTCCCTATGTGGTAGACAAAATTGGGTTTGCCATGAGTCACATCTGTTGCTAGACAGCACTGGGTATGCCATGAGTTCCCTCAGTGGTAGACATCAGTTGGTGTGCCATTAGTACCCACTGTGGGTAGACATTAGTGGTTGTGCCATGAGTCCCCTCTGTGGTAGAGAGAATTGGTGAGCCAGAAGTCCCTTCTGAGGGTAGACAAATGTGGGTGTGCTATCAGTACTGTCCTTGGTACACACCAGTGGTTGTGCCATGAGTAACCTCTGTGGTAGACAGAAGTGTGTTTGCCATGAGTCAGATCAGTGGTACACAGCAGTGGGGGTGCATAAGTAACCTTTGTTGTAGACAGCAGTATGTGTGATATGATTCTGTCCATGGTAGATAGCAGAGGGTGTGCCATCAGGCCACTCTCTGGTCGACAGCAGTGGGTTTGCCTGATTCCATCTGTGGTAGACAGCAACGATTGTGCCATAAGTCCCTTCTGTGGTAGACAGCAGTGGGTGTGCATGAGTTTTTTCTGAGGTAGAGAGCAGTGTGTGGCATGAGTTCCCTCTGTGGTAGACAAGAGTGGTTGTACCATGAGCACACTTTGTAGTAGAAAGCAGTGGATGTGCCATGACTTCTCCTTGGTAGACTAAAATCGTGAGCAATGAGTCCTTCTGTAGCAGAAAGTAGTTCGTGTACCATAAGTCCACAGCGTTTGAAATGCAGTGGGTGTGCCATGAGTCCCCTCTGTAGTAGACAATAGTGACTGTGACATAAGTCCTCTCTATGGTAGACAGCAGTGTGTGCTCCATGTGTGCCCTCTGTGCGTAGACAGCAGTGGATGTGCCATGAGTGCCTTCTGTGGTAGACAGCCATGTACGTGCCATGAGCTCCGTCTATGGTAGTCAACAGTGGGCGTGCCATGAGTTGTCTCTGTGATAGACTGTAATCGGTGTTCCATGAGATTGATGTGTGTTAGACAGCAGTGAGTGTGCCATGAATACCTCTCTTTTAGACAGCAGCCTGTGAGACATGAGTCCACTATATGATAAGTAGCAGTGGTTGTGGCATATGTCCCCACTGTGGTAGAGAGAAAAGGGTGTGTCATAATTCCCCTCTGTGGGATATAGTACTGCATGGGCCATGATTTTGTTGTGGTAGACTTCAGGGCATGTGCCATGAGTTCCCTCTATGGTAGAAACCAATTTGGTTGCCTGATTCCCTCTGTGGTAGTCAGCAATAATTGTGTCATGTATCCCTCTGTGGTAGAAAGCAGTGGGTATGTCATGAGTTGCATCTGTGGTACACTGCAGTGGTTGTGACATGAGTCCCCACTGAAGTAGACAGCGGTGGGTGAGTTTGATTCCATCTGTGTTAAACAGGAGCGGGTGTGCCAAAAGTCAACTCTGTGGGTAGAGAGTAGTGTGTGTGCCATGAGTCGCCTCTGTGGATAGGAAGCAGTGGGTTTGTTATGATTCCCCCTGTGTTTAGAAAGCAGTGATTGTCCAATGAGTGCCCTCTGTGTTTAGAAATCTATGGGTATTCCATGATTCCCCTCTGTGTTAGACACAAGTGGGTGTGCCATGAGTTCCCTCTGTGGGTAGACAGAAGTAGGTGTTTCACGAGTCCCCTCTGTGTTAGACAGCATTGTGTGTGCCAAGAGTTCACTCTGTAGTAGACATCATTGGCTATTCCATGTGTCCCTCTGTGGTATACAGGAATGGGTGTGCCATTAGTCCCCTCTGTTGTACACAGCAGTGTATGTGTCATGTGTCACTCCATGGTAGACAGCAGTGGGAGTCCCAGAAGTCTCCTCTGTGGAAGAGAGTAGTGGGTGTGCTAAGAGTTCTGTATATGGAAAGACAGCAATGTATGTGCCAAGATCTCTCTCTGTGGTAGAGCACATTAGGTGTGCCATGACACGCATCTATGGTAGACAGAGGTGGGTGTGCCTGATTCCATCTGTGGTACACAGCAGAGAATGTACTGTGATTCTGCTCTGTGGTAGACAGCAGTGGGTGTGCCATGAATCCTCTCTTTAGTAGACAGCAGTGGGTGTGTCATGAGTCCCCTTGTGGTAGACAGCAGTGTGTATACCATGAGTTTTCTCTGTGGTAGACAGCAGTAAGTTTGCCATGAGTCCCTCTGTGGTAGACAGTAGTGGATGTGCCATTAGTCAAGTATGTGGTAGATATCAGTAGAGGTCTCAAGAATCCCCTCTGTTGTAGACAGCAGTGGTTGTGAACTGAGCCCAGTCTATGTGTAGACAGCAGTGGATGTGCCATGAGTCCCCTCTGTGGTTTACTGCAGTGAATGTACCATGAGAACCCTCTGTAGCAGACACCAGTGGGTTAGCCATTAGTCCAGTATGTGGGTAGACAGGAGTGGGTGTGTCATGAATCTCCTCTGTTCATACACAGTAGTAGGTGTGTCATGATTCCCCTCTGTGTTAAATTGCTGTGAGTGTGCCATGAGACCCATCTGTAGTAGACAGCCATAAGTCCCCTCTGTGGGTACACAGTAGTCGGTGTGCCTTGAGTCCCCTCTCTCGTACACTTCAGTAGGTGTACCATAATTCCACTCTGTGGATAGATAGCAGTGGGCATGTCATGATTCCCCACTGTGATAGACAGCAGTGGGAGTGCCATTAGTATGTTCTGTGGTAGACAGCAGTGGGTGTGCCATGAGTACACTCTCTTGTAGACAGCCTTGTGTAACCATGAGTACCCTCTGTTTTAGACATCAGTGTGTGTGTGCCACGAGTCCCATCTTGGTAGACAGGAGTGGGTGTTCCATAGTACCCTCTGTGGTTAACATTAGTGGGTGTGACAATATCCCCGTGTGGGGCACACTGGAGTGGTTGTCCCTTGAGTCCCCTCTGAGGTATACAGATTGGGAGTACAAAGATTCCCTCTGTGGTAGAAAACTGTGTGTCCCTCATGATTCCCCTCTGTGGTAAGCAGCAATGTGTATGCCAAGACTTCAGTCTATGGTAAAGATCAGTGGATGTGTAATGAGCCCCTCTTTGTGTAGTCAGCACTGGGTTTTCCTAGAAATATTTTTCTGCTAGAAAGCAGTGGGTTTGCCATGTGACTTCTCTGTAGTAGACAGCACTTTGTGTGCCAAGATTCCCATTTGTGGTTGGACAGCAGTGGATGTTCCATGAGTTTCCTCGGTGGATAGAGAGCAGTTGGTTGCCAAGAGTACCCTCTGTGGGTAGATAGCAGTGTGTTTGCCATATTTTAATTCTGTGTGTAGACAGCAGTGGGTGAGCCATGATTCCTCTATGTGGTTAGAAAACAGTTGGTTTGCCATGAGTCCCCATTGTGTGTAAATAGAAGTCAGTGTGACATGATCCCAGCTGTTTGGAGACAATTGTGAGTGTGACAAGAGTCCTCTCTGTTGTAGACAGCAGTGGGTGTGCCATGAATTCCCTCTGTGGGGAGACAGCACTGCTTGTGACATGAGTTCCCTCTGTGGTAGACAGCAGTGGGAGGGCCAAGAGTCCCCTGTGTTATAGGAGGGAATGGTTGTGCCATAAGTCCAATCTATGGTTAACAGCATGTTGGTGTGGCATGATTCCTCTCTCTGGCTGACAGCAATGGGTGTACAATGTGTCCCTTTCTGTGTGTATACAGCAGTGGTTGTGCCATGAGTCCCCTCTGTTGTATACAGTAGTGGGTGGGCCATGACTCCATCTATGGTAGAGAGCAGTGGGTGTGGCATGAGTCCCTTCTGGGGATAGACAACAGTGGTTTTGTCATGAATCCCCTCTGTGGTAGACAGCATTGGTTGCTTCATAATTACCCTTATGGTAGACAGCAGTGGGTGTGGCATGATTCCTCTCTGAGTGCAGACAGCATTTGATGTGTGATGAGTCAAATTTGTGGTTAGACAACAGTTGTTGTGCCATGACTGTACTCTGTGGTAGTAAACAGATGGTATTCCATGTGTTTCCTCCTTCGTAGACAGCATTTGGTGAGACATGAGTCCCACTGTGGGTAGGAATGAGTGGGTTTGTCATGAGTCACCTATGTGTGTAAATAGCAGTGAGTCCCTTGTGAGGGTAGTCAAAAGGATGTGTACCATGAGTCACCTCTGTGGTACAGAGTAGTGGGTGTACCATAAGTCCCTGCTGTGGGTAGACAGCAGTGGTTGTGCCATGATTCCATTCTGAGGTAGACAACAGTGGGTATGGAGGAGTGGCCTCTGTTTTTAGACAGCAATGGTAATGGCCTGAGGCTTGAAGGTGGTAGACTGCAATGGGTGAGCCATGAGTCCATCCTGTAGTAGACAACAGTGGTTTTTCCATGAGTCCCGACCATGGGTAAGCCGTAGTGGGTGTGCCATGAGTCCCCTCTGTGGTATACAGGAGTGGATGTGGCATGAGTCCCTTCTGACTGTAGACAGGAAGGGGTGTGCCATGCATCTCTTGTGTGGTAGTCAGCAGTATCTGTGCCATGAGTCCCCTCTTCGGTACACAGAATTGTGTGTGCCATGAGTACCCTCTGTGGTAGAAAGAATTGCATGTGCCCTGAGTCGCCTCTGTGGTGGACAAGATTGGGTGTGCCATAAGTCCACTCCTTGGGTAGGCAGCAGTGTTTGTGAGATGAGCCTTCTCAGTGTGTAGACAGCAGTGTGTGCCAATAGTCCCCTCTGTGGTAGATAGTGGTATGTGTGCAATAGTGCCCCTGTGTGTAGACAGTAGTGGTTATGGCATGAGTACCCTCTGTAGTTGAGAGCAGTGGGTGTGCCATGAGTCCCCTCTGTAGGTAACAGTAGTGGGTGCAACATGAGTCCCCTATGTTGGTAGAGAGCAGTGGTTGTGACATGAGTCCCCTCTTTGTCAGACAGCAGTGTGTGTGGCATGAATCCACTCTGTGGTTGACAGCAGTGGGTGTGCCATTAGTTTTCTCTGTGGGTAAACAGCAGTGGGTATGCCATGAGTATCCTCGATCATAGACAGCAGTGGGTATTCCATGAATCTCCTCTGTTGTAGACAGCAGTGGGTGTACCATAAGTCCCCACTATGGTAGACAGCAGTGGGTGTGCCATGAATCCACTCTGTTGTAGACATCCATGGTTGTGCCTGAGAATCTTTGTGGTAGACAACAATGTGTGTGGCATGAGTCCTCTCAGAGGGTTCACAGCCTTGGGTGTGCCATGAGTTTCCTCTATGGATAGACAATGGTGGGTGTGGCATGAGTCCCCACTGTGGTAGACAACAGTGAGTTTGCGCTGAGATTCCTCTGTGGTAGATAGCAGTGGGTCTGCTATGAGGCCCTCTGTGGGTAGACATGAGTGGAGGTGACATGAGTACCCAATGTGTGTATTTAGCAGTGGGTATGCAATGAGTGCCCACTGTGGTAGACAGCAGTCGGTGTGCCATGAATCCCCTCTGTAGTAGACAGCAGTGTGTGTGCACAGAGTAACTTGTGTTTGAGACAGCAGTGGGTGCACCATGAGTCCCCTCTATGGTTGACAGCATTTGGTGTGACAGGAGTTCCATATGTTGTTATGCAGTAGTTGTGCCATGAGTCCCCACTGTGGTAGACAGCAATGGGTGTGCCATGAGTACCCCATATGGTAGACATCAGTTGATATAGCATGAGTCCTTTCTGAGGTTAGAGGGCTATGAGTGTGCCTATTGTCCATTTTGTTTTAGACAACAGTGGAGTGCAATGAGTCCCCTCCATGGTAGAGAGCAGTGGGTGTGGCATGAATCCCCTCTGAGAGTAGACAGCAGTGGTTGTGATATGAATCCACTCTGTGGTAGACAGCAGTGGTTGTTACTGAGTCCCATTGTGGTACACAGGTGTGGTTGTGGCATAAGTCCTCTCTGAGTGTAGATATCATTGGGTGTACCATGAGTCCCCTTTGTGGTTAGACCACAGTGGGTGTGGCATGAGTCCACACTGTGGTAGACATCAGTTAGTGAGCCATGAGTTCCCTCTGTGGTAGACAGCATGGGTGTGCATTGGGTCCCCTCTGTGAGTAGATATGAGTGAGTTTGCATTGAATCCCCTATGTGTGTAGATAGCAGAAAGAGTGCCATGAGTCACATGGGTGGGTAGGCAACATTGGGTGTTCCATGAGTCACCACTGTGGTAAAGAGCAGTAGGTGTGCCATGAGTCCCTGTTGTGGGTACACAGCAGTGGTTGTGCCATGAGTCCCTCTATGGTTAGACAGCAGTGGGTGTGACATGAGTCCCATCTGTGGTAGACAGAAGTGGATGTGCCATGAGTCCCCTGAGTGGTAGACAGAAGTGGGTGTGCCATGAGGCCCATTTGTGGGTAGACAGCTGTGGGTGTACCATGAGTCTCCTCTATGGTAGACAACTGTGGGTGTGCCATGAACAACCACATTTAAGACAACAGTAGGTATGCCATGGGTAATCTCTTGGTAGACTGCAGTGGGTGTGAGCTGATTACCCTCTGTGGTAGATAGCAGTGTATGTGCCATTAGTCCCCTCTATGGCAGACAACTGTGGGTGTGCATGAACAATCTCTGTTAGACATCAGTGGTCATGCCATGAGTACACTGTGTGGTAGACTGCACTGGGAGTGCCATCAGTACACTCTCTGTGGTACACAGCAGTGTGTGTGCCATGAGACCCCTCTGTGGTAGACAGCAGTGTTTGGGCCATGAGTCCCCTCTCTGGTAGACAGTAGTGTGAGTGCCATGAGTCCACGCTCTAGAAGACTGCAGTGGGTGTGCCCTGAGTATCCTCTGTGGATAGACAGCAGTGGGTGTGCATAAGTCTCATCTGTGGTAGACAGCACTGTGTGTGCCGTGAATTCCCTCTGTGATAGAGAGCAGTAGGTGTGCCTGATTTCCTCTGTGTTATAGAGAAGAGTTTCTGCAATGAGTTCCCTCTTTTGTAGACAGGTTTTTGTTACAAGATTTCCCCTGTGGGTAGCCAGGAGTATGTTTGCCATGAGTCCCTCTTTTGTAGACAGTGGTTGGTGTGCCATGAGTCCAACATTTTTGTAGACAGCAGTGGGTATGCCATGAGTTCCACCGATGGGTAGACAGTGTGAGTGCCATGAGTCCCCTCTCTGGTAGATAGCAGTGGGTGTGACATGAGTCCTCACTGTGGTTAGACAGCAGTGGGTTTGCCATGAATCCTCACTCTGTTTCAAAGCAATGGGTGTGCCATGAGTAACTTCTGTGGGTAGACAGCAGTAGTTGTACCATGTTTCCTTTCTATGATAGACAGAATAGGTGTGCCATGAGTGCCCTATATGGGTAGAGTGATGTGGGTGTGTCATGAGTCACTTCTATGATAGAAATCTGTGGGTATGCCATGGACACCCTATGTAGTACATAGTAGTGTGTGTGCCATGAGTCCCCTCTGCAATAGACAGCATTGGGTGTGCAATGAGACCCCTATATGGGTAGAGAGCAGTGGGTGTGCCATGATTACCCTGTGTGGTAGACAGAATTGTGTGTGCCATGAGTCCCATATGTGGGTAGACAGCTGTGGGTGTGCCATGAGTCCCCTCTATGGTAGAGAACTGTGGGGGTGCCATGAACACACTCTGTGTTAGACAGCAGTGGGTGTGACATGAGTACACTCTGTGGCCCACTGCAGGGTGTGTGCCATGAGTCCACTCTGTGGGCAGACTTCAGTGTGTGTTTCATTAGTCCCCTCTATGGTAGACAATTATGGGTGTGCAATGAACACTCTCTGTGTTAGACAGCAGTGATTGTGCCATGAGTACACACTGTGGTAGACAGCAGTGTGTGTGCCATGAGTTCCCTCTGTGGTAGACAGAAGTCTCTGTTCCATGTGTCCCTTCTGTGGTAAAAATCAGTGGGTGTGCCATGATTCACCTCTGTTGTACACAGCAGAGGGATTGTCATGAGTCCCATCTATGGCTAGACAGAAGTGTGCTTGAAATGAGTCCCTCTGTGGTAGACAGCATTGGGTGTGCCATGATTCCATTCTGTGGTACACAGTAGTGGGTGGGCCATGATTCCCCTCTTAGGTAGACAGCAGTGGGTATGCCAAATGTCTCATCATTTGGTAGACAGTTGTTTGAGTGCCATGAATCCCCTCTTCAGTAAAGAGCAGTGGGTGTGGCATGAGTCCCCACTGTGGTTAGACAGCGGTGGGTTTGCCATGTGTGCCCAATCTGTTAGATAGCAATGGGTGTGCCATGTGTTCCTTCTGAGTGTAGACAGCATTAGTTGTGAAATGATTTCCCACTGTTGTAGACAGGAGTGAAAGTGCTAAGAGTTTCATCTGTGAATAGACAACAGTAGTGTGCCAAGATACCCTCCTTGGTAGACAGCGGTGTGTGTTCCATGAGTCCCATATATGTATAGAGAGCATTGGTTGTGCAATGATTACCCCCTGTGGTAGACAGCAGTGGGAGTGACATGATTCCTTTCTTTGTGCAGACAACAGTATCTGTTTCATGAGTTCCCTCTGTGGTAGAGAGCAGTGAGTGTGCCATGAGTCCCCTTTGTTGGTAGACAACTGTGGGGTTGTGCTATAATTCCTCCGTATGGTAGACAGCATTGTGTGTGCCATAAGTTCCGTCTGTGGGTAGTGAGCATTAGTGTGCCATGAATACTCACTGTGGTTAGACAACAGTGGGTTTGCCATGAGTCCCAACTCTATTATAGACAGCAATGTGTGCGCCATGAGTCTCTTCTCTGTGTAGACAGCAGTAGTTGTGAAATGATTCCCCTCTGTGGTAGATAACTGTAGGTGTGACAAGGGATTCCTCTGTGAGTAGACAGCAGTGGGTGTGCCAAAGATCCCTCTGTGTTATACAGTAGTGAGTGTGCAATGGGTCCCCTATAAAGGTAAAGATAATTGGGTATGCCATGAGTCCCCCCTGTTGAAGACAGCAGTGTGTGTGCCATGAGTCCCCTCTGTGTGCAGATAGCAGTGGGTGTGCAAAGCATCCCCTTTGTTGGTAGACAGCCGTGGGTGTGCCATGAGTCCCCTCTATTTTAGACAACTGTGGGTATGCCATGAATACCCTCTGTAGTACACAGCAGTATGTGTTCCATGAGTCTCCTCTGTGGTAGACTGCAGTGTGTGTTCCATGTGTCTCCAGTGTAGTTGAGAGCAGTGGTTGTTCCATGAGTCCCCTCTTAGGTAGACAGCATTGTGTGGGCAATGAGTCTGCTTTATGGGTATAGAGCAGTGGGTATGCCATGATTTCCCTGTGTGGTAGACAAAAGTGAGTATGCCAAGAGATCCATTTGTGGGTAGAAAGCCGTGGGTGGGCCATGAGTCCCCTCTATGATATACATCTGTTGGTCTGCCATAAACACCCTCTGTGTTACACAGCAGTGGGTGTGCCTTGAGTTCACTCTGTGGTAGACTGCAGTGAGTGTGCATTGGGAATCCTCTGTGTTATACAGCAGCGATTGTGCCATGAGTCCCTTTTTGGTGGTAGAGAGCAGATAGTGTGCCATGTGACCCCTCTGTGAGTAGACAGCAGTGGGTGTGCCATGAATCCACTGAGTGGTAAAATGCTGTGGGTGTTGCATGAGTCCTGTCTGTGATAGACAGCAATTGGATTGTCATGAGTCCTATCTGTGGAAGATAGCAGTGGTTGTGCCATTAGTCCCCTATGTGGTAGACAACACTGGGTGTGCCTGATTCCCTTGTGATAGACAACAATGGGTGTGCCAAGAATACCCTCTGTGGGTAGAAAGCAGTGGGTGGTCCATGAGTCCCCTATGTGGTAGACAGCCAAGGGCATACCATGAGTCCCCACTGTGGTAAACATAATTGTGTGTACCATGAATCCTCTTTGTGGTATACAGAAATGGGTGTGCCATGTGTCCCCTCTTAGGATTGAGAGAAGGTGTTGTGCCATGTGTCCCCTATGTGGTAGAAAACAGTGGGTTTGGCTGATTCCCTCTGTGGTAGACAGCTTGGTGTGCCACGAGTACCCTCTCCTGTACACAGCAGTGGGTGTGCCATGATGCCCTCTTGTAGCCAGATGTGTGTCTGAAATGAGTCCCCTCTATGATATACATATGATAGTAGTGGGTGTGCCTTATTCACTCTGTGGTAGACAGCCTTGGGTGCCATGATTCTCTCTGTTGTAGAAGACAGTGGTTGTCCCATGATTCTCCTCACTTTTAGGATGCAGTGGGTTTGCATATTTCCCTCTGTCGTAAACAGCAGTGATTGTGTCATGAGTCCCCTCTGTGGTGGACAGCAGTCGGTGTGCCATGAGTACCCTCTGGTAAATGCACTGGGTGTGCCATGAGTCCCCGCTTTGCTATCAGCTGTGTGTGTGCCATGAGTTCCCTCTGTGGTTAGACAGCAGTGTGTGTGCCATGAGTTACCTCTGTGGAAGACATCAGATGGTGTGCCATGAGTTGTCTCTGTGTTTACAGAGCATTGAGTGTACCATGAGTCCACTCTGTGGGTAGACAGCAGTGGGTTTGCAATGAATTCACACTGTGGTAGACAGCATTGGGTGTGCCATGAATTCCTTCTATGAGTAGATAGCAGTTGGAGTGCATGAGTCCGATCAGTGGTAGAAAGCAGTGGGTGTTTCATGAGTCCCCTCTGTGAATAATTAACAGATGTGCCATAAATTCCACATGTGGTAGAGGGCTGTGTGTGTGCCATGAGTTCCCTGGGTGGGTAGACATAAGTGGTTGTGCCATGAATTTCTTCTGTGGGTAGATAGCAGTGAGTGTGCTACGAGTCACCTCTGTGAGTATAAACCAGTAGGTGTGCAGTGAGTCCAATCTTTGGGTAGACAGCAGTGGGTGTGTATGGGATCCCATCTGTGGGTATACAGCAGTGGGTGTCCCATGAATCTCCTCTGTGGTGGACATCATTAGAAGTGCCATGAGTCCCCTCTGTAGTTAGATAGAGGTGGGTGTATCATGAGTCCCCTCTTTGGTAGATAGCATTGGGTGTCATGTGTCCCCTTTGTGCTAGACAGCAGTGGGTGTGCCATGAGTCCACTCTGTTGTACAGAGCAGTGGGTGTGTCATGAGTCCACTCTGTGGTAGACAGCAGTGTGTGTTCAAAGATTCTCATTGATGGGAGACAGCAGTGGGTGTACCATGAGTCCCCTCAGTGGTAGACAACAGTGGGTGTGCCATCAGTTCCCTCTGTGGTAGACAGATGTAGGTGTTCCATGAATTCCCTCTGTGATAGAGAGAAGAGGGTGTGACATGAGTCCTCTGTGTGGTAGACAACAGTGGGTATTCCCAGAGTCTTCTCTGTGGGTCGACAGGAGTGGGTGTGAGATGAGGCCCTCAGTGGCAGACAGCAGTGTATGGGTCATGATACCCTCAGTCATAGACAACAATGTGTGTGCCGTGATACCCTTTGTGGTAGAGAGCAGTGTTTGTGACATAAGTCTCCTCTGTGGAAGGCATCAGTGAGCAAATGACTAAAACTGAAATCACTGTTCCATTAGAAGTCTGGTTTCTATGTTTTAACCCTGGATCTCTTAAGAACCCAGTTTTCAGGGAAAACACATAAAATATTAATAGTAAACCTACAGATATTATGCAACCAAGGAAGGAAAGCACACAACTGAATTCGCAATGTGATGAGACTTTGCAAACACCTTTATTACTCAACAGAATCCTTTTCAAGCACTGAGGGGAATGGCAGGTGGCATAGCAGCTCCCCCTTTTATATTTTTTAACTTAAGAAGGCCAATTTCTGACCAAAAAGCCTTTATTGTTCTTTGCAAACAAGCGATGTCAACTGGAAGAAAGAGAACTGGAATTGGAACCCAAAAATTCCAATGCCAATTTGTATTATACATTGAATAAATGTACTATTATAAATGTTTTTCTTTATAATGGAAAAATTTCTTTAGCCAGATCCACTGATGAACTAATCTGAAATGAGCCTGACTTATGTCTTTAATTTTACATTATGAATTATTAATATCAGGGCCTATATTACTATTATTCTACACTCCCTTAGGATGATTTTAACCTTATCCCAGTCAGAGTCATTTTCCACCTTAAGAGGAGTAACACAAATCCATTTGTAATTAGCATGACATTTAGTAGTCATTCGAGCTTTAATATTTTGAACTTGATTACCAATATAGAGGATAGCATCTTCTAAAGCACTAATTCTAGTTTCTAGTTTTTTTATCAATTTTTTCCTGAGCTGCCAATGCTATAGAAATATTATGAGATAAATCATCAACATGAGTAGCAGTATGTATTTCTTCAATTGATGCAGCATTGGAAACAGCTAAAGTTAATCAATGCAGTAATGCCTAGGATCAAAGCAGGTACAAACATTTTTAGGACTCATTAATTCATTAAATCTTTTAAGTACCTCAGTACCTAATCATCATACCATTCTCCTTCCAGTATAAAGGGGAACATAACATAAGAAGGCTGATGAACAATCATAAAAACAGTATAACGTTTAGGAAAGTTAGAACTAATGCAATTAGTAACAATACAATTATTACACTTAATACAGTATGAGTCCTTATTGTTAGTAATATTTAAGTCATTAGAATTACTTAATAAAATAGCATGAGGAGCATTAACACAGGCTCTAACAATCAAAGGTTTACATATTTTTGGTCTTATTGTTTGCTTATTTAGTAAAATTATATTTGTTGTAGCTAATAATCTATATAAATCAAGAAAGTAGGAATGTTTGTCATTTTTTAAATATACTCTTAAAAACTGGAGTTACCCATCCAGGAGTAAACCATCTATGTAAATGCTCACCTGTCTGGGTTAAAGAATGAATAAACTTTCTTGAAGACTTAGGAATTCACTGGGATGTTTAGTTATGTAAAACCTAGAATCAAAATTTGGAGAAGGTACAGTCCAATCCCTAATTTTCATAAATAGACATAAATGGACAGTATACCTGAGCAAAATGAGTATATTCATATTTAAACCATTTTGGAAAATCTTTTTTAATATCCATAAGATTCCAGTATATATCTCTTATTTGATTAAATTTTTATAAAAATCTAAAACATCAGACTTAGTAATGTTATCATAAGTATCATTATAATTAGCATTTCCAATTGATATTATTTTTAGACTTTAAATATATCTTTTGTTAGGATCGAATTGAGGAGAATCTGTAAGGTAAGTTCTGTAACTTAAAGGCAAACATCACAAAGGAACATTTTTGTATTATTGTTAGAAAAGCAAATTGGTGTTTCTTCCACAACACCATGAAAAGTAATTATGGATGACAGTTTCTGTGGAATCAGAGAATCAGAAATGCCTCCTAGGAGCTGTGGATTACTAGGAAAACTTTTAGATTTGTTCTAATCCATGAAGAGGAATGTAATAATGTAGTATCAGGGAGGTAGGTTCAATAGTCCTATTTCCCTGAATAAGTATGTACCTGACAGGCCAGTATGGTCAAAATTCCAACAAATAACATTTCTGGAGTTGATTGATTTACTTGGCTAGTAGCTACGTGAAAAGCCTCATTGCTCAACCTTTTTGGTTGTCCACAATTGGAAAAGGGAAAATTTCTGGTAGAAGCTGATGAGGCAAGGGTAGGGCGCCTAAGGTGATAAGGTATGTAGTCTTCAGATGTCCAGAGTCTGCTGGTATATGGAGTTGGTCTTTGGCTCCACCTTCTGGTGCTCATGGTGTTGAATCAGGAGATCAGGAATCCACAATGAAGAGTCAGCCTCTATTATAGTTTGGAGAACAAAGCTTGATAAAAACATTTTTTTTAAAAGACTTGTATATCTGGAAGTATATATTTAACAAATAAGTGTAATAGTACCAAAATTATATTAATGTTTTGTATTAATTTAGTTTCTAATAGAAAATTTTGACTCCAACATAATACAATACTTTAACATTTGTTGTTTAACCAAAATTGTAAAGTCCCAAATTTTAAGATTAAGTGTTCTAAAGAAGAAAATTTAATAGACACAATGTTAAAAGCAAATAAGTGTTTTAAAGAAATCTTTGTCAGTTTAACATATAGATTAAACCTTAGTTTTATATCAGTATAATAGTATTTAAACTTAGGGAAAAACCTTAAATGGCTTTAACTGATTGTCTCACATACACACAAACTTGTAGAAATTTGTCCTTTACTTACACAGACATTTTTAGTACTTAGGATCCTCATGTAGTTTATCACATGAGCACTTTTTTACCCAGAAACATTTTTCCCTGAATATATTTCCATATTTAGAATCTTTTATTTTCTTTTATTTTTTAACTATTTTTGACCCTTTTTTTGCATCCTGAAACAACTCTTATGAAATTTCTAAATTTAGCTTAATAACTCCATTTTAACAAGATTAAACATTTTTTTTTTCATTTATAGTACTCTAATTGAAACACAGTTGAGACTTTTGGAGTCCTTTGTATATAGAAATGTACCTGTTAGGACTTAACTGTTATTTACATTGCTTTTAGTGATAACACAAAGCAATTTTAAACCATTTTTATTTACCAATCTGTGAAAACACTAATAACATTATGTATGTTACCACGTGGAATTTAAGGAGTTAAGAGTACTCAATATTTTCTAATAATTAACATTTTATCTTTGGAAATTAATCATATCTCTCTAATATACACATTTGAATAATCTTATGTTAAGTCTAATTTATTTATTTTACTGTAAAACCAAGATTTCAGACAAGAGTAGTGAACATTATTTGTTGACTCTTTCCTATTGAAGAAAAGTCTTAGAAAAAATTGATATTAGATATTTACAAACATCAACATTTTATTACTTTGACCACTTAGAGACTTGTAAGTTATTTTTAAAGACATTTTACTTTTATTATTTTACCAAATTTAAATTGAGCCTTTTTAAATCATGTGAATTAAAAATATTTGGATCCATTTTTTAAATTTTAATTTTATGCATGCTTATTTTAAGTGTCATGTACATGACAATAAATTGAAAATAAGACAGACATGATATTAGATAACACATAACACAAAAGCAAAGGCCTTGTAGTTTTTAAATCTATTGCAATATAACAGATGTTAAAAATAAATCTAGAGTTGAATAAAAATAAAAACTGATCAAAATATTTTAACCTAAGTATGTAGGATCAAAACTATGAGCTCAAAAAATATAGTATTTAAGAAGAACAAAAAGAGTGCTAGAAGAAAAAAATGGTAATGGCCATTAATTACAACATGAGAGAGTGAGAAAGAGAAAGGCAGAGAAAAGGGGTGAAAGGGAGAGAATGAGGTCGAGGCAGAGAGAGCAGAGAGAGTGTTGTTGTTTCAATAGCTGGAAACAAACTATGTACTTAGAATCAGTATATAAATTCAAACTTCGAGACAAACTTTTGAATGCTGTTCTTACGGCAATTAATTCTGTTTTCTGAGCTGATGTTTCACCTGTAAATTGAACAATAGGAGGTATTTGATCAATTATTTTAACTGTTTTCCCATTAGATGGTCCATCTGCAAATATTAATGAGGCATTAGAAGATAAAGGACTATTGGAAGTTTTTTCTGGAAAAATAATATTTGGATAATAAATTGTAAAATAGGATGTTTAGGCAGGTGAAATAAAATTTGTCCTGTAAAACCAAGAAAAACAATAGCCCATTGGTCCTCTAATTGATATAATTGGTTGAATTATTCTCTTTTATAAGGAATAAAAATCGCATGCATTTCTATCCCAAACAATTCTCTGCATCTTATTCTAGACTTAATTATTAACAATGCAATTTGAGAAGGGTGAGATAAAACAATCTTTTTTTAAAGTAACTGGCAAATGTAGCCATTCAATAGGCATGTCTTGCCACAGACATGCTGTTGAAGTAAAATTTGTTTTTGAAACAATAAAAGACCAAGCCTGATTATAATCAATTTGTTGTAACTTATGTTACTTAATTGCCTTTTCTACTTTAACTAAGGAATGTTTTCCTGTTTCAGTTAATTTTTGAGGTGAAACTGGATAAGCTTCACCTTTTAAAATATCAAATAATGGTTTTAAATCATCAGTAGTTATTTTTCAATAGGGTCTGATACAATTTATGTCACCAAGTAGTTCTTGAAAATCATTTAAAGTACACAGTTTTTCAGTTCTAATTTGTAAATCTTGAGTAGTAACACATTGAGTATGAATTATTCTTCCCAAATTATTTTAGGGATAATTTAGCTGAATTTTTTCAGGAGCTACTAATAAGCCCCAAGATGCCAATTGTTCTATCCGTAATTTCAATATTTCTTGTAAAATATCTAATGAAGAACGAGCTAAAAGAATATCATCCATATAATATATCAAATATGATCTTGGATACTTCTTGATTGGTTCTATAGCCTGATCTACCAACTTTTGACACAAAGTTGGACCATTTTTCATACCTTGCAGTAACACTTGCCATTGATGCATTTGATACAGTCTTTGTAAATTTGGTGACGTTAAACTAAATTGAATCTTTTAAAATCCTGTTGAGCTAATGAAATAGTAAAAAAAAAAAAAAAATCCTGTAAATCTATAACAATAATATGTGATCCTTTAGGTATAGCCACAGAAGTGAGACCAGCCTGAAGAGCTCCTATACTTTCCATAGTCTCACTGATAGCTCTCAAATCCAGTAATAATCTCCATTTATCAGATTTCTTTTTTAAAACAAATATTGGAGTATGCCATGGGCTATTAGATGGTTCAATTTGTCCCTTTTGTAATTCTTCCATAACTAGAGATGTGACTGGATTTAATTTTTCTTGAGTAAGGGGCCATATTTCCACCCAAACAGGGAATCTGATTTCCATGTTATTGGGTCAGCCTGTTTGAGAACAAGAGCCCCTAAGAAAAATGCAAAGAATGAGTCTCTCCTGTTAAGGTAATATTAAGTTGTTTCATTAAATCTCGCCCCCACAGTGTAAAGGGCAAAGTTGATATTACATAAGGTTGGAAAGATCCCTTGTAATCTCCATCAGTCCAATGTAAAATTTCTGAGCTTTTAGCCATGTTTGAGGCTAGCCCACAAGGGTTGAGGGAGATTTAGTTGTGGGCCAGGACATAAGCCAATCTTGAGCTGCTATACAAGTTACATCAGCTCCTGTATCTACTAATCATTTAATAGAATTTCCTTGTACTTTTATGATCTTCATTGGCTTTATGTAGAAAACTTTTGAATCCATGTCACAGTATTAGTAGAACCAAAACCACAGGTATGTTCCTAGGTAAGTATCTGGTTTGATAATCTTAAGTAAGGTAATAACAATAATTGAGTAATCCGCTATTGAGGAAAAATTGGAACTGTTCTTAAATGTGGGTGAGTCATCATTTTTATTTCTCCATTGTAATCAGCATCAATTACCCCTGGTATTACTTGTATCCCTGCCTTAGACATTGAGCTCCTGTCAATAATGAGCCCCATATGTCCTTTAGGCAGAGGGCCATATATTCTAGTTGGAATTAAAGTCACTTCTGACTCAGGGGTAATGATTAAATGTTTAGTGAAAGGCAGATCTAATCCAGTGCTTCCTGGGGTTGCTCTTACCAAATCATTGATTGTTGTCCTCAGACTGCTTGATCATGCTTGTCTCCAGGGCATTCTTCCCTCTGGAAAACAGAGTATGAAGAACAAGAACAAGTTTATTGGAATCCAAACAAGAAAGAATTCGTGTTTGGAATCCAATAACCCCAGTTGTTTTGGGGGCCTGTGGTTGGCTGCAAGATCTGTTTTTGTATAGGCTTTGTCGATCCTATTTGACTCATGGAAGGCTCCTCAGTAGGAGATGAATTGACTCCATCAGGATGTCCATCTTCATGAAGTTTAGATCTACATTTTTTGGCCCAATGAAAACCCTTCTGATATTTAGGACACACTATTTTGAGAGTGCACATCATATTTCCTACTTCTTGTGAACCTTGAGGACAAGTCACACTAAAATGTCCTGTTTGACCAGAAGAGAAGCAATTTCCTTTGCTTGCAGGTTAAGTGCCTCTATTGTTATTTTCCTGATTGGCTCCCTTTAAAAATTGAGAATATGTATTACCTTGTAAGGCAGCTGCTATTGCCATGCCTTGAATATGAGCAGGACTGCTATCCATACATGTTTTAATAAAATCTGATAAGGTTCCAGTTCTCCTTATGGGTCTCAGCAAAGCCTGACAAGTAGGGTTGCAATTCTCAAAGGTGAGCTTTTTCAGTAGCCTCTGGGTTTATGATAATCTTTGAAATATTTTCTTCTAAATTGGCCAGAAAATCCTCATATGGCACCACTGAACCCTGTTTAATATTGCTGAGAAAAGTGGTTTTAGTATCAGTGGAAGGAAACCCTCACCAAGCATCCACCACAATTTTAGAAATTTCACTTAATGCAACTTTTGAAAGGCTGACTTGAGTTTTTGGATCAGCCCACATTTCAGTTCCCATAATCATGGTTATAGTTAATTGACCTCTATTTTGGCCAGTAAATTATTTCTGGATGGTCAGTTTAGCTTGTTCTTCATACTCTGTTTTCCAGAGCAAATATTGTCCTGGAGAAAGGGATGATCAAGCAGTCTGTTGCCAATCAAAAGGAGTCATCCAATTTGCTCCAATATTTTCTACCAATTGGATAACATAAGGAGATGTAGGACCAAAATATTTCACTGCATCTTTTAGTTGCTTAACAATTTTAAAAGGTAAATTCTCTCAAACTGACTCATCATGCTCACCGAAAGTTACCCCTGGAAATGCAAATCCAACTTCACCAGCTTCACATGCCTCAGCAACAGCAGCCATAAATCCTATTTTGCCTTTCTTATTGCCTTTATTTTTCTTTCTACTCTTTGGTGGAGGTGATTTGGCCACTACTGGAGCTACTGATGACTGCCAATACTGGTTATGATAAAAAGCAAAAGATTCCTCCAAATCTTCTTCATCTGCAGGGATGAGTTTATCCTCTTTTGTATTCCCTTCATTCTCTGAGACAGAGGATAAATTCTCAACTATATTTTTATAATCTGGATTTTTAGACAGTAATATAATATCCTCAGGAGAGATAACTCTTTTACCTAAACACTTAATTTCATGTGTGGGTTCAATTTTAATTCTGAACAAATTCAAAGAGAAAATTAATCAGCAGGCACATGTTCAGCCTTATGCTTTAAATAATAGGCCTGCATGTCCTCCCCCAGCCATTTCCAAGTAGTTAGATTAAGGCTTTGATTCTGGGGGAACCAGGGCGAGCATTCTTGTACGAAATGAAAAAATCTGTGCAGCTTCCCAGAAGTTACAGGAATTCCCCTTTCAGTGAGCATATGGTTTACAATATCAATGAATAAAGTTCTCACTTTACTTTCTGTATGACCCATGTTTTTTCACTCGGTCTTTTTTCTACCAAGGGTTCTACTAACTTCTCAAAGTTCTGTAATTTTCTGCCTTTCCGCATTCAGTCTTTCTCTGAGAGGTCTGCAGCACCCTGGGCAGAATCTTATCCTAACTCGGAAAGTCTCTTTTAATCTGTTACCTGCCCCACCTTGGGTGCCAAACTGGCAGTGTCCACAATGCACAGGGGTCATAGTGGTCTCAGGTGACGGAGTAGGCCTCGGCACGATGGAAAACAAAGCAACACAGACTTGATGAATGTATGCTAAGTTCTAAATTTTATTTTTCCTAGCCAGCTTTTTATATATTAAAAGGTTGACAGTTACACATGTTTTTCCAGAATAGGAAAAGATCATAAGGAAAAGTAAAAATCCAGCAGTGGGTATATCATAAGTCCCCTTTGGGGTAGACAGCAATCATTGTCCCATGAGTACCCTCTGTGGTAGACAGCAGTATGTGTGCCATGAGCTCTCCCTATGGTAAATGGTAGTAGGTTTGCCATGAGTCCCCCTGTGGTAGACAGCAGTGGGTGTTCCAAGACACCCCATTGTGAAAGACAGCAGTTGGTGTGACATGAGTCCCCTATGTGGTAGAGAGCAGAGTGTGTGACATGAGTCCCATCTATGGGTAGACAACAGTGGGTGATTTTCCATGATTTTCCTCTGTGATAGACAACAGTGTTTTGATCATGAGTCCTCTCTGTGATAGACAGCAATGGGTGTGCCATTAGTGCTCTCTGTGGTAGACAGCATCGCTTGTGCCATGAGTTGCCTCTGCAGATGGACAGCAGTGTGTTAGCCATGAGCTGCAGCTGTGGTAGACAGCAGTTGGAGTGCCATGAGTCCCCAGTGTGGCAGACAGCATTGGGTGTGCCACGAGTCCCCTTTGTGGGTAGAGAGAAGTGGGTGTGGCTGATTCACTCTGTGGTAGACAGCAATGGGTGTGCCATGAGTGCACACTGTGGTAGACAGCAGTGTGTGTGCCATGAGTTTCCTCCCTGGGTACACAGCAGTGTGTGTTTCATGAACTCCAAGTGTGGTACAAAGAAGTGAGTGTGCCTTGATTCCCTTCATTTTAGACAGCACTTGGTGTGCCATGAGTTCCCTCTGTTGGTGAGAGCAGTGTGTTTGCCTGATTCCCACTGTGGTAGACACAAGTGATTTTGCCATGAGTCCCCTCTGTGGTAGACAGCAGTGGGTGTGCATAAATCCCTTCTGTGGTAAGTACAATGTATATGGTATGAGTTCCTTTTGTGCAAGACAGCAGTGGATGTGTCTGATTCCCTCTGTGGTAGACTGCAGTAACTGTGCTATGAGTCCCCTCTGTGGTTGATAGCACTGCTTGTGTCATGAGTTTCTTCTGAGGAAAACAGCAGTAGATGTGCCATGAGTAGACAACAGTGGGTTTTCCATGAGTCCCCTGTGTAGACAATAGTGGCTTGCCATGTGTCCCTGCTTTGGTAGACAGAAATGCATGGGCCATGAGTACTCTCTGTGGTTAGTGAGAAGTGGGTTTGCAATGATCTTACTCTGTAGTAAACATTATTGTGTGTGTCATGAGTCCCTACTCTTATAGACAGCAGTGGGTGTGACATAAGTCCTCTCTGTGGGTAGACAGAAGTGGGTGTTCCATTTGTCTGCTATATGGTATACAGCAGTAAATGTGCCATAATTTTCCTCTGTGGTAGAAAGCAGTGACTGTTCCATGATACCCTCTGTTGTTATTATATTGGGAGTGCCATGAGTTCTCTTTGTGTTAGACAGCAGTGGGTGTGCATGATTCTCCTCTGTGGTGGACAGCAGTGTGTTTGCCATGAGTTCCCTCTGTGGTAGAGAGCAGTGGTTGTTCCATGTGTTCCCCTGTGGTCAACAGCAGTGGGTGTTCCATTATTCCCCTCTGTTGTACACATCTGTGGGTGTGTCATGGGTCCATTCTGTGGTAGAGAGTATTGGGAGTCCCATGAGTCACCTCTTTGGTAGACAGCAGTAGGTGTGCCATGAGTCCACTCTGTAGCAGTAGCAGTGGTTGTGGCATGAGCCTCTCTGTGATATACAGCAGTGGGTGTGCCATAAGTCCCCACTGTGTGTATACCACAGTTGGTGTGCCATGAGCCCCATCTATTGGTAGACATCTGTGGTTGTGCCATGAGTTCCCTCTGTGGTAGACAGAAGTGTTGTGGCAGGAGCAGTCCCTGAGGGTAGACAATAGTGGGTGTGGCATGAGTCAGCTCTATATTGAGACAGCAGTGGGTGAGTCATGAGCCCCTTCTTTTGGGAGAGAGCAGTGGGTGTGCCATGACTCACTTCTATGGTTCACACCAGTGGGTGTGCCATGAGTCCCATATGTGGTAGACAGTAGTGGTTTTGCCATGACTCCCATCTGTGTGTAGACAGAAGTGGGCATGTCATGTGTCACCTATGTTGTAGACAGCAGTGGGTTTGACATGAGTCCCATCTGTGCATAGAGAGCGAGGGTTTTTGAATGATTCCACTCTTTGGTAGACAGCAGTGGGTGTGCCATGATGCTCTCCATGTTATAAAGCAGTGGGTGCTCCATGAGTCCCCTCTGTTGTAGACATCTGTGAGTTCCCTGATTCCATCTGTGGTAGACAGCAGTAATTGTGCCATGAGTCCCCTCTGTGGTAGATAGCAGTGGGTGTTTCATTCATCTGCTCTGTGGTAAACACAGTGAATGTGGCATGAGCTCTTTTTGAGGTAGAGAGCAGAGGGTGTGCCATGAATTCCCTCAGTGGGTGACAGTAGAAGTTGTGCCATGAGTGCCCTCTGTGGGAGACAGCAGTGTGTGTGAAATGAGAACATTCTGTGGTAGTCAGCAGTGTGTGTGAAATGAGAACATTCTGTGGTAGTCAGCAGTGTGTGTGCAATGAGTCCCTTCTATTGTAGACAGCAGTGGGTGTTCCAAGGGTCCCCTGTGTGGGTAGATACCATTAGATGTGCCATGAGTCCCCTCTGTGGTAGACAGCAGTGAGTGTGTCATGAGTTCCCTCTCTGGTAGACAGATTTGGGTGTTCCATGAGTCCCCTCCGAGGTAAACACAGTGGTTGTGGCATTAGTCCCCTTTGTGGTATACAGCAGTGGGTGTGCCAGGAGTACCCTCTGTGTTAGATGGCACTTTTTTGTGAAATGAGCTCCTTCTGTGGTAGTCAGTACTGTTTGTGCCCTGAGTTCCCACTGTGGTATACAGCAATCACTGATCCATGTGTCCCCTCTGTGGTAAACACCAGTGGTTTCACCATGAGTCCCCTTTGATGTACATAGCAGTGGGTGTGTCATGAGTCCCCTCAGTGGTATACAGCAGTGGGTGAACAATGACTCCCCTCTGTGGTAGACAGCAGTAAGTTTGCCATGAATTTCTCTGTGGTAGATGGCATTGTGTGCACCATGAATCCTTTCTGTGGTAGACAGCAGTGGATGTGCAATGAGTGTCGTCTGTGGTAGACAGCTGTGGGTGTGCTCTGAGTCCCATCTATGGGTAGGCCACAGTAGGTATGCTATGATTCCTCTCTGTGGTTGAAAGCATTAGGTGTGGCGTGACTCCTATCTGAGCATAGACATCAGTGGGTGTGCCGTTAACCCCTCTGTGGGTTGGCAGCAGTGGGTGTGTCATGACTCCCCTCTGTGGTTGACAGCAGTGGGTGTACCATGAGACCTGTATGTGGGTAGAAAGCAGCATTTGTGCCATGAGTCCCCTCTGTAGTATAAAGCATAGGGTATACAATGAGTCCCATCTACGGGTGGACAGCAGTAGGAGTGCCATCAGTCTGATATGTGGTAGAGAAAATTGGGTGTTCCATGAGTCCCCACTGGGGTAGAAAAAAGTGAGGGTGACATGACTCCCACCTATGGTAGACAAAAGTTGGTGTGCCAGGGTTCCCCTCTTTGGGTAGACAGCAGTGGGTGTGCCATGAGTGCCCTCTGTGGTAGACTGCAGTGTATTTGAAATGAGCACACTCTGTGGTAGACAGCAGTGTGTGAGCGATGAATCCCCTCTATGGTAGACAGCAGTGGGTGTGCCATGGGTGCCCTCTGTGGGTAGATTCTATTGGGATGCCATCAGTTCCCTTTGTGGTAGAAAGCAGTGGATGTGCCATGAGTTCCTCTGTTTTAGACAGATTTGGGTGTTCCATGAGTCCCCTCCTAGGTAAACACTAAAGTTGTGGCATGAGTCCCCTTGTGGTAGACAGAAGTTGGTGTGCCAGGAGTTCCCTCATTGGGTAGGCATCAGTGGTTATGCCATGAAAGCCCTCTATGGAAGACAGCATTGTGTTTGAAATGAACTACCTCTGTGGCAGACTTCACTATGTGTGCCCTGAGTTTCCTCTCTTGTAGATAGCACTCAACGTTCCATGTGTACCCTGTGTGGTAAACAGCAGTGGTTGTGCAATGAGTCCACTTTGCTGTACACAGCATTGGATGTATCATGAGTTCCATCTAGGTAGACAACAGTGTGTGTCCCATGAGTCCCCTCTGTGGTAGACAGCAGTAGGTTTGCCATGAGTTTCTCTGTGGTAGATGGCATTGTGTGTGACATGAGATTTTCCTGTGGTAGACAGCAGTGGGCGTGCCATGAGTACCCTCTGCTGAATACATCAGTGGGTATGCTCTGAGTCCCATTTATGGGTAGATAGCAGTAGGTGTTCCATGAATTCCCTCAGTGGTAGACAGAATTGGGTGTGGCATGAGTGCCCTCTGAGGATACACATCAGTGTATGTTCCATGACTCCCCTCTGTGGTAGAAAACAGTGAGTGTTTCATTTGTTCGCTCTGTGGTAAACACGGTGGATAAGGCATGAGTTCCTTTTGAGGTAGAGAGCAGAGGGAATGCCATGAGTCCCCTCTGTGGGTGAGAGTAGAAGGTGTGCCAAGAGTACCCTCTGTGGTACACAGCAGTGTGTGTGTCATGACCTCCCACTTTGGTAGACAGCAATGCGTGTGTGCCATGAGTTCTTCTGTGGCAGACAGCAGTATACGTGTGCTACGAGTCACCTCTATGATAGATAGCATTTGGTGTGGCATAAGTTCCCTCTGTGGTAGACAAATTTGTGTGTTCCATGAGTTTACACTGTGACAAACACAGTGGTTGTGCCATGAGTCCTCTTTGTTGTAGGCAGCAGTTGGTGTTCCATGTATGCCCTCTGTGGTAGACAGTACTAGGTGTGCCATGATTCCCTCTGTGGTAGCAGAAATGGTTTTGCCATGAGTACATCTGTTAGACCACAGTGGTTGTGCCATGAGTTGCTCTGTGTTTTACAAGCACTAGATGTGCCATGAGTTCCCTCTGTAGTGGACAGCAGTGGGTGAGCCATGAGTCCCCTGTGTGGGTAGACAGCAGAGGATGTTGCAAGAACTAACCCTGTTGTAGACAGAAGTAGGTGTTCCATGAGTGCCATGAGTCCTCTCTATGGTTAGACAAGTGTGGGTACACAATGTGTCCCCTCAGTGAGTGAATAGTATTGGTTGTGCCATGAGTCCCAACTGTGGTAGACAGCAGTGAGTATGCCATGAGTCCACTCTGTGGGTAGACAGAAATGGATGTCCCATGAGTCCACTCTGGGGTAGACAGCAATGGATGTGACATAAAAACCCTCTGTGGTAGACAGCACTGGGTGTTCTATGAGTAGCCTCTATGGTAGACAGAAGTGGTGTGACGTGTGTAAAGTCTGTGTTAGACAAGAGTGTGGGTGCCATGAATCCCCTGTGTGGTAGAAAGCACTGGGTGTGCCAGATTTCCACTGTGGTAGAGAGCAGTGGTTGTGCCATGAGACACATCTGTAGTAGATAGCAAAGTGTGGGCCTGATTCCCACTGTGGTAGAACACAGTGAATGTGTCATGAATTATTTTTTTGGTAAACAGCAGTGGTTATGCCATGATTTCCCTCTGTATTTAGACAAGCAATGGGTGTTCCATGAGTCCCATCTGTGTTATACAGCAGTGGATGAACAATGAGTCCCCTCTGTGGAAGAAAACAGTAAGTGTGCCATGAGTCCCCTATTTGAGTGGACAGCAGGGGGTGTTCCACGAATACCCTCTGTGATAGACAGCAGTGGGTGTGCAATGAGTCCTGTATGTGATACAGAGCAGTAGGTGTCCCATGATTCCCTCTGTGGTACACAGCAGTGGATGTGCCATGAGAACCCTGTGTGGTAGACAGCAGTGTGTGTGCCATGCGCCCACTCTGTGGGTAGACAGATGGTTGTGTCATAAGTCCTCTATGTGGGTAATCAGCAGTGGGTGTGCCATGAATTCCCTCAGTAGAAGATAGCAGTGTGTGCATTATGAGTACACTCTGTGTTAGACAGCCGAGAATGTGCCATGAGTACCCTCTGTGGTAGGTAGAAGTTTGTGTGCCCTCGGTCCCATCTGTGGTAAACAGTGTGAGTGTGCCATGAGTCCCCTCTGTGGGTAGACAGAGTGGTTTTGCCATAAGTCCTCTATATGCTTAGTTAAAAATGGGTTTGCCATGGGTCCCCTCTGTGGTACAGAGCAGTGGATGTGCCATTAGTCCCCTCTGTTGTAGACAGGAGTGGGTGTGCTATGAGTTTCTTCTGTGGGTAGACAGCCATGGTTGTGACATGAGTCCCTCCCTGGTAGACATCAGTGGATTTGCCATGAGTCCCCTCTGTGATTAGATAGCAGTGGTTGTGTCATATATCCCCTCTGTCTTATAAAGCAATGTATGTGCCATGAGTGACCTCTGTGGGTAGACAAGTGTGTGTGTGACATGTGTCCTCTCTGTGAGTAGACAGAAGTTGTTTTGCTCTGAGTCCCCTCTGTGATTGAGAGCAATGGGTGTGCCATGACTCCCCTCTGTGGTTAGACATCAGTGGGTGTGCCATGAGTCCCCTTTTTGATAGACAGCAGTGGGTGTGCCATGAATACACTCTGCTAGACAGCAGAGAATATGCCATGTGTAGCCTCTGTGGTATATAGCAATTTGTGTGCCCTAAGTCCCATCTGTGGTACACAGCACTGTGTGTGCCATGAGTCCCCTATGTGGCAAACAACAGTAAGTGTCCCATAATTCCCTCTGTGGTATACAGCAGTTGGTGTGCCACGTTACCCCTCTGTGGCAGACAACAGTGAAAGTGCCTGTTTCCCCTGTGGTAGACTGCAATGATTGTGCCATGAGTCCCCTCTGTGGTAGAGAGGAGAGGATGTGCCTTGAGTCCTCCCCTTGTTAGACTGTTTTCTCTGTGGTTGACAGCAGTGGGCATGCAATGGTTCCTCTCTGTGGGTAGACAGGAAGGTGTTTGCTGAGAGTTCACTCTGTGTGCAGACAGCAGTGGGTGTGCCATGTTTCCCATCTGTGGTAGACAGTTCTGGGTGTGGCATGAGTCTATTCTGTGGAAGACAGCATGGGTGTACCATGAGTCCTCTCCTTGGTAGGCAGCTTTGGGTGTGCCATGAGTTACCTCTGCCATTGAGAGCAATGGGTGTGCCATAACATTGCTCAGTGGTTGACAGAAGTGGGTGTGACATGAGTCAACTATGTGGGTTGACAGAAGCAGGTGTGTGGCATGAATCCACTGTGTTAGACATAATGGTTGTGCAATGAGTCCCCTCTGTTTGTTGACAGTAATGTGTGTGCCATGAGTAAACACTGAGGGAGAGAGCAGTGAGTGTGGAATGAATGGCCTCTGTGTTAGACAGCAGAGGAGGTGCCTTGAGTCCCCTCTGTGGGTAGACAGGAGTGTGTTTGCCATGTGTCCCATTTCTGAGTCAACAGAAGTGGTTGGGCCATGAGTGGTAGAAAGTACTGGGTGTGACATTAGTCCCATCTGTTGGTAGACTGTACTGGTCGTGCCATGAATCACCTCTGTGGTATAAAATACAGGGTGTGCCATGAGTCCTCTCTGTGGTAGACAGCACAGGGTGTGTCATGCATCATGTCTGTGGTGAGACAGCCGTGGGTGTGACATTAGTCTGCTCTAAGAGTAGAAACCATTGGGTGTGCCATGAGATACCTCTGTGGTAGACAGCAGTGGGTGTGCCATGAGTCCTCTCTGTGGTAGAGAGCAGTGGCTCTTCCTTGTGTCCCCTCTGTGGTATTAAGCAGTGGTTGTACCATGAGTCCTCTCTGTGGTACACAGCATTTAGTGTCCCATGAGTCCCATATATGATAGACAGCAGTGGGTGTGCCATGAGTCTCGTTCTTGGCTAGACAGCAGTGGTGTGTCATGAGCTCTCTCTATGGTAGACAGTAGTATGTGTGCCATGAGTGTGTCTGTGGTAGACAGTAGTTGGTGTGCGATGAATTCCCTGTATGGTAGACAGCAGTGGGTTACCCATAAGTATCCTCTGTTCTAGACAACAGTGGATGTGCCATGAACACTGCCTGTGGTAGACAGCAATGGGTAACCTCCATGAGTAACCTCTATGTTAGACATCTATTTGTGTGCAATAAGTACATTCTGTTGTAGACATCAGTGGGTGAGATATGAGTCCCATCAGTGGTACACAGCACTGGGTATCCCTTGAGTCCCCTATGTGGTAGACAGCAGTGGATGTTCCTGATTCCCACTGTGATAGACAGCAGTGAGTTGCCATGAGTGTTCTCTGTGGAAGAGAGTAGTGGATGTGCCATGAGTCCCCTCTGTGTGGAGATAGCACTGGGGATGTCATGAGTCCCATCTCTTGGTAGACAGCAGTGGTTTTGCCATGAGTCCCCACTGTGTTAGACAGCAGTAGGTGTGCTATTAGTTCTATCTATGGGTAGAAAGCAGTGGTTTTGAAATGAGTGCACTCTGTAGTAGACAGTAGTGGGTGTACCATGAGTTCCCTCTGTGATAGACTGCATTGTGGGTGCCTTGAATCCCCTCTGTGGGTAGACTGCAGTGGGGAGGCCATGAGTCTCATCTTTGCGTGGAGAGCCATGGGTTTGCCATGAATCCCTGCTTTGTGGAGACAGCGGGGGGTGTGCTATGAATTCAATATGCAATAGACAATAGTGGGTGTGCCATAAGACCCCAGTGTGATAGAAGGCTTTGGGTGTGACATGAGTCCCCTCTGTGGCTAGGAAACAGTGGATGTGCCATGAATTTTCTCTGTAGTAGACAGTGATGTGTGTGCCATGAGATCCCACTCTGGTAGACCGCAGTGAGTGTGCCAAGAGTACCCTCTGTGGTAGAAAACAGTGGGTGTGGCAGGAGGCATCTCTTAGGGTAGAGAGCCTTGGGTGTGACATGATTCCCCTTTTTGGTAGACAGTAGTGGGTGCGCCATGAGTCCCCAATATAGGTAATGAGCAGTGGGTTTGCCATGAAACACTACTGCAGGTAGACAGCAGTGGACGTGCCCTGAGTCCCCTTTGTGGTAGACAGCAGTGTGTGTGGCATGAGTACCCTCTGTGGTAGACAGCTGTGGGTGTGTCATGAGATCTGTCTGTGGTGGTCTGCAGTCAGTGTGCTGTGAGTACTCTGGGGTAGACATCAGGAGGTATCCCATGAGTACTCTCTGGTAGATAGAAGAGGATGTATCTTGAGCCCTCTCTATGGTAGACAACACTGGGTTTGCCATAAGTCTCCTCTTATACAGTGGTGGGTATACAGCAGTGGGTCTGCCATGAATCCTATCTACTGGTACAAAGCCATGGGAGTGCCATGAACTCCCTTTGTGGAAGAGAGAAATGGGTGTTGCTAGAGTCATATTTGATGATATACAGCTGTGGGTGTGCCATGAGTCCACTCTGTGGGTAGACAGAAGATGTTGTGCCATGACTCCCCTCTGTGGTATACAGAAGTGGGTATGCCAAGAATCCCATCTGAAGGTAGAGAGCAGAGGGTGTGCTATGAAACCCTTCTGTGTTTAGACAACAGTGGGTGTGACATAAGTCCACTCTGTGGGTAGACAGCAGTGGGTGTGCCAATAGTCCCCTTTGTGATAGACAGCATTGGGTGTGTCATGAGCCGGTTCATGGAAGACAGCAGTGGATGTACAATGAGTTCGGTCTGTGCTAGAGAGCAGTGGGTGTGCCATGAGTGCCTTCTATCTTAGACAATATTTATTGTGCTATGAGTCCATGTTGTGGGTAGACAGGAGTGGGTGTGACATATGTCCCCTTAGTGAGTAGACAGAAGTTGGTGTGCCATGAGTCCCTCTGTGGTAGACAGCAATTGGTGTTCCATCAGTCCCTCTGTGGTAGATAGCAGTTAGTGTTCCATCAGTCCCTCTGTGGTAGACAGCAGTGGTTCTGCCATGAGTCCACTCCCTGGTAGATAGCAGTGGGTGAAACATGAGTCCTCTGTGGGGTACACAGCTGTGGGTATGTCATGAGTTCCCTCTGTGGTAGACAGAAGTGGGTGGGCCATATGTACATTCTTTGGGTAGACAGCTGCAGGTGTGCCATGAGGCTGCTCTGTGGTAGACAGCAGTGGGTGTGGCCAGAGTCCATTCTGAGGGTAGACAGCAGTGGGTGTGCTAACAATGTCCTCTCTATATGAGAGCAGTGTGTGTGCCATGAGTTTCATCTGTGGGACACAGCAGTGGGTGTGCCATGAACACCTCCTGTGGGTAGACAGCAGTGGTTGTGCCATGAGTCCCACTATGGTAGAAAACAATGGGTATGTCATGAATCAGCTCTGTGGCAGACAGCAGTGGGTAAGGCATGAGTCCTCTCTGTGGTAGACAGCAGTGGGTGTGCATGAGACCGCTCTGTGGTTAGACATCAATATGTGTGCCATAAGACCTTTCTGCGGTTAGACAGCAGTGGGTGTACCATGTGTATCCTCTGTGGGTAGACAGTAGTAGTTGTGCCATGACTAACCACTGTGATACAATGCAGTGGGTGTGTCATGAGTCCCCTGTGTAGTCAACAGACATGGGTGTGCCATGAGTCCCCATGTGGGTAGACAGCTGTGGTTGTGTCATGTGTCCTCTATGTGGTAGACAGCATGGGTGTGCCTGATTCCCTCTGTTTTCAATGGCTGTGGGAGCTCCATGAGTGCACTCTGTGGTAGACAGTGGTGTGTGTGATATGACTTCCTCTATGTTAGACAGCAGTGGGTGTGGCATGTGCTCTCTTCTTGGTAGATTGCAAATGGTGTCCCATGAAACCCTCTAGAGTAGACTGTAATAGGTTTGCCATGACTCCCTCTATGGTAGACTGCATTGGCTATGCCATAAGACCACTCTGTGGGTAGAAACAGAATGTGTACCATGAGTCCCAACTATGGGAACACAGCAGTGGGTGTGCCATGAGTTCTCTGTGTGGTAGACAGCAATGGGTATGCCATGAGTCCCTTCTGTGGTAGAGAGCAGTGGGTGTAGCATGAGTCTCCTCTTTGGGTAAACAACAGTGGGTGTGTCATGAGCTGGTCCAGGGAAGACAGCAGTCAGTTTACAAAGAGTTCATTCTGTGGTAGAGAGCAGTGTATATGCTATGTGTCCCTTCTGTCTTAGACAAAATTTGGTGTGCCATGAGTCTGCTATGTGGATAGCCAGGAGTGGGTGTGACATATGTCCTTCAGTGAGTAGACAGAATTTGTTGTGCCATTCGTTCACTCTGTGATTCACAGCATTGGGTGTGCCATGAGTCCCATATAACTTTAGATAGCATGGTATGTGCCATGAGTCCAGTATGTGGTAGACAGTAGTGATTGTGCCATGAACAATCTCTATGGTAGACAGCAGTGGGAGTACCATGAGTACACTCTGTGGTAGAGAGCAGGGGGTGTGCCATGAGAACCCTCTCTGCAAGACCACCTTGAGTGTGCAATGAGCTCTATCTGTGGTAGAATGCAATCAGTGTGCTGTGGTAGACAGCAGTAGGTGTGGCATGAGTCCATTCTTTTGTAGACAGCAGTGGGTGTGCCATGAGCTCTGTCTCTGTTAGATAGCAATTGGTTTGCCATGAGTCCCTCTGTGGTAGACAACAATCAGTGTTCCATCGTGTTCCATCAGTCCCTCTGTGGTAGACAGCTGTGGTTGTGCCATGAGCCCGCTCTCTGGTAGATAGCCTTGGGTGAATAATGAGTCCCCACTGGGGTACACAGCAGTGGGTGTGCCATGAGTCCCCTGTGTGGTAGACAGAAGTGAGTGTGCTATATGTCCACTATTTCTGCAGACAGCATCAGGTGTGCCATGAGGCTGCTCTATGGTAGACAGCAGTGGGTGTGGCCAGAGACCTATTTGAGTGTAGACAGCAGTGGGTGTGCTCTAAGTTCCCTCTGTATATGAGAGTAGTTTGTGTGCCATGAGTCCCATCTGTAGTACACAGCAGTGGGTGTGCCATGAATTCTCTCTGTGGGTAGAAGTCTGTTGTTTGATCTTAGTCCACTGTGTGGTAGAGAATCTTAGGTGTGCCATGAGTACTCTCTGTGATTACAGTGCTGTAGATGTGCCAAGAGCCCGTGTGGTAAACAGCAGTAGGTGTCCTAAGATTGCACTCTGTGGGTAGACACCAGTGGGTGTGCAATGAGTCTTCTGTGTGATAGAAAGCAGTGGGTGTCTCATGAATCCTGTCTGTGGGTAGACAGCAGTGGGTGTGTCATGAGACAGTCTGTGGAAGACAGCAGTGGGTGTGCAATGAGTCCAGTCTGTGGTAAAGAGCAGTTGGGGTACCATGAGCCCCTTCGGTCTTAGACAACTTTGGGTGTGCCATGAGTTTGCTATGGGGGTAGCCAGGAGTGGGTGTGACATGTGTCCCTTCAGTGAGTAGACAGAAGTGTTTGTGCCATGAGTCCCCTCTGTATTTGAAAGCTTTGGGTGTGGCATGAGCAAACTCTGTGATAGACTGCAAATGGTGTGTCATGATTCACTCTCAGGAGACAGCAGAAGGTGTGCCATGAGTCCACTCTCTGATCGATAGCAGTGGACGTGTCATGAGTCCTCTCTCTGGTCCACGGCAGTGGGTGTGCAATAAGTGTCCTCTGTGGGTATACACCAGTGGATCTGCCATGAATCCCATCTAATGTGAGATAGTTGTGGGTGTGCCTTGAATTCTCACTGTGGTAGAAGAAAGTGGGTGTTGCTAGTGTACATTTTGAAAGTAGACAGAAGTGGTTTGCCATGAATCTCCTCTGTGAGTAGAGAGCAGTCAGTGTGCTCTGAATCCCTTCTGTGTTTAGACAACAGTGGGTGTGCCGTGAGTCCCTTCTGTGGTAGACAGCAGTGTGTGTGCCTGATTCCCTCTGGTAAACAGCAGTGGGTGTGCCATGAGTAATCTCTACAATAGACAGAGTGGTTGTGCCATAAGTCCTCAATGTGGATAGTCAGCAGTGGGTGTGCCACAAATCCCTTCCATGGTAGACAGCAGTGGGTGTGCCATGAGTAATCTCTGTGGTACAATGCAAATGGTGTGTCATGATTCACTTTGGAGAGACAGCAGAAGGTGTGCCATAAACCCACTCTGTGGTAGATAGCAGTGGGTGTATCATGAGTCCTCTCTGTGGTCCACAACTGTGTGTGTGCAATAATTGTCCTCTGTTGGTATACATCAGTGATTCTGCAATGAATCCCATGTAATAGTAGACAGCCGTGGGTGTACCATGAATTCCCACTGTGGTAGAAAGAAGTGGATACTACTGTCCATTTCGAAAGTAGACAGCAGTTGGTTTGCCATGAGTCTCCTCTGTGAGTAGAGAGCAGTGAGTGTGCTCTGAATCCCTTCTGTGTTTAGACAGCAGTAGGTTTGCCATGAGTCCATTGTGTGGTAGACATCAGTGGTTGTGCCATGAGTACCCTCTGTGGTACACAACAGTGGGTTTGCCAAGTGCCCCTTGCTTTGTAGAGAGAAGTCAGTGTGCCAATAGTCCCCTCTATGTTAGGCAGCAATGTGTGTGCAATAGGGCACTCCATGGGTAGAGACCAGTGGTTGTGCCATGATTCCCCTCTGTAGTTATAAGCAGTGTGTGAGCAATGAGTCCCTTCTGTGGTAGACAGTAGTTGATGTGCCATGAGTCAATCTGAGATAGACAGCAGGGGGTCTCCCATTAGTTCCCTCTGTGATAGACAGCTGTTTGTGTCCCATGAGTGCCCTCTGTTGTAGACAGCAGTGGGTGTGCCATGAACACCCTCTGTGGTAGACAGTAGTGGGTATGTCATGAGTCCCCTCTGTGGAAGACAGCGGTAGTTGTGGCATGAGTCCTCTCTACACTAGACAGTGGTGGGTGTGCATTGAGTCACCTTTGTGGGTAGAGAGGATTGGGTGTGCTGTAAGTCCAATATATGGATAGACAGCATTGGGTGTCCCATGAGTCCTTTCTGTAGTACACCATAATGGGAATGCCATTAGTTCCCTCTGTGGTTAGACAGCAGTGGGTTTGCCATGAGTACCCTCTGAGGTAGACAGAAGTGGTCATGCCATGAGGCTCTTTGGTGAAAGACGACAGTGGGTGTGCCATCATTCCCCTATATCAGTATACAGCAGTTTGTGTGCCATGAGTCCCTCAGTGAGAGACTGCAGTGTGGGTGCCATGAATCCCCACTCCTTATACAGCAGTGGAAGTGGCAGGAGTACCTCCTGAGGATAGACAATAGTGGGTGTGCCATGAGTTCCCTCTGTGGGTAGAGAGCAAACAGTGTGCCAATAGTACCCTCTGTGATGGCAGCAGTGGGTGTGCAATAGTGCCCTCTGTATGCAGTCAGCTGTGGTGGTGCCATGAATACTTTCTATAGTTGAGAGCAATCAGTGTGCCATGATTTCCTTCTGAGGTACACAGCAGTGGATTTGCCAAATGGCCCTCAGTGGGTAGAGAGCAGTGGGTGTGCCAATAGTCCCCTCTGTGTTAGACAGCAGAGTGTGTGCAATAGTACCTCCATGGGTAGAGAGCACTATTTGTGCCATGAGTCCCCTCTGTAGTTGAAAGTAGGGGTGAGCAATGAGTCGCCTCTCTGGTAGACAACAGTGGTTGTGCCATGAGTCCTTCTGAAGTAGACAGCAGTGGGTCTCCCATGAGTCCCCTATGTGATAGACAGCAATAGGTGTACCATGAGTCCCCTCTGTTGCCGATAACAATGGGTGTGCTATGATTCTTGACTATGGGTTGGGAGCAGTAGGTGTGCATGAGTCCCCTATGTACAAGACAGCAGTGGTTGTGGCATGAGTCCTGTCTGCACTAGACAGCAGTGGGTCTGCCTTGAGTCCCCTTTGTGGGTAGAGAGGAATGGGTGTGCCATAAGTCCCCTATATGGGTAGACAGCATTGGGTGTCCCATGAGTCCCCTCTGTGGCAGACAGAATTGGATGTTCTCTTAGTCCTCTCTGTGGTAGACCATAATGGGAATGCCATTAGTTCCCTCTGTGGTTAGAGAGCAGTAAGTGTGCCATGAGTCACTTCGGTGAAAGATAGCAGTGCATGTGCTATGAGTCCCGGATGTGGTAGACATTAGTAAGTGTGCAATGAGACCCTCTGTGGGTAGACAGCAGTGGGTGTGCCATAAATTTGCTTTACTTGACAGTAGTGGTAGTGCCATGAGTCCCTACGGGGATAGACAGAAGTGGTGGTGACATGAGCCACTGTGTGGTAGACAGTAGTAGGTGTGCCAAGATTCCCCTTTGTGGTTAGACAGCTTTGAGTGTGCCATGAGTACCCTCTGCTTTATGCAGCAGTTTGTGTGCCATGAGTCCCCTCTGTGGGTAGACAGCACTAGTTGTGACATATGTCCCCTATGTGGTAGATAGCATGGGGATGCCTGATTCCCACTGTTGTAAACAGCAGTAGGTCTGTCATGAGTGCCCTCTGTTGTAGACAGCAATGTGTGTGACATGACTCCCTCTTTGTTAGACAACAGTGGGTGTGGCATAAGCACTTTCTGTGGAGTACTGTAATCCATATGCCATGAATTCCTCTGTGGTATACTGCAATGGGTGTGTCATGATTCCATCTGTGATATGGTAGATAGCAGTGGGTGTATTATGAGTCCCCTCTATGGTAGACAGCAGTGTGTGTGACATGATTTCATTTGTGGTAGGCAGCAGTAGGTGTGCCATGAGTCCCCTCTGTGGCAGACAGAAGTGGATGTGCCATGAATCTGCAGTGTGGTAGACAGTAGTGGTTTTTCCATAATTCCCTCTGTCTTAGAGAGCTGTAGGTGTGCCATGAGTTCACTCTGTGTAAGACAGCAGTGGGTGTGCCATGTGTCCCCTCAGTGATAGAAAACATTGGGTGTGCCCTGAGTTCCCACTGTTGGGAGACAGCAGTGGGTGTGTCAGGAGTCCTCTCTTTGGTAGACATCAGTGGGTGTACAATGAGCTCCATCTGTGGTAGACAGAACTGTCTGTGCCATGAGTCCCAAAGGTAGACAGCAGTGGGTGTTCCATGTATCCTCTCTCTGGTAGACAGCAGATGGTGGGACATAAGACCCTTCTGTTGTACACAGCACTGGGTGTGCTATGAACATGCTCTATGCTTAGACAACAATGAGTGTGCCTGTATTAACCTATGTGTTAGGGAGCAGTGGGTATGACATAAGTCCTCTCTGTGGTAGACAGCAGTGGGTTTGCCATGAGCTCGCTCTGTGATAGACAGAAGTATGTGTTCCATGAGTCTCTCTGTGGTACAACAGTTGTGTGACATAACACAAGTCTGTGAGTTGAAAGTAGTGTGTGTGCCTTGAGTCCCTCTGTGGTAGACAGAAGTTGATGTGCATTGTGTTTTCTCTCTTTTACACAGCAGTAGCTGTGCAATGAATTCCAACTGTGCATAGACAGAAGTGGCTTTAGCGTGAGACACCAATGTGGTAGACAACAGTGTGTATGGTATGAGCCTCCACTCTGTTTAGACAATGTTGTGTGTGCCATTAGTCCCCTATGGGGTAGACAGCAGTGTGTTCACCATGAATCCCCTCTATGCTACAGAGCAGTTGGTGTTCCATGAGTCCCTCTATGGTAAACAACAGTGGGTCTACTATGAGATTTCTTGTGGCTAGAGAGCATTGGGTTTGCCATGTGTACCTTCTGTGGTAGACTGCAGTGGTCATGCCATGATTACCCTCTGTGGGTAGACAGAAGTGGGTGTGACATGAGGGTCTTCTGTGGTAGAAGCAGTGGGTGTTCCATGAGCTCCCTCTGTGGTAGACAGCACTGTGTGTGACATTTCCTCTGTGGTAGACTGCTGTAGGTGTGCCCTGAGTCCCCTCTGTGGTAGATAGCAGTTGGTGTGCCATGAGTCCAGTCTATTGCTAGACAGCAGTGTTTGTGCCATGAGCTCTCTGTGGTACGCAGCAGTAGGTGTGCCATAAGTTCCTTTATGGTAAACAGCAGTGGATGAGCTTGAATCCCCCCTGAATTAGAGAGCAGTGTGTGTGCTATGAATCCTGTCTATGGGTAGAGCGCAGTTGAAGTGTCCTTAGTCCTCTCTGTCCGGACAGCAATGGATGTGGCTCCAGTCCTCTCTGAGGGTAGACAACAATGGGTAGGCAATGAGTCCCTCTGTGGTAAACAGCATTGTTTGAGACATGATTCCTCTCTGTGAGTAGACAGGAGAGGGTTTGCCATGAGTCCCCTCTGTGTTCTACAGCAGTGGTTGTGGCAGTAGTCTCCTATGTGGGTAGACAGGAGTGGGTGTGCCTTGAGACACATCTGTGGTTAGACAGCAGTGGGTATTCCCTGAGTCCCCTCTCTGGGTAGACAGCAGTGGTTGTGCCATGAGTCCCCTCTACAGTTTAGAGTGTGGGTGTGCCATGAGTCCCCTGTGTGGCTGACAGCAGTGGGTGTGACATGAGTCCCCTATGTGAACCAAATTCCCAATGTGATGAGACTATGAGGGTAAACAGCATTGGTGGTGTCATAAGTCCCCTCTGTGGTAGACAGCATTGTGTGTGCCATGAGTTCCTTTTTTGGTAGACAGCAGTGCTTGTGCCATGTGTCCCTTCTTAGAGTAGTCAGAAGTGGGTGTGCCATGTGTCCCCTTTGTTGGGAGACAGCAGTGGTGGTGCCATGAGCCCCCTCTGTGGTAGACAGCAGTGGGTGTGCCATGAAAAACCTCTGTGTTAGACAGAAGTGTGTGTGCCATGAGTAGCCTCTGTGGTAGACCTCAGTGGGTGTGCCATGAGTCCCCTCTACATTAGACTGCAGTGGATGGGCCATGTATCCCCTCTTTTGGCAGACAGCATTGGTTGTGCCATGAGTACCATCTGTGGTAGACCTCAGTGGGGGTGCTAAGAATCCCGTCTGTGGGTAGAAAGCTGAGGGTTTGCCATGTGTCCCCTGTGTGGTAGACAGCACTTGGTGTGACATGAATACCCTCTGTGGTAGACAGCAGTGGGTGTGCCATGAATCCCTGCTATGTCAGGCAGAAGTGGGTTTGCATGAGATCCCTTTGTGCATAGAACACAGTGGTTGTGCCATGTGTCTCCTATATGGTAGAGATTTGTGGGTGTACATGATTCCTTCTGTGATAGACTGCAGTGGATGTGACATGAGTGCCCTCTGTGATAGGAAGCAGTGTGTGTTTCATGAGCTCCTGCTGGGGTCCAGCCCTAGCAGGAGTTGTAGTGGTCTCAAGTGATGGAGTAGGCATTGGTGCAGTGGAAAACAAAGCAACACAGAGTCAAGTAATGGATGCTAGGTTTAAATTTTGTTTTTCCCAGCCAGCTTTTTATGCATTAAAAGGTTGACAATTACACATGTTTTTCCAGAAAAGGAAGTGATCACAAGGAGAAATAATAAAAATATCTTGTATATTCATTACTAGACTAGGCAATTGAGTATTCTAATTATTTTTAGTAATTACTTACTCGTGATAACACATAACTAAACAATAAGACATATTAATATTGCTTAACAAATCATACAATTTAAAGCAAGTTCAGCAGGGTTGAGTAAATGTCAGTTCTGTGGCTTCTGCTGTGGTTAATAAGTGCTAGACAGTTTAAGCTAACAATAATATGACATCATCTTATACTGTGTGAGCTTAACATTAAGGAACTTTTCTCCAGGGGATAGGGGGCCAATAGTATTTAGAGAATTCAGTAAATCCTAATCTTTTAGAAATTGAATACCTTGCATTCTTGTATGTTTACCTTCAAACCTGACTATAACATGTACTGATGTTACATCTAAATATCCCATAGGACATAAAGGAGGGTCTATATTGAGGGGCTTAAGATGCATCCATCTATAAGGCTGTCATGGCTTCCATTAATTTAATAAGCATTGCTATGAGATCATTTAGCTGTAGGCACTCTATTTTCTTTATTTCTTCTGTTCCTGTTAATCATTCCTAATGGGGGTTGGAGTTATTTGCCTACATACTTCAGGTCATTTGAGAGTAGTCAACAGGGAATCGGCAGCTAGAATCTATTTTTATATTTTCTCATAATATTCTTGGTTACTCAAAGTTTCATTACAAATGACTAAATCTGAAATTGCTGTTCCATTAGAAGTCCGGTTTTTATGTTTTAACCCTGATTCTGTTAAAACCCCTGTTTTCAGGGAAAACACATAAAATATTAATAGTAAAACTACACATATTAAGCAAGGAAGGAAGGAAAGCCCGCAATCGAATTTCCAATGTGATGAGACTTTATTACTCAGGGGAATCCTTGTCAAGAACCAAGGGAACTTGCAGGTGCTGAAACAGCTCCCACTTTTATATTTTTTTTTAATTTAAGAAGGCCAATTTTGGACAAAACAGACTTTATTGTTCTTCAGAAAAAACTGATGGCAAATGGAAGGAAAAGAACCAGAATTAGAACCCCAAAAATTCCAATGCCAATTTGCATTACACTTTGAATAAATTTACTCTTATAGTTCTCTTTATATTGGAAAATTTTTCTTTAGCCAGATCTGCTGATGGACTAATCTGCAAATGATCCTGACTTGTCCTTAATTTTAGATTGTAAAGTATTAATATCAGGGGCTATATTACTATTATTCCATACTCCCTTAAGATGATTCTTAACCTTATCCCAGTCATTGTCATTTTCTACCACAAGAGGAGTAAAACAAATCCATTTGTAATTAGCAACACATTTAGTATCATTTGAGTTTTAATACTTTAAACTTGATTACCAATGTAGAGAATAGCCTATTCTAAAACACTAATTCTAGTTTCTAGTTTTTTTATCAATTTTTTCCTGAGCTATCAATGCTATAGAAATATTATGACATAAATCATTAATATGAGAAGCAGTATGGATTTCTTGGACTAATGCAGTAATGGAAACAGCTGAATCTGTAATAATACTAATCAATGCAGTAACGTCTAGGATCAAAGCAGCTACAAACATTTTAGTTCTCATCAATTCAATAAATCTTTTAAGTACATCAGCACCTGGATCATCATATAATTTTCCTTCTAATAAAACAGGTAACCTAACATAAGGTTGATGAACAATCATAAAAACAGTATAAAGTTTGGAAAAGGCAGAATTAATGCAATTAATAACAATACATTTATGACATTTAATACAGTATGATTCCTTATTGTTACTAAATATTTATGTCATTAGAATTACTTAATAAAAGAGTATGAGGAGCATTAACACAGGCTCTAACAATCAAAGGTTTATGAGTTTTTGGTTTTTAGTTTGTTTAGTAAAATTATATTTGTTGTAGCTAATAATCTATATAAATCAGGAATGTATGAATGGTTGTCATTTTTTAAATATACTCTTAAAAACTGAAATTACCCATCCCTGAGTAAACCATCTATGTAAAGGCTCACCTGTCTGGGTTAAACAATGAATAAACTTTCTTGAAGATTTAGTACTTCCCTTGGGATGTTTAGTTGTGTAAAACCTAGAATCAAAATTTGGAGATGATACAGACCAATCCAAAATTTTTGTATTAGGCAAAATTGGACAGTGTACTTGAGAAAAGTGAGTAAATCTGTGTTTAAACTATTTTGGAAAATCTGTTTTAATATCCATAAGCTTCCAATATGTATCTCTTATTTGATTATTTGTTTTATAAGAATATAAAACATCAGACATAGTAATGTTATCATAAGTATCATTATAATTAGCATATCCAATTGATATTACTTTTAGACTTAAATATATCTTTTGTTAGGATCAAATGGAGGAGAATCTGTAAGGTACATTCTGTATCTTTTTTTTTTCTTTCTTTTTTTTTTATTGTAAACAAATGGGATACATGTTGTTTCTCTGTTTGTACATGGCGTAAAGGCATACCATTTGTGCAATCATAAATTTACATAGAGTAATGTTGTTTGATTCATTCTGTTATTTTTTCCCTTCACATTCTGTATCTTAAAGGCAAACATCCCAAAGGAACATTGGTATTTTTGTTAGAAAAGCAGATTGGTGTTTCTTCCACAATACCATGAAAAGTAATTGTGGAGGACACTTTATGTAAAATCAAAGAATCAGAAATGCCTCCTAGTAGCTGTGGATGACTAGTAAAAACTTTTAGATTTGTTCTACTCCAAGAAGAGGGATTTAATAATGGAGGATCAGGGAGATAGGTCTAATAGGCCTGTTTCCCTGAACAAGTATGTACCTGACAGGACAGTATAGCCAAAATTGCAACAAATAACATTTCTGTAGTTGTTTGTATTCCTTGGCTAATAGCTATGCAATCAGCCACATTGGTCAACTTTTTAGTTGTCTGCAAGTGGGAAAGGGAGAATTTCTGGTAGAAGCCAATGAGGCAAGGTTAAGATGCCTAACTTGATAGGTTATGTAGTCTTCAGATGTCCAAGGTCTGCTCAGATATGGAGTTTGTCTCTGTCTCCACGTTCTGGGCCTCATGGTGTTGAATCAGCCAATCAGGAATCCACAATAAAGACTCAGTATCTATTATAGATTATTTTGGAAAACAAAGCTTGATAAAAACCTTTTTTTTTAAAAGACTTGTATATCTGGAAATATATATTTAATAAACAAAAGAATAATAGTACCAAAATTACATTAATGTTTTGTATTAAGTTTAGTTTTTGAAAGAAAATTTAGACTCCAACATAATACAATACTTTAACATCTGTTGTTTAACCAAAATTGAATAAACCCCAATTTTTTTAAGAGTGATTGTTCTAAAGAATAAAATTTAATAGACAAAATGTTAAAAGCACACCAGTGTTGTAAGGGATCCCATGGAAACCATGCCAGACACAGGAAATCACATAAGGGAGTTTATTATGCAAACAGAGTGTCTCCCTGCAGGGTAAGAAAGAAAATGAGAGGAAAATAGAAAGGAATAATAAAGGGCACATGCTAGAGATAGTGGAAAAGCAAAGAGGAGAAAGAGAGCAAGTGAGTAGGAGAGAAAAATGGGAGAAAAAGATGGGGGGGTAACTACCATGAAGCAGTTGAATTCGGCCAGGCTAACAGGGGACCAATAATGGAGAAGGATACTTCAAGCTGACTGATGAACCAATAGCTAGGTAGGATGTTCACAGATTGACAAGTGGTTGGGAGTCAGGAAAAATGGCTGCACCAGAAAGGGCAGGGGGAGCAGCTTTGTACATTACATTTTCCCATTTCTGTTTTTATAAGAAAATCTTTTGTTCTCTAGTACTTTCTGAAGACTTCTCTCTCCTTCCTGTCTAAGTGCCTGGGGCTGATTTTGCAGGTGAAATGTAAAATCTCCATTCTCCTAGGAGCAGTCTTCAACTTCCAGACATCCAGAGGCAGATGGTTTTCACAACTTCATTTCCTTGTTTTAACTGATCCGTGATTTCTACACTAACTGCTTGTACCCAATTCTGGTTTAACTCCTTTACTGCTATAGGGAAAGGGGGTGTGACCATTATGGCTTCTTCTAGCTGGAAGGGGGCAGCATAGGACAAGCAGTTTGGAATTCCCATTTTAGAAATCGGGTTACTCGAGGGGTCCATGGCAGAGGCTGGTTGGGGAAGAGCAGATTGTAAAGGCATCTGGGGTTGGGTGCCTGTATGAGAGAACAAAAAGACATGAATACTGGAATGAGATTAATACAATATGAATGTTGCAGAATCTGGAACATACCAATGAATATCATGAAGATGACAAAAGTCAATAATTCCTCACTAGGGAGTGGAAGAACTGAGAAGTTTTTCCCATATCAAGGCCTAGCAAAGGCTGGAGAGGACAACGCCTTTATCTGGGAACTTTAACCTTGTCCAGGTTATCAGGAATGTAACCTGTGTTTAGTAGAGATCTCTATACTTAGCTTTTAGTCTTTATTATAGTGGGCTAACACAAGTGTACATCTTAAGTTACATTTAGGTATTATTTCTTTTAAATGCCCAAGAATGGCTATATTTTGATTTTAACTGTTTTGTTAGGTGTTAAAGATTAAGCTGGTTAAAGTGACCTGTTCCTGTCTATTAAAAAGACAGCTGAGTTCCCCCAGGGGTGACTCATAGATAACTTAAGAGCAGCTTCTTAGTGCCATTGATTAGGCAGGGTCTCCTCAATGAGGTGGCTTCCCTTGAAAGCACCAGGGATGTCTCCTTGACCCTCCTCTGCAGCAGGTGCACTGAGTTGCTTTTCCTCTAGTGGCCTCATGAATTTCCTTGATCAGGAGTTTGTGTGACCCAGAGTTGCAAACCTCCTTAGAGAAGTCCTCTTGTTCCCTGGGTTCAGGCTGATTTTGAGGGCAAGACCCAAATATGGACTTTTCTTGACCTCTGTATTTAATCTCAATGTCTAAGTTTGATCTTAACCATCAAGCAAGTCAGTCTCACTAGTCATAAAGCAAGAGTACTGGGCTTTAATTTTAATATCTATGACTTCACAGTTATTTACCCCCTTTTATCCAATTGGGGTTTACATTATCTGTCCTATAGGTGATGGCTTACTATTCTAAGTTAATTTTTTGGTGTTCGCTCTTAAAGCAGTACTTCTGCAAAATATTGATAAGGCAACAATTAGAGTTCACAAGGAAAATACAAAATGAAATCACCAACAGTAAAACATTCAGTTTGTGCAATAGCTATCTTTAATTTTGGCTGAGTTATTCATTATATCCCCTGTTTGAGATCACAGTAATCTTTACAACAAACATCAAACTTTTGAACACAACTTTAAATGAGTTAAAGTCTGGCTTACTTTGGAGCCATTCTAATGTGCAGTAGGGTTGTGAGGTAGAGCCTTATCTCAGGCAAGGCAGGGATTTTAGCTCTGTTCTCTGATGGAAAGGCAGATCTGAAAAGTAATGTCAGCAATCTTTATATATGTGCAATGTTAGGTTCCAAAGTTACTGTAAGGTGGGCAGGAACAAGAGAAGGGAGGTGATGAAACACTGGTTATCTAGCAAAAGAATTCCTTCCTGCCAGAAGAGCTGTGTGCCTGAGATCAATGTACTGCCACAGCAGTTAGGCATCTTGTGCCTCTGCACAGGAGCACTCCCAGGCACTAGGCATGCCACATTCATGAGATCAGAGACCCCAGTCTCAGTCACTGTTGTCCCATTATTGCTACTGCACATTACACTCTTTCTTAAATGTCATTTTAGAAGTTTACATATATTCGCTCTTGAGTCTATATGAACATTAGTTAACACAATTTAACATTATATCTAAAACATGAATTAAAGAAAGGCTGAAAGAGCTTTTAAGTTTCCTTTTGTGTGGCAAAGTGGCAAAACGCTTTCATGTTTAACCTTTAAACAAATCAGGCTGTCAGTAACTTTTAGAAATACATTTAACAAATTTTACATATGCCCTATTGATTACAGGTCCTATAATAGAACATTAAATGATAGGTTTACCATTACAGACAAGTTTAATTTGGAGAATAGCAGATTGACAAATTTTCTGCTTTAAAGACTTGTATACCTGGAAAATATGAGCACATTTAATTTAATATACAAAGAATAATGTTTTGAAGTATGTTACTCCATGGAATAACTTTGTAAATTTAATCAGATGTCTCTAACAAACTCATTTGAGTAATCCCATACATGTCAACTCTAATTCATTCATCTTATTGTAAAAAAAAAAGATAGCAGACAAGTTTACCAAGAATATTTGCTGTCTCTTTCATGTTGAAGAAAAGTCTTAGAAAAATTGTTGTTAGACATTTTATAAACATCAACATTTTATTAGTTTGAACACATAGAGACTTGTGAGTTAATTTTAAGGACATTTTACTTCTATTAGTTTACCCAATTTAAATTGATCCTTTTTAAATCACATGAATTAAAATATTTGGATCCATTTTTAAATTTTAATTTTTATGAATGCTTATATTTAACTCAAAAGCAAACTCCTTTTAATGCTTATCTCCACAGCAATGTAACAGATTTTCAAAAATATCTCTAGAGTTGGATAAAAAGTACTGATCAAAAATAATTAACCTAGGTATGTAGGATCAAAATTGTGAGCTAAAAAATATAGCATTTAAGAAAATCAAAAGTCCTAAAAGAAAATGATAAGGGTCATTAATTATAGCAGGAGAAAATGAGACAGAGTGAAGAGGTAAAAGGGAGAGAAAAGGTATTCTGAATTGCAGGCCAGGAAAAAATTTAAAATGGACACTGTTTTCCTTGGGTTTGAGACTGGGATCCCACTGAGCATTCTGGTTTCCTCCATTTACATTTCAATGTAAGCCTTGACTGAAATCTGGATCTGAAAGGGGCTAAGATGTTCTAGCAGAAACTTGATGCCTAGGGCATTTTAACCCTTTTACCTGTTTAGTAATCAATTCAGGTTTGGATGCAGAAAATTGTGAAACAATTATTTCCCACTACTTGTGGGGAATGGGGCTGCCATATTATACTCTTTACTGGAATATGCCACTGATAGTTGGGCTGGTTACTCCCTCCACACCGGTGTATGCAGGATCTTGTGGCAGGAGGACTAGGTGGGCTGGGCCAGAGAATGGAAGCAGAAACAGAACGGGGTAAAGGACATGGAGAAGCAAGGGAAGACTGAGAAACAGGGGCAGGAGGTGCCTGAGCCTGCAGGAAGAGTCAAGAAGCAAGAAAGAAGAGAATTGAAGATAAGGAATCCCTTTCTATCAGCCTGCACACTCATGGAAGCTGTGTGCCTTTACACAAATGAATTTTGATGGCTTTAAGCCAGGGGTCAGTTGAAGGGTTTCCAGGGTTGAATCTGCCAGATTGGAGGACCCAGATCCCATGATGGGGACTGATACAGCTGAATCTGTGGTCAGGTCATCCCAAGGCCAGAGTACTGGGCTGGAGATGAGGGGCAGCTCATTTATTGTGTCATCACACAAGCACCGATGCGAATGCCTGGCAAAAGCCAAGAAGGGTTTGAGAACCTGATATCAGGGTTTTCAAGTACGAGTGCGAGTGCTAGATGAGTCTCAAACCTGAGAGAGAATCTCCACTATAAATCAGAAATCCACCCAGCAGATAAGACCCAGGGGCCAGCCATAACTATTAAAGTTGTGGCTTTGGATACCCCTACCCCTCAGTTGCCTCGAAGGTCCCAGATAAATCAGCCTGAGGGAACCAGCCTAGAGGACTCACCAATCTGGAGTCCGGTGATGAATGCAGAGCAGAGTGTCCAGGCAGAATGGAAGGTGAGGCTGTGTCCAGGGGGCACTGGGGCTCAGATGGGGTTCCAATTGCTTAAGAGACAGTGGAAGAACCCATCCCAATTCACGACACCAAAGTAAGGGATCCCATGGAAACCACGCTGGATACGGGAAAACACATAAGGGAGTTTATTAACAAACAGAGTGTCTCCCTGCAGGGTAAGAGAGAAAATGAGAGGAAAATAGAAAAGAAAGAGAAAGGGCGTGTGCTAGAGAGAGTGGAAAAGCGAGGAAGAGAAAGAGAGCAAGTGAGTAGGAGAGAAAAGCAAGAGAAAATGATGGCAGGGTAGCTACTGTGAAGCAATTGAATTCTGGTGGGCAGAGAGGGAACCAATAATGGAGAAGGATACTTGCAAGCTGACAGATGAACCAGCAGCTAGCTAGGATGTTCCCAGATTGACAAGTGTTTGGGAGGCAGAAAAAATGACTGCACCAGAAAGGGCAGGGGGAGCACCTTTGTACATTACAACTGTTTTAAAGGAATCTTTGTCAGTTTAATATACAGATTAAGCCTTAGGTTTACATCAGTACAATAGTATTATCCTAGGGAAAATCCTTAAATGGCTTTAACTGATGGTCTCACATACACACAAACTTGTTGAAATTTGTCCTTTATTCACACAGACATTTTAGTACTTAGGACCCTCATGTATTTTATCACATAAGCACTTATTTACCCAGAAACATTTTTTCACTAAATATATTTCCATATTTAGAACTTTTTGTTTTCTTTTATTTTTTACATATTTGTTGTCTCCTTGTTTGCATCCTGAAACAACTTCTATGAAATTTCTAAATTTAGCTAAATAAATCCATTTTAACTAGATTAAACACGTTGTTATTTATAGTACTCTAAAACACAGTTGAGACTTTTGGATTCCCTTTTATATAGAATTGTACCTGTTAGGACTTAACTCTAATTTATGTTGCTTTTAGTGATAACACAAAGGAATTTTAAACTATTTTTATTTACCAATCTATGAAAACACCAAACAAGTTTAAATATGTTACCCCATGGAATTTAAGGAGTTAATAGTACTCAAAGTTTTCTAATAATTAGCATTTAAACTTTGGAAATTAATCAAATGTCTTTAATAAACACATTTGAGTAATCTTATATATGTTAAGTCTCATTTATTTATTTTACAGTAAAACCAATATATCAGACAAAAGTAGTGAAAAGTATTTGTTGGCTCTTTCCTATTGAAGAATAGTCCTAGAAACAATTGATATTAGACATTTACAAACATCAACATTTTATTAAATTGACCACTTAGATAACTGTAAGTTGTTTTTAAAGATGTTTTACTTGTATTATTTTACACAATTTAAATTGAAACTTTTTAAATCATGTGTTTTAAAAGTTCTTGGATCCATTTTTAAATTTTTTTCAAATTTGTTTTTATTGTAAACAAATGGGATACATGTTGTTTCAGTTTGTACATGGAGTAACAGAATACCATTTGCATATTCATATATTTACACAGAGTAATGATGTTTGATTCATTCCGTTATTTTTTCCTCCCCCCCACGCCTCCCACCACTCTTATCCCTCTATACAGTCCCTCCTTCCTCCATTCTTATCCCCCTCCCACCCACCATTAAGTGTCATCATCCGCTTATCAGTGACATCATTCCTCTTTTGGATTTTTGAGATTGGCTTATCTCACCTAACATGATATTCTCCAATTTAATCCATTTGCCTGCAAATTCCATAATTTTATTATTCTTTATAACTGAGTAATATTCCATTGTATATATGTACCACAGTTTCTTTATCCATTCATCAATTGAAGGACATCTAGGTTGGTTCCATAGTCTGGCTATTGTGAATTGAGCAGCTATGAATATTGATGTGGCTGTATCACTGTAGTATGCTGATTTTAAGTCCTTTGGGTATAGGCCAAGGAGTGGGATAGCTGGGTCAAATGGTAGGCCCATTCCAAGTTTTCTAAGGAATCTCCACACTGCTTTCCAGAGTGGCTGCACTAATTTGCAGTCCCACCAGCAATGTATGAGTGTACCTTTCCCCACATCCTCTCCAACACATATTGTTGCTTGTATTCTTGATAATTGCCATTCTAATTGGGGTGAGATGGAATCTTAGTGTAGTTTTGATTTGAATTTCTCTTATTACTAAAGATGTTGAACATTTTTTCATATATCTGCTGATTGCTTGTATATCTTCTTCTGTGAAGTGTCTGTTCATTTCCTTAGCCCATTTGTTGATTGGGTTATTTGTATTCTTGGTGTAGAGTTTTTTGAGTTCTTTATATATTCTGGAAACTAGTGCTCTATCTGAAGTATGAGTGGCAAAGATATTCTCCCATTCTGTAGGCTCTCTCTTTGCATTGATGATAGTTTCCTTTGCTCAGAGAAAGTTATTTAGTTTGAATCTATCCCAGGTACTGATTCTTGCTTTTATTTCTTGTGCTATGGGAGTCCTGTTCAGGAAGTCTGATCCTAAGCCAACAAGGTGAAGATTTGGACCTACATTTTCTTCTATAAGATGCAGGGTCTCTGGTCTGATTTCAAGGTCCTTGATCCATTGTGAGTTGAGTTTTGTGCAGGGTGAGAGATAGGGGTTTAGTTTCATTCTGTTGCATATGGATTTCCAGTTTTCCCAGCAACATTTGTTGAAGATGCTATCTTTTCTCCATTGCATATTTTTGGCACCTTGGTCTACTATGAGAAAATTGTATTTACTTGGGTTTATGTCCGTGTCCTCTATTCTGTACCATTGATTTACCTGTCTATTTTGGTGCCAATACCATGCCGTTTTGTTACTATTGCTTTATAGTATAATTGAAGTTCTGGTATTGCGATACCAACTGTTATATTCTTCCTGCTAAGGATTGCTCTAGCTATTCTGGGTTTCTTATTCTTCATGATGAATTTCATGACTGCTTGCTCTATTTCTGTGAGGTACGTCCTTGGGATTTTAATAGGAATTGCATTGAATCTGTATAGCACTTTTGGTAGTATGGCCATTTTGAAAATATTAATTCTGCCTATGCAAGAACATAGGAGATCTTTCCATCTTCTAAGGTCTTCCTTAATTTCTTTCTTCAGTGTTCTGTAGTTTTCATTGTAGAGATCTTTCACCTCTTTGGTTAGATTGATGCACAAGTATTTTATTTTTTTTGAGGCTATTGCAAATGGAGTTGTTTTCCTCATTTCTCTTTCAGCTGTTTTGTCGCTTGCATATAAAAATGCTGTAGATTTATGCATGTTGATTTTATAGCATGCTGTTTTGCTGAATTCATTGATGAGGTCTAGAAGTTTTCTGGAGGAGGTTTTTGGATCCTCTAAATATAGAATCATGTCATCCACAAATAGTGACAGTTTAAGTTCCTATTTCCTATTCATACCCCTTTAAATTCTTTAGTCTGCCTAATTGCTCTGGCTAGAGTTTCGAGGACAATGTTGAATAGAAGTGGTGAAAGAGGACATCCCTGTCTTGTTCCCGTTTTTAAAGGGAATGGTTTCAGTTTTTCTCCATTAAGAATGATGTTAGCCATGGGCTTAGCATAAATAGCCTTTACAATGTTCAGATATGTTCCTACTATCCCTATTTTTTCTAGTGTTTTGAGCATGAAGGGGTGTTGTATTTTGTCAAATGCTTTTTCTGCATCAATTGAAATAACCATATGATTCTTATCCTTAAGTCTATTGACATGATGGATTACGTTTATTGATTTACAAATGTTGAACCATCCTTGCAGGGATGAGCCTCACTTGATCGAGGTGCACAATTTTCTTAATATGTTTTTGGATACATTTTGTCAATATTTTGTTAAGGATCTTTGCATCTATATTCATCAAGGATATTGGTCTAAAATTTTCTTTCCTTGATGTGTCTTTTCCTGGTTTGGGTATGAGGGTGATACTAGCTTCAAAGAATGAGTTCGGTAGGGTACCCTCCTTTTCTATTTCCTGGAATACTTTGAGAAGTATTGGAATGAGTTCTTCTTTGAAGGTCTTGTAGAACTCGGCTGAGAATGCGTCTGGACCTGGGCTCTTCTTGAATGGTAGATTTTTAATGGCTTTTTCTATTTCATTGCTTGATATTGATCTGTTTAAATCGTGCATGTCCTCCTGGTTCAGTTTGGGCGCAGCATATGTCTCTAGAAATTTGTCAATGTCTTCAGTACTTTCTATTTTGTTGGAATACAGATTTTCAAAGTAGCTTCTCATTATATTCTGTATCTCAGTGATGTCTGTCATGATATTTCCTTTTGCAGCATGTATTTTAGTAATTTGAGTCTTCTCTCTCCTTCTCTTTGTTAATGTGGCTAAGGGTTTATCTATTGTGTTTACTTTCTCAAAAACCAACTTTTTGTTATGTCAATTTTTTGTATAGTTTCTTTTGTTTCAATTTCATTGATTTCAGCTCTGATTTTAATTATTTCCTGTCTTCTACTACTTTTGCTGTTATTCTGTTCTTCTTTTTCTAGGGCTTTGAGCTGTAATGTTAGGTCACATAATTGTTGACTCTTCATTCCTTTCTGGAATGTGCTCCATGCAATGAATTTTCCTCTTGGTACCACTTTCATAGTGTCCCAGAGATTTTGATATGTTGTATCATCATTCACATTGACCTCTAAGAATTTTTTAATCTCCTCCCTGATGTTTTCTGTTATCCATGTTTCATTCAATAGCATATTATTTAGTCTCCAAGTGTTGGAGTAATTTCCTTTTTTTATTTTGTAATTGATTTGTACTCAGTCCATTATGATCTGATAGAACACAAGGCAGTATCTCTATTTTTTTGCATTTCCTAAGGGCTGCTTTGTGGCATAGCACGTGGTCTATTTTTGAGAAGGTTCAATGTGCTGCAGAGAAGAAAGTGTATCCACTCATTGATGGATGGAATGTTCTATATATGTCTATTAAGTCTAGGATATTGATTGTGTTATTGAGCTCTATGGTTTCTTTGGTTGGATTTTGTTGGGAAGATCAATCTAGTGGTGATAGCAGTGTGTTAAAGTCACCCAGAAATACTGTGTTGTGGTCTATGCAATTCCTGTAATTGAGAAGGATTTGTTTGACGTACAGGGATGCACCAATGTTTGGGGCATAAATATTTACTATTGTTATGTCTTCCTGATTTATGGTTCCCTTAAGCAGTATGAAATGTCCTACTTTATCCCTTCTGACTAACTTTGGCTTGAAGTCCAATTTATCTGATATAAGGATGGAAAACCCCGATTTTTTACTGAGTCCATGTGCATCATAGGTTTTTCCCCATCCTTTCACCTTTAGTCTGTGGATGTCTTTTTGTATGAGATGAGTCTCTTGCAGGCAGCATATTGTTGGGACTTTCTTTTTACTCCATTCAGCCAGTCTATGTCTTTTGATTGAGGAGTTTAGGCCATTAACATTCAGGGTTATTATTGAGATATGATTTGTATTCGCAGTCATTTGTCTTATTTTTGGTTTTTAAGTTGCCTTGGTTTCTCCTTTGAGTGGTTTTTCTCTAAGGTAGTTCCTCCCTTTGCTGTCCCACATTTTGTCTTCATTGTCTGAGGTTCTGTCTTCCAAGTGGTCTAGTCTGTTGGTGGTGCTTTCCATTGAGTTTTTTATTGGGTTTATTGTATCCTTCATTTCAAGGATTTCCATTTGGTTTTTCTTGAGAATCTCTATCTCTTTGTTGAAATGATCTTTTGCTTCATGCAGGTGCTCTTTCAGCTTATTGGTATTATCATTCATTGACTACATTTGCTCTCTTATCTCATCCTTTGCTTCATGAATCATCTTAATCATGTATAATCTGAAGTCCTTTTCTGACACATCTTCCAGCACACTGTCATTGGATTCTATTAATATACAGTCTAGATTTGTTTGGATCATTTTCTTCCCTTGTTCTTCATGTTGTTCATGTATCTTCCCCTCTAGTGTTGGAGATCTGGGGTATTGCAGATTTCCCCCTATAGGCTTATAGTGGCCCTATAGGTTTCCAAAACCCTTTCTTTAAGGGGAGATCAATATTAGAAGTGCCCAAATCAGATACTAGGCAATCCTAGTCCAAATGGCCCCCATGGGGACAGTAACAAAATTGTCATAATAAACAAAATGAGTTCAAATGGTATCTTCAGTAAAACAAACAGGTTTACGATAAGGTGTGCAGTTTCTAATGGAGGACAAAGAGGATGCAGAAGGATGTAGAATATGGCTGTTAATGGGATAAGAAAAGAATATACAGAAGTTCTAGAAAATAGAAAGGGTGAGAGTGTAATCAAAAGAAATCAGATGTTAACATGCAAAAAAAGGAGAAAGAGACTCTGAGGGAACAGGTAAACAAAAGGAAAAGAAAACAAGAAAGTAAAGAAATAAAAACAAATTTTTTTTAAAAAAGAGAAAAAAGAAAATCTACTGTATAACCATCATAAACTAATAAAACCTCCCAGTGTTCAGTAGCCTGATGCATGAGAGGTACCTGACAATGAGCTTCAAGCCTCCAGCAGGCATCTCAGGATGGGATTTGCCCCACCCAAAGATCGGAGCTACGACTTCCAGGATTATCCAAGATGGCCACTCTGGCTTCGAAATGTGTTGGCACATGAGGAGTTGCAGCTCAGGGGTGGATGTGGTCAGTTGGAGGTCCTGGAGACGGGATGCAGTTGGGTCCTGCAGGGGTCCTGGGGGTCCAGTGTGTTTGGTGTAGTTGTGGGATCCTGGAGGCCAGGTGCAATCAGTCGGTCTGGGTTCCCAGTGATAGGGCTTAGTCAGTTGGTCTGGGTATCCTGGAAGCAGGGCTCGTTCAGTTGATGTGAGGGCACCAGAGCAGGGAGTGATCGGTCTGGCTGAGTGATCCTGGAGATGGGACTAAGTCAGTCCGGCCAGGGGTCCTACGGGGCCTGGCTGTTGTCTCAAAATGGCGGCAGCCACGTGTAATCAAACCTGCAGGTACTGTAACTGTTAACTTCCAGGCAACAGCAGGCAGCTGGTGCTCCACTGGTGGTCTGCAGTCAGTCTGCTGGCAGCTGTTGGACGATCAGGAGGTGAACCTTGAGCACTGGATGATGGATAGGGGTAAGGTAGGCAATGGACAGGTGAGAGGCAGGCAAATGGCGGATGATAGACACCTGACAGTGAGCATTCTGCTCTCAAAAAAGGCGTCGATATCCTCTCAGATTGCAGGTCATCACAGCAGACAAATGGGGTAAACACCAGGGGATTGATAAGCAGCAAAAACTGCCTCACTGAGAAACAGATATCCTCTGCTTGAATCCCGCATTACAGAGCGACAAGGAATGCAGCCTCCCTCTAGTCCGCCATCTTGCTCTACTCCATTTTTAAAAATTTAATTATATGCGTGCTTATTTTTTGTATCCTGTACATTATATTTAACTGAACATAAGACAGACATGACATTAGGCAACACATAACACAAAAATAAAGTCCTTGTAGTTTTCACATTGCAAAGTAACACATCTTTAAAATAATGCTAGAGTTGAATAAAAATAACTGTTCACAAATCATTAATCTAGGTATGTAGGATCAAAACAATGAGCTCAAACTATACAGTATTTAAGAAAAACAAAAAGAGTACTATAAATAAAAAATGATAATGGCCATTAATTATAACATGAGAGAGTGAGAAAGAGAAAGGCAGCAATAAGTGCTAAAAGAGAGAGAGAGTGAGAGAGTTACTATTTCAATAGCTGAAAACAAATTAACTATGTAGTGTGTATCAGTATATAAATTAAAACATTGAGACACTTTTGAATGCTGTTATTACTGCTACTAATTCTGTTTTCTGAGCTGTTGTTTCACCTGTAAATTGAAAAATAGGAGGTAATTGATGAATTATTGTAACTGCTTTTCCATTAGATGATCCATCTACAAATATTAAGGAGGCATTAGAAGATAAAGGCTTATTAGAAGTTTTTCTGGAAAAATAATATTTGGTTAAAAAATTGTAAAATAGGGCAGATTGCTCACTGTCAGGTGTCTATCATCTGCCATTTGCCTGCCTCTCGCCTATCCATCACCTCCTTACACCTATCCATCATCCACCGCACGAGGTTCACCTCCCAATTGTTCGACAACAGTCAGCAAACTGATTGCCAACAGCCAGCAGAACACCAGGTGCCTGCTGTTGCCTGGAAGTTAACAGTTACAGTACCTGCAGGTTTGATTACAAGTGGCTGTAGCCATTTTGAGACAACAGCCAGGCCCCATAGAACGCCTAGCCGGACTAACTGAGCCCTGTCTCCAGGATCCCTCAGCCAGACGGATCACTTCCTGCTTCTGGGGCCCTCACATCAACTGACTGCTCCCTGCCACCAGGAACCCCAAACCAACTGGCTGCGCCTTATCACCGGGACCCCAGACTGACTGATTGCACCCGGTCTCCAGGATCCCACAATCACACCAAACACACCTGAAATCCAGGAACCCTGCTGGACCAACCACATCCTGTCTCCAGGACCTCCAGCTGACCACATCTACCCCTGAGCTGCATTTCCTCATTTGCCAACACATTTCAAAGCCAGAGAGGCCATCATGGATAATCCTGGAAGCCATAGTTTCAATCTATGGGTGGGGCAAATCCCAGCTGGTGATGTCTGCTGGAGGCTTGAAGCTCATTATCAGGTACCCCTCATGCATCAGGCTATTGAACATTGGGAGGTTTGATTAGTATATGACTGTTATACAGATTTTCTTTTGTATTCTTTTTAAAAATTTCAAGTTTTTATTTCTTTACTTTTCTTTCTTTCTTTTCCTTTTGTTTACCAGTTCTCTCAGAGTCTCCTTCTCCCGTTTTTGCATGCTGACATCTGATTTCTTTTGATTGCACTCTCACACTTTCTATTTTTTAGAACGTCTACATATTCTTTTCTTATCCCACTAACAGCCACATTCTACATCCCTCTGCATCCTCTTTATCCTCCATCAGAAAATGCACACCTTATTGCAAACCTGTTTGTTTTACCAAAGTTAATATTGGAACACATTTTGTTTACTATGACAATTTTGTTACTGTCCCCATAGGGGCCATTTGGTCTAGGATTGCATAGTGTCTGACTTGGGCACTACTAATATTGATCTCCTCTTAAAGAAAGGGTTTTGGAAACCTATAGGGCCACTATAAGCCTATAGGGGGAAATCTGCAATACTCCAGATCTCCAGCACTAGAGGGGAAGATACATGAACAACATGAAGAACAAGGGAAGAAAATGATCCAAACAAATCTAGACTGTATATTAATAGAATCCAATGACAGTGTGCTGGAAGATATGTCAGAAAAGGACTTCAGATTACACATGATTAAGATGATTCATGAAGCAAAGGATGAGATAAGAGAGCAAATGTAGTCAATGAATGATAATACCAATAAGCTGAAAGAGCACCTGCATGAAGCAAAAGATCATTTCAACAAAGAGATAGAGATTCTCAAAAAAAAAAAAAAAAAAAAAAAAAACGGAAACCCTTAAAATGAAGGACATAATAAACCCAATATAAAACTCAATGGAAAGCATCACCAAAAGACTAGACCACTTGGAAGACAGAACCTCAGACAATGAAGACAAAATATTTAATCTTGAATATAAAGTTGCCTAAACAGAGAAGATGGTAAGAATTCATGTACAGAATCGCCAAGAATTATGGGACATCATGAAAAGACCAAATTTAAGAATCATTGGGATTGAGGAAGGCACAGAGATACAAACCAAAGGAATGAACAACCTATTCAATGAAATAATATCAGAAAATTTCCCAAACCTGAAGAATGAAATGGAAAATCAAATACAAGAGGCTTACAGAACACCAAATGCACAGAATCACAACAGATCCACACCAAGTCACATTATAATGAAAATGCCTAACATTCAAAATAAAGAGAGGATTTTGAAGGCCGCGAGAGAAAAGCATCAGATTACATATAGGGGGAGACCAATACAGATAGCAGCTGACTTCTCATCCCAGACTCTAAAAGCTAGAAGGGCCTGAACCAACATAATTCAAGCTCTGAAAGAACATGGCTGCCAACCAAGAATCCTATACCCAGCAAAACTAACCTTCAGATTTGAAGATGAAATAAAATCCTTCCATGATAAATAAAAGTTAAAAGAATTTACAAAAAGAAAGCCTGCACTACAGAATGTTCTCAATAAAATATTCCATGAGGAGGAAATGAAAAACAACAATGTGGGAGAGCAAAGGGAGGAACTACCTTAGAGAAAAACCACTCAAAGGAGAAACCAAGGCAACTTATAAACCAAAAATAAGACAAATGACTGCAAATACAAATCATATCTCAATAATAACCCTGAATGTTAATGGCTTAAACTCCTCAATCAAAAGACATAGACTGGCTGAATGGAGTAAAAAGAAAGACCCAACAATATGCTGCCTGCAAGAGACTCATCTCATACAAAAAGACATCCACAGACTAAAGGTGAAAGGATGGGGAAAAAGCTAGGATGCACATGGACTCAGTAAAAAACCGGGGGTTCCCATCGTTATATCAGATACAATGGACTTCAAGCCAAAGTTAGTCAGAAGGGATAAAGTAGGACATTTCATACTGCTTAATGGAACCATAAATCAGGAACACATAAGGATAGTAAATATTTATGCCCCAAACAATGCTGGATCCCTGTACATCAAAGAAATCCTTCTCAATTTCAGGAATCACATAGACCACAGCACAATAATTCTGGGTGAATTTTACGCAGTGCTGTCACCACTGGATAGATATTCCAAACAAAATCCAAATAAAGAAACCATAGAACTCAATAACACAATCAATAATCTAGACTGAATAGACATATAGAATATTCCGTCCATCAATGAGTGGATTCACTTTCTTCTCAGCAGCACATGAAACCTTCTCAGAAATTGACCATATGTTATACCACAAAGCAGCCCTTAGGAAATGCAAAAAAATAGAGACACTGCTTTGTGTTCTATCAGCTCATAATGGACTGAGAGTACAAATCAATGACAAAATAAAAAAGAGAAATTACTCTAACACCTGGAGACTAAGTAATATGCTACTGAATGAAACATGGATAACAAAAAACATCAGAGACCAGATTAAAAAATTCTTAGAGGTCAATGTGAATGATGATACATCATATCAAAATCTCTGGGCACTATGAAAGTGGTACTAAGAGGAAAATTCATTGGATGGAGTGCATTCCAGAAAAGAATGAAGTCAACAACTAAATAACCTAACATTCCAGTCAAAGTCCAAGAAAAAGAACAGAATAACAGCAAAAGTAGTAGAAGACAGGAAATAATTAAAATCAGAGCTGAAATCAATGAAATTGAAACAAAAGAAACTATACAAAAAATTGACATAACAAAAAGTTGGTTTTTGAGAAAGTAAACAAAATAGACAAACCCTTAGTCACACTAACAAAGAGAAGGAGAGAGAAGACTCAAATTACTAAAATACATGCTGCAAAAGGAAATATCATGACAGACATCACTGAGATACAGAATATAATGAGAAGCTACTTTGAAAATCTGTATTCCAACAAAATAGAAAGTACTGAAGACATTGACAAATTTCTAGAGACATATGCTGCGCCCAAACTGAACCAGGAGGACATACACGATTTAAACAGATCAATATCAAGCAATGAAATAGAAAAAGCCATTAAAAATCTACCATTCAAGAAGAGCCCAGGTCCAGATGCATTCTCAGCCGAGTTCTACAAGACCTTCAAAGAAGAACTCATTCCAATACTTCTCAAAGTATTCCAGGAAATAGAAAAGGAGGGTACCCTACCGAACTCATTCTTTGAAGCTAGTATCACCCTCATACCCAAACCAGGAAAAGACACATCAAGGAAAGAAAATTTTAGACCAATATCCTTGATGAATATAGATGCAAAGATCCTTAACAAAATATTGACAAAACGTATCCAAAATCATATTAAGAAAATTGTGCACCTCGATCAAGTGAGGCTCATCCCTGCAAGGATGGTTCAACATTTGTAAATCAATAAACGTAATCCATCATGTCAATAGACTTAAGGATAAGAATCATATGGTTATTTCAATTGATGCAGAAAAAGCATTTGACAAAATACAACACCCCTTCATGCTCAAAACACTAGAAAAAATAGGGATAGTAGGAACATATCTGAACATTGTAAAGGCTATTTATGCTAAGCCCATGGCTAACATCATTCTTAATGGAGAAAAACTGAAACCATTCCCTTTAAAAACGGGAACAAGACAGGGATGTCCTCTTTCACCACTTCTATTCAACATTGTCCTCGAAACTCTAGCCAGAGCAATTAGGCAGACTAAAGAAATTAAAGGGGTATGAATAGGAAATAGGAACTTAAGTTGTCACTATTTGCGGATGACATGATTCTATATTTTGAGGATCCAGAAACCTCCTACAGAAAACTTGTACTCCTCATCAATGAATTCAACAAAATAGCAAGCTACAAAATCAACATGCAGAAATTTAAAGCATTTTAATACACATGTGATGAAACATGTGAAAGGGAAATGAGGAAAACACCCCACTTGCAATAGCCTCAAAAAAAAAAAAAAAAAAAAAACTTGGGAATCAATCTAACCAAAGAGGTAAAAGATCTCTACAATGAAAACTACAAAACATTGAAGAAGGAAATTAAGAAAGACCTTAGAAGATGGAAAGATCTCCCATGTTCTTGGATAGGCAAAATTAATATTTTCAAAATGACCATACTACCAAAAGTGCTATACAGATTCAATGCAATTCCAATTAAAATCCCAAGGACGTACCTTACAGAAATAGAGCAAGCAATCATTCAATTCATCATGAAGGATAAGAAACCAAGAATAGCTAAAGCAATCCTTAGCAGGAAGAATGAAACAGGGAGTATCGCAATACCAGAACTTCAACTATACTATAAAGCAATAGTAACAAAAACAGCATGGTACTGGCACCAAAATAGACAAGTAGATCAATGGTACAGAATAGAGGACACGGACGCAAACCCAAATGAATACAATTTTCTCATAGTAGACCAAGGTGCCAAAAATATGCAATGAAGAAAAGATAGCATCTTCAACAAATGTTGCTGGGAAAACTGGAAATCCATATGCAACAGAATGAAACTAAACCCCTATCTCTCACCCTGCACAAAACTCAACTCACAATGGATCAAGGACCTTGGAATCAGATCAGAGACCCTGCATCTTATAGAAGAAAATGTAGGTCCAAATCTTCACCTTGTTGACTTAGGATCAGACTTCCTGAACAGGACTCCCATAGCACAAGAAATAAAAGCAAGAATCAACAACTGGAATAGATGCAAACTAAATAGCTTTCTCTCAGCAAAGGAAACTATCAGCAATGTGAAGAGAGAGCCTGCAGAGTGGGAGAATATCTTTGCCAATCATACTTCAGATAGAGCAGTAGTTTCCAGAATATATAAAGAACTCAAAAAACTCTACACCAAGAATACAAATAACCCAATCAACAAATGGGCTAAGGATATGAACAGATGCTTCACAGAAGATCTAGAAGCAATCAACAAACATATGAAAAAATTTTCACCATCTTTAGTAATAAGAGAAATTCAAATCAAAACTACACTAAGATTCCATCTCACCACAATTAGAATGGCGATTATCAAGAATACAAGCAACAATAGGTGTTGGAGAGGATGTGGGGATAAAGGTACACTCATACATTGCTGGTGGGGCTGGAAATTGGTGCAGCCACTCTGGAAAGCAGTGTGGAGATTCCTTAGAAAACTTGGAATGGACCTACCATTTGACCCCGCTATCTCACTCCTCGGCCTATACCCAAAGGACTTAAAATCAGCAAACTACAGAGATACAGCAACATCAATGTTCATAGCCGCTCAATTCACAATAGCCAGACTGTGGAACCAACCTAGATGCCCTTCAATTGATGAATGGATAAAGAAACTGTGATACACACACACACACACACACACACACACACACACTCAGAATGGAATACTACTCAGCTATAAAGAATAATAAAATTATGGCATTTGCAGGCAAATGGATGAAATTGGAGAATATCATGTTAAGTGAGATAAGCCAATCTCACAAATCCACAGGAGGAATGATCTCACTGATAAGCAGATGATGACATATAATAGGGGGTGGGATTGGGGCAACAATGGAGGAAGGAGGGACTATATAGTGGGAAAAGAGAGGTGGGATCGGTGAGGGGAAGGAAAAAATAATGGAATGAATCAAACATCATTTCTCTATGTAAATGTATGAATATGCAAATGGTATGCTGTTACTCCATGTACAAACTGAAACAACATGCATCCCATTTGTTTACAATAAAAATAAATTTTAAAAAAACCTAGAAGCCCTGAGGTTGGGGCCCAGAAATTAGTCTTTTAATAAACATCCTTGAATCTGGTACAGTGTTCTAAGGCAATGGACTCTAGAGTTAAACCTTTACAGGTTTAAATAAAATTGAGTACATTTCTCAATGTCAATACATGTAAATTACATAAATACATTACTATTGGTCATATATGAAATTTATATCACACAGAGGACCATTTGCTATATAAATTTTAATACAACATCTATATTCATTTCTCTTGGGTATGTACCTAAATGTGGAATTTGCTGTTATATTATCATGCTTAATCTTTTCAGAAATGTTCAAAATGTTTTCCCAAGGGGCTGTATCAGTTTACATTCCCACCAACACTATTTGTGGGTGCAATATATCCACATAGTAGCCAACATTTGTTATCATTTGTCATCATTTTTGTCTTTATTATGGTTTTGATTTGCATTTTACTAATGTTTGGTGATGTTCAGCATATCTTCAAGTGCTTGTTGTTTGTAAATATATCTTCTCTGAAGAAATGTGTCCATTTATTTCATTGCCCACTTTCAAGTTGTTTTTTAATTGAGATAATACTCCTTTATATATTTTAGATACAATTATCTTATTAGATATATGACTTACAATATAGTATCCCATGTTTTCTTCTAAGAGTTATCATTTTAGGTTTTACTTTTACATATTTTATCAAATTTGAATTCATTTCTGAGTATGGTGTGATTAAAGAGCTATTTTATTCTTTTGATAGAATTTTAAACACAACTGTTATTTCATTTTACACTTTGGGTGTAATTACAACCCACTTTTTAAATTGCTTTTATATGCTGTAATACTGGTAAATTTGTTTGGTAGTTCTAAGAGTTTTTTAGTGACTTTCTTGAGATTTTGTATTACATAACCATGTCATCTGCAAGGAGAGATAGTTCTCTTTCTTCCTTTCCATCCTGGATGCCTTCTTATTTTTCTGACTAATTGTCCTGTTAAGAGAAGACATCTTGACTGTCCTGATCTTAGGGAGTATACATCCAACTTTTCATTAATAATTATCATATTAACTACAGTTATTTGTGTAGACATTTTAGCAGGCTGAGAAAATTCTTTTCCTAGTATTTTTTTTTAATCATGAAGGTGTGTTGGATTTCTTTAAATTGTCTTTGTAATGTGTGCATTTTGAAAAATGAGCATCAAAATTAGTGATAACAATAATGAATTATAACCGACTGAAAAAAGTAAGAATAAACAAATTCATGAATATAAATACAAGTGGTTATTGTTCTGTATTCTATTGTTTTTTTGTATGTTAAAACAATCTTGACTTTCTGAGGTAAATCCAATTTGGTTATGATTTATAATTCTTTTTTGTTGTTGCTCTTCTTTTTGGTTATCTTTGGTGTATAATTCCTTTATAAATTTGTTACTGGATTTGGTTATTTAATATCTTGTGGAGAATTTTCACATCTATATTCATAAGAGATACTACTCTGTTAAAAAAAAAAGAAATTAACTCTCTTTACCTTGTGACTCATGCACTTTTCCATTCCACCTTTGCATGGCTCTCAACTATTAAAACACAATATAAGGGGAAAAAGTTGTAAAATAGGATGGTTAGCCATGTGAAGTAGAATTTGTCCTGTAAAATCTTGAAAAGCAATAGCCCATTGGTCCTCTAATTGATAAAATTGTTGAATTGTTCTCTTGTGTAAAGAATAATAATTGTATGCATTTCTATCCCAAACAATTCTCTGCTTCTTAGTCTAACTTTAATTATTAACAAAACAATTTGTGAAGGGTAAGAGAAAACATTCTTTTTAAAATTACCTGTCAAATGTAGCCATTCAAGTGCATCTTGTCAAAGATATCTTGTAAGAGTGAAATTAGTTTTTAAAACAATAAAAGACCAAAGCTGATTATAATCAATTTGTTGTAACTGATGTTCCTTAATTGCCTTTTGTACTTTAACTAAGGCCTGTTTTCATGTTTCAGTTGATTCTCAAGGTGAAACTTGATTAATTTCACCTTTTAAAATATCAAATGATGGTTTTAAATCAGCAGAACTTATTTTTAAATAAGGTCTGATCCAATTCATGTCACCAAGTAGTACTTGAAAATCATTTAAAGTACAGAGTTTGTCAGTTCTAATTTGTAAATTTGAGTAGTAACACGTTGAGTATGAATTATTCTTTACAAATAATTATAGGAAGGATTTAGCTGAAGTTTTTCAGGTGCTACTAATAATCCCCAGTATGCCAATTGTTCTATCAATAATTGTGATATTTCTTGTGAAATATCAAATGAAGAATGAGCCTAAAACAATATCATCCATATAATGTATCAAATACTATCTTGGATACTTCCTCCTCATTGGTTCTATAGCCTGCTCTATAAGGTATTGACACTAAGTTGAACTACTTTTCATGCCTTGGGGTAACACTTTTCATTGAAACATTTGGTAAGGTCTTTGTAAATATGGTGATGGTAAATTAAAAGCAAATCTTTTACAATCCTGTTGAGCTAATGGAATATTAAAAAAAGAAAAGCAATCCTGTAAATCTATAACAATAATATGTGAAACTTTTGGTATAGCCACAGAGAAGGGAAACCAGGCTGAAAAGCTCCCATACACTCCATAGCCTCATTGATAGCTCTCACATCATGTGATAATCTCCATTTACCAGATTTCTTTTTTTATAACAAATAATAGAGCATTACATGGAATATTAGGTGGTTCAAAGTGTGCCTTTGGTAATTGTTCCTTAACTAGAGATGTGGCTGGATTTAATATTCTTGAGTAAGGGGTCATAGTTCTACCCAAACTGGGAAATCTGATTTCCATGTAATTGGGTTAACCTGTGTGAGAACAACAGCCCCCCCCCCCACTAAGAAAAAGGCAAAGTCTGAGTTTCACCTGTTAAGGTAATATTCAGTTGTTTCATTAAATCTCACCCCCACAGTGTAAAGAGCAAAGATAGTATTACATAAGGCTGGAAAGTTCCCTTGTAATCTCAAGAAGTCCAATGTAAAATTTCTGAAATTTTAGTCACGTTTGAGGGCAGTCCCAAACCCATTAGGTTTGAGGGAGATTTAGTTGTGGGCCAGGACATAGGCCAATCTTGAGCTGCTATAAAAGTTTCAACAGCTCCTGTATCTACTAATCCTTTAATAGTTTTTCCTTGTACTTTCAGGGTCTTCATTGGTCTTTGTTTAGAAACTTTTGCATCCAAGCCACAGTCTTAGTAGAACCAAAACCACCTGTACATTCCTGGGTAAGTATGTGGTTTGGCAATCTTAAGTAAGGTAATAAAAATAATTGAGCAATCCACTGTTGAGGAAAAATTTGAACTGTTCTTAAAGTGGGTAAATTATAATTTTTATTTCTTCATTGTTATCAGAGTCAATTACCTCCAGGATTACTTATATTCCTGCCTTAGACATTGAGCTCCTTCCAATAATGGGCCCAATATATCCATTATGCAGAGGAACCTATACTCCAGTTGGTATTAAATTCACTTCTGACTCAGGAGTAATGATTAAATATTTAGAGTAAGGCAAATCTAATTCAGAGCTTCCTGAGATTGCTCTTGCCAAATCATTGGTTGTTGTTCTATGAAAGGATTCTTGTTTGGACTCCAATAACCCCAGTTGTTTTGGGGGTCCTGGGGCTGGTCCCAAGACCCATTTTTTAGTATAGGCCTTGTGGATCTACTGCTGGCAGCCAATCCTCGTTATAATAACGAGTCATATATGGCTCCTCAGGATGAGATGAATTGGCTCCAAGAGGATGTCCATCTTTGTGAAATTTAGTTCTACATTTTTTGGTTAATATCCATCTGGCATTTACAACACACTGTTTTGGGAGTGCACATCATATTTTTTCTTCTTTGTGGACCTTGAGTACATGTCCTGCTAAAATGTCCTGTTTGACCACAAGAGAAGCAATTTCCTTTGCTTGCAGGCAAAGTGCCTGTATTATTTTTCTGGTAAAATCCCATTAAATATTGAGAATATGTCTTACATTGTAAGGCAGCTGCTATTGCCATGCCTTGAATATGAGCAGGATTGCTATCCATACATGTTTTAATAAAATCTGATAAGGTTCCAGTTCTCCTTCTGGGTCAAAGAAACAACTGACAAGTAGGTTTGGCATTCTCAAAGGTGAGCTATTTCAGTGAAATGTCAGCTGCTTCTGGTTTATGATAATCTTTGAAATATTTTCTTCTAACTTGGACAGAAAATCCTCATAAGGCTCCCTTGAACCTTGTTTAATATATATATATATATATATATATATATATATATATATATATATATATATTTCTTTTTTGGCAGTGATGGGGATTGATACCAGGGCCTTGTGCTTGTGAAGCAAGCACTTTTTCCAACTGAGCTATATCCCCAGCCCTGAACCCTGTTTAATATTACTGAGAAAAGTGGTTTTAGTATCAGTTAAAGGAAGCTGTTGCGAAGCAGCAACATCAATTTTAGAAATGTCACTTAATGCAACTTTTGAAAGACTGACTTGAGTTTTTGGATCAGCCCATTTTTCAGTTCCCATAATCATGGATATTGGTAATTGACCTCTAGTTCAGCCAGTAAATTGTTTATGAATGGTCAGTTTAGCTTTTTCTTCATACTCTGTTTTCCAGAGCAAATATTGCCCTGGAGACAGGCATAATTGAGCAGTCTATTGCCAATCAAAAGGGGTCATCCAATTTGCTCCAATATTTTCTACCTATTGGATAACATAAGGAGAAGTAGAACCAAAATCTTTCACAGCACCTTTTAGTTCCTTAACAATTTTAAAAGGTAAATGTTCTCAAACTGGCTCATCATTCTCACCATAAGTTACTACTTCAAATGCAATCCTACTTCACCAGCTGCACGTGCCTCAGCAACTGCAGACATAAATCTTATTTTGCCTTCCATATTGTCTTTTTCTTTTTACTCTTTGGTGGAGGTGCTGTGGTCACTACAGAAACTACTGCTGGCAGCCAATCCTCGTTATAATAATGAGCTGCAGCTTTCTCCAAATCTTCTTCATATGCAGGAATTAGTTTATCCTCCCTTTTATTCTCTTCATCCTCTGAGTCAGAGGATAAATCCTCATCTATATTTTTATAATCTGAGGGTTTATACAGTAATGGAGTTTCCTCAAGAGAGGAAACCATTTTGCCAAAATACATAATTTCATGTGTGGGTTCAATTGTATCTCTGAACAAACTCCAAAGAGCAAATGTGTCAGCAGGCACATGTTCAGCCCCATGCTTTAAATAGGCCTTCATTTTCTCCCCCAGGCGTCTCCAAGTAGCTAAACTAAGGTTTCCTTTTTGGGTTACCAGGGCAGGCATTCTTGCATGAATTGAAAAAATCTGTACGGCTGCCCAGAAGTTAGAGGAATTCCCACTTTAGTGAGCATATGTCAACAATATCAATGAATAAAGCTCTCAATTTACTTTATGTATGAACCATTTATTTTCCACTAGGCCTTTATTCTACAGAGGGTTCTACTTACTTCTCAAAGTTCTATGATTTTATGCCTTTCCTCACTCAGTCTTTCTACTTAAGGGTCTGCAGCAGCTTGGGCAAAATTCTAGCTTAACTCCAAAAATCTCTTTTACTTTTTATTTTTATTTTTTATTTATTTTTATTGTAAACAAATGGGATATATGTTGTTTCTGTTTGTACATGGAGTAACAGCATACCATTTGTGTAATCATACATTTACATAGGTTAGTGATGTCTGATTCATTCTGTTATTGTTTCCATCCCCCCACCCCTCCCACCCCTCTTTTCCCTCAATACAGTCCCTCCTTCCTGCATTCTTGCCCCCCTACCACCTCCCATTATGTGTCATCATCCGCTTATCAGTGAGATCATTCGTTTTTGTTTTTTTGAGATTGGCTTATCTCACTTACTAGGATGTTCTCCAATTTTCTCCATTTGCCTGCAAATGCCATAATTTTATTATTCTTTGTAGCTGAGTAATATTCAATTGTACATATATACCACAGTTTCTTTATCCATTCATCAATTGAAGGGCATCTAGGTTAGTTCCACAGTCTGGCTATTGTGAATTGAGCAGCTCTGAACATTGATGTTGCTGTATCTCTGTAGTATGCTGATTTTAAGTCCTTTGGGTGTAGGCCAATGTTGGGCCTTACTCCCTGGCAAGTGAGCAAGATCAAGGCCTCAAAGGTGGTTTCAATAGTTAATCATGATGAATCAGACCACCATCAGGGATTGATTAACAATAGTTCCGCAAACGTGATCAGCTCATGCTTGCCATATAGTCTTATGGGACTTTTGCCTGCGTGAACACCCCATGCCTTGCTGACCTTTAAGCTGATTGGTTCCCACCTAGCCCCCACCCTACATAAAAGCTGTGTGATTTCCTCAATAAACGAGTTCCTGCTGTGACGGGTCTCCCTGACGTGTCTGATTGTCCTCCGCCTGGAGGGCTGGGAGTGGGCAGTCAGTCGGCTTTACCTATCCCGGTCTGACCTTGTTGGTGAGTGTTCCCTTCCCTTGCTGCTGGTCGAGAAAAGCAGGGGGGCTTAAGACCCCAATAGGCCAAGGAGTGGGATAACTTGGTCAAATGGTGGTTCCATTCCAAGTTTTCTAAGGAATCTCCACACTGCTTTCCAGGGTGGCTGCATCAATTTGCAGCCCCACCAGCAATGTGGTAGATTGCAGTGGGTTTGTCATGAGTCTGCTCAGTACGTAGACTGAATTGGGTGTGCCATGAGTTCCACTGTGGTAGAAGTGTGTTTGCCATGAATCCCCATTGTGGTAGACAACATAGGGTGTGCATGAGTCCCTTCTGCGGTAGACTGCTGTGGGTGTTCAACAATTCCCTTTGTGGTAAACAGCAGTGGGTGTGCCACAACTCCCCTCTGTGGTAGAGAGCAGTGGGTGTTGCATGAGCCCATCTGTGGGTAGACAGCAGTAGGTGTGCCATGAGTCCATCCTGTGTTAGACAGTAGTGGTTGTTCTATGAATCACCTCTATGGTAGCAGCAGTGGATATGCCAGGAGTCCTCTCTGTGGTACACAGTGTTGGGTTATCCATGAGTCCCTTCTCTGGTAGACAGCAATGGGTTAGCCACGAGTCCCCTCTGTGGGTATAGCTCAGTGGGTGTTCCATGAGGCACTTGTGTGATAGAGATGAGTGGGTGTGTCATGAGTTACTCTGTGGAAGAGAACAGTGGGAGTGCCATGAGTCCACTCTGTGGTAGACAGCAGTGGGTGTTCCTTGAGTCACCTCTATGTGTAGAAAGCAATGGGTGCCATGAATCCCCTCTGTGAATAGACAGGAGTTAGTGTTACATGAGTCCCCTCCCTGTGTAGACAGAAGAGGGTGTGCCATGATACACTCTTTTTTAGATAGCATGAGGTATGCCATGAATCCTCTGTGTCATAGACAGCAGTATGTGTGTCATGAGTCCCCTCATGGGTAGACAGTAGTAGGTGTGCCAAGATTCCCATCTGTGAGTAGACAGCAGTGGATGTGACATGAGTCCTCTCTCTTGGTAGACATCAGTGGGTATACCATGAAAACCTCTGTGGTAGACAGAAGTGGGTGTTCCATGAGTCCCCACTGTGGTAGACAACATGGGGTGTGGCTGAGACCCTTCTGTGGTAGACAGCAGTGGGTAAGCCATGAGTAGCCTCTGTGGTAGAGAGCAATGGCCATGCCATGATTCCACTCTGTGGTAGACAGCAGTGGGTGATCCAAGAGTTCCCTATGTGGAAGACAGCAGTGGGTGTGCCATGAGCCTTCCATGTTTAAGAGATCAGTGGGTGTGAAAAGAATCCAATCTGTGGTAGACAGAAGTGGGTGTGCATGAATCGCTTCTAGGTACACAGCAGTGGGTGTGCCATGAGCACCCTCTGTGGTTAGAGAGCAGTGGGTGTGCCATAAGTTATTTTGTGGTATACAGAAGAGGGAGTGCTACGAGTCCCCTCTGTGGTAGATAGCTGTGGGTGTTCCAAGAGTCCTCTCTGTGGTAGACAGCAGTGGGTGTGCCTTTAGTTTCCTCTGTTGTAGACAGAATGGCATGTGCCATGAATCCTTCCTGTGGCAGACAGCATTGAGTGTGCCATGTGTCACCTCAATGGTACACAGCAGAGGGTGTCCCATGAATTTCCTCTGTGGAAGACAAAAGTTTTTGCCATTATTCCCCTCTGTGGTACACAGCCGTGTGTTTAACATGATTCCCTTCAGTGGTAAACAGAAGTGGGTGTGCCATAAATTCCCACTGTGGGTAGAAATAATTATGTGTGCCATGAGTCCCCTCTGTTGGTAGACAGCAGAGGGTGTGTCATGATTCCTGTCTGTGGGGAGACAGGAAGGGTTTTCAATGAGTCCCATCTGTGATAAACATCAGAGCATGTGCCAAAATTTCCCTCTGTGGTAGACAGCAGTGAGTGTGCCATTAGTCCTCTCTGTTGGTAGACAGTTGTGTGTGTGCCAATAGTTTCCTGGGTGGTAGGGAGCAGTAGGGTATCATTAGTCCCATCTGTGTGAAGATAGCAGTGTGTGTGCCATAGACTCCTCTGTGGTAGACAGCAGTGGGTTTGCCTGGAGTTAGCACTGAGTGTGCCATTAGTCCCCTATGTGGTAGAGAGCAGAGGTTTTTTCCTCAATATCTTCTGTGGTAGACAGCAATGGGTGTTCCATGAGTCCACTCTGTGATAGACAGCATTGGGTGTGCCATGAGTTCCCTCTGTGGGCAGACACCAGTGGCCGTGCCATGAGTTCCCTTGTCGTAGACAGCATTTGGTATGCAAATAGTCCCCTATGTGGTAGACAGCAGTGGGTGTGCCATGAGTCCCCACTGTGATTGACAGTAGTGTGTGTGCCATGAGTCCCCTCTGTGGGTAAACAGCACTGGGTGTGCCATGAGTCCTCTCTGTCGGTAGACAACAGTGGGTGTGCCATGATTCCCCTTTGTGAGTAGACAGCAGTTGATGTGCCATTAGTCCCCTCTGTGGCTCGAGAGCAGTGGGTTTGCCCAGAGTTCTCTCTGTGATAGACAGCAGTGGCTGTGCCATGATTTTCCTCTGTGTATAAATAGCATTTGCTGTGGCAAGAATGCCCTCTGTGGAAGACAGCACTGAGTGAAACATGATTCCCCTCTTTGGTAGACAACAGTGTGTGTGCCATGAGTCCTTTCTGTGTTAGAGTTCAGTTATTGTGGCATGAGCACATCTGTGGTAGAGAGCAATCTGTGCCATTAGTCCCTTCTGTGGTAGACAGCATTTGGTGTCCCATTTGTCTCCTCTGTGGTAGTCAGCAGTGGGTGTGTAATGCATTACCTCTGTGGTTAGACATCAGTGGGTGTGCCATGTTTCCTAGGTGTTATACAGAAGTGGGTATGCCATGATTCCTTTCTCTGATTGATAGCAGTGGGTGAGTCATGATTCCCCTCTGTGGGGAGACAGCAAAAGTTTGCCATGAGTCCCCTCTGTGATACACAGCAGTGCGTGTGCCAAGAGTTGCCTCTGTGTTAGACAGCATTGGTGTGCCATGAGTTCCCTCTGTGGGTAGAGAGCAGTAGTTTTGCCATGATTACACTCTGACAGTATACAACAGTGGGTGTGGCATGATTCCCTCTGAGGGTAGACAGAAGTGGGTTTGCCATTAATCCCTCTGTCGGTAGAGAGCAGTGTGTGTGCCATGAGTTCCCCTTGTGGTAGACAGCAGTGGTTGTGGTTTTGCCTTGATTTCCTTCTGTTGTAGAAAACAGTGGGTGTGCCATGAGTTCCCTCTGGGTAGACATCATTGGGTGTGACATGAGTACCCTGTGTGGTATACCATAATGGCTGTGATATGAGTCCCCTCTGTGGTATACAGCAGTTGGTATGCCATGAGTCCCCTCTGTGGTAGACAGCATTGGGTGTGCCATGAGTCCACCATGTGGTAGACAGCATTGGGTGTGCCATGAGTCCACCATGTGGTAGACAGCATTGGGTGTGCCATTAGTCCCCTCTGTGTGTATATAGCAGAGAGTGTGCCTTGAGTCCCCATTGTGGTAGAATATAATGGGTGTGCCATGACTCCCCTCTATGGTAGAAAGCATGGGTGGGCCATGAGTTCCATCTGTGGTAGAGAACAGTGGGTGTGCCATGGGCCCCCCTGAAGCAAACAGCAGTGGATGTGCCATGAGTCCACTCTGTGGTAGACATCAGTGTTGTGCCATGAGTCTCCTCAGTGGTAGACAGCAGTGGGTGTGCCATGAGTTCTATCTGTGTATAAAGAGCAGTGGTTGTGCAATGAGTCCCCTTTATTGTATACAGCAATGGGAGTACTATGACTCCTCTCTGCAGTATAAAGCAGTGGGTGTGCCGTGATTCCTTCTGTGGGTAGACAGCACTGGGTGTGTCATGATTCCCCTCTATAGGTATACATCACTTGGTGTGTCATCAGTCCCTCTGTGGTAGACAATAGTGGATTTGCCTTGTTTTCCCTCTGTGGCAGACAACAGTTTGTTTGCCTTGAGTTCCATCTCCAGTAGAGAGCAGTGGGTATGACTTGAGTTCCCTCTATGCTATACAGAAAAGTGGTGTGACACATGTACCCTCTGTGGTGGACAGCAGTGGGTGTTCCATGAGTCTCCTCTGTGGTAGTGAGCAGTGTGTATGAGATGAGTCCCCTCTGTAGTTGACATCAGTGTGTGTGCCATGAATTCCTCTGTGGTAGACTACATTGGGTGTGCTATGAGCTTTCTTTGTGGTTAGACAGCATTGGGTTTGATAAGGGTCCCCTCTGTGGGTAAACAGCAGTAAGTGTGCCATGAATCCCCTCTATGGTTGAATGCAGTGGGTGTGCCATGAGTATCCTCTGTGATGAGACAGCATTTGGTGTGCCAAGAGTCCCCTCTGTTGTAGACATCAGTGGGTGTGCCTGATTCCCTCTGTGGTAGAACTCAGTGATTGTGGCATGAGTTCCCTATGTGGTAGAGAGCAGTTGGTCTGCAATTAGTGCCACCTGTGGATAGACAGCAGTGCTTGTTCCATGAGACTCCTCTGAAGTTGAGAGCAGTCCATGTGCAATGAGATCCCTCTATGGTAGACAGAAGTGGGTGTGCCATGAGTGCCCTCTGTGGTAGACAGCTGTATTTGTGCCATGAGATCACTCTGTGGAAGACAGCAGTGTGTGTGCCATGAGAACACTCTGTGGTAGACAGAAGTGTGTGTGCCCTGAGTTAGCACTGTGGGTAGACTGTAGTGGGTGTGTCATGAGTTCCCTCTGGGGTAGACAACAGTGGTTGTGACATGAGACCCCTCTGTTGTACACAGCACTGGCTGTGCCATGAGCTTGCTCTATGTTTAAATAACAGTGGGTGTTCCTGGATTAATATATGTGTTAGACCACAGTGGGTGTGCCAAGAAACCTCTCTGTGGTACACAGCAGTGGGTGTGCCATGAGTCTGCTCTATGGGTAGACTACAGTGGGTGTGCCATGAGTCCCTATGTGGGTACACAGCAATGGGTTTTCATGAGTCCTCTCCATGGGTAGTCAGCAGTGGGTCTGCCATAAGTTTACTCTCTAGTTCACAGTATAGATGGGCCATGAGCCATTGCTGCCATACACAGCCTTGGTTGTGACATGAGTGCATTCTGTGTGTAGATAGCAGTTGATACAATTTGTTCCATCTGTGTAGATAGCAGTGTATGTTCCATGATTCCCTTCTGTGGTAAAAACTGTGGGTTTTCCATGTGGTTCCTTGTGGTTGAGAACAGTGGGTGTGACAGGACTCCACTCTGTGTTAGACAGCACTGTGTGTGTCATGTGTTCCCTCCATGGTAGACAGCAGTGACTGTTTCTTGTGTCCCATCTGTGGTAAAAAATCATTGGATAAGCCATGGGTCCTCTCTGTGGTAGACAGCATTGGGTGTCCCAAGAAAACACTATGTGGTAGAGTGCAGTGGTGTGCCATGAGTCCCCTCTGTGGTAGACAGCATTGGGTATTCCATTAGTCCCCTCTGTTGTAGAGAGCTGTGGGTGTACCATGAGTCTCCTCTGTGGGTAGACAGTAGTGGGTTTGTCATGAGTGTCTTTGGAAGACAGCAGTGGGTGTGCCATGAGTCCACTCTATGGTAGAGAGCAGTGGGTGTGCCATGACTCCCTACTATCTTAGACATCAGTGGGTATGCCATGAGTCCATTCTGTGGGTAGACAGGATTGGGTGTGCCATGAGTCTTCTCTCTGGTAGAGAGCAGTAGGTGTACCATGAGTCAACTCTGGGGTAGACAGCAGAGGGTGTATGATGTGTTCACTCTATGCAAGAAAGCAGTGAGTGTGCCATAAGTCCCCTCTGTGGGTAGACAACAATGGGTTTTCATAAGTCCTCTCCATGGGTAGTCAGTTGTGGGTGTGCCATGATTTCACTGTGTAGTTGACAGTAGTGGATGTGCCATGAGTCACTGCTGCCATACCCAGCCTCAGGGGTGACATGCGTGGACTCTGCAGGTACACAGCCGTGGGTGCCATGTGTCCCATCTGTGGTAGACAGCAGTGGGTGTGCCATGAGTTTGCTGAGCTGCAGAGAGCTGTGGGTGTTCCATGAGTCCAATCTGTGGTAAAAATTTGGGGTTTGCCCAGATTTCTCATCGGGTTAGAAAACAGTAGGTGTGCCAGGAGTCCACTCTGTGGTAGACAGCAGTAGGGGTGTCTTGATTCTCCACTGTGGTTAGATAGCAGTGGGTGTGAAAATTCTCCCCTGTGGTAGACAGCAGTGTGTCATGTATGTCCTCTGTGGTATAAAGATGTGGCTGTTCCTTGTGTCCCCTCAATTGTAAATAGCATTGTGTGTGCCAATAGTACTCTGTGGTAGACAGAAGTGTGTGTCCCATGATAACCCTATGTGGTAGACAGCAATTGGTATGCCATGAGACCCCTCTGTGGTAGACAGCATTGGGTGTTTCATGAGTCCTGTCTGTGGTAGACAGCAGTGCATGTGAAATGAGTACCCCCAGTGGATGAAAGCAGTGCCTGTGCCCTGAATCTCATCAATGGGTAGACAGCAGTTGGTATGCTCTGAGTCCCCTCTGTGGTAGACAATAGTGGTTGTGGTATGAGTCCTGTCTGAGGGTAGACAGTCTTTTGTGTGACATGAATCTCCTCTGTGATAGACAAGGGTGGGTGTGCCATGAGTCCCCTCTGTGGGTAGACAGTTGTGGGTGTGTCATGAGAACCCTAGGGGGGTTAACAGCAGTAGGTGTGCCATGAGTCCCATCTATGGGTACACAGCAGTGGGTGTGCATTGAGTCCCCTCTGTTATACACAGCAGTGGTCGTGGCATGAGTCCTCTTTTAAGGTAGACAGCATTGGGTGTTTCATGATTATGTTCTGTAGTTAGACAACATTGGGTGTGCCATGAGTTTCCTCTGTGGTAGATATCATTGTGTGTACCATAAGTCCCCATGTGGTAGACTGCAGTGGGAGTGCCATAAGTGCACTCTAGGTAGACAGCAGTGGGTGTGTCATGAATCCTGTCTATGGGAAGACAGCAGCGGGTGTGCCATGAATCTCCTTGTTGCAGAATGTAGTGAGTGTGGCAGGAGTTCGATCTGAGGGTACACAGTAGTGGGTGTGTCATTAGTCCCCTCTGTGGTAGACAGCAGTGGGTGTGCCAATAGTCCCCTCTATGGTAGACTACAGTGGTTGTGTTATAGTGCCCTCTGTGGGTAGACAGAAGTGGTGGTGCCTTGAGTACCCTCTGTAGTTGAGAGGAGTGGGTGTGCCATGTGTCCCCTCTGTGGGTGACAGCAGCAGTGTGAGAGGAGATCCCTATGAGGGTAGAGAGCAGTGGGTGTGCCATGAGCCCCTCTGTGGTTGATCCCAGTGGGTGTGCCATGAGTCTCCTCTGTGGATGAACAGCAGTGGGTGTGCCATTAGTCCATCTGTGGAAGACAACAGTGGGTGTTCCATGAATGCACTCTGTGGTAGACAGCAGTGGGTTTGCCATGAGTCCCTACTGTCTTAGACAACTTTTGGTATGTCATGACACTGGTCTGTTAGACAGGGGAGAGTGTGACATGTGTTCCCTTAGTGAGTAGACAGATTTTGTTGTGCCATGGATCCCCTCTGTGGTAGACAGCAGTGGTTGTGCTATGAGCCACTCTGTGGTAGACAGCAGTCAGTTCACCATGAGTTCACTCTGTGGAATATAACAGTTGTCCCATGATTTCCCTCTTTGGGTTGACAACACCAGGTGTGACATGGGTCCCTTCTGTCAGTAGACAACAGTGGGTGTGCAATGAGTCCCATCTGTTGTAGACAGCAGAGTGTGTGCCATGAATCCCCTTTGAAGTAAAGAGCAGTGGGTGTGCCATTAGTTCCCTATGTGTTAGACATGAGTGGGTGTCCCATGAATCTCCTCTGTGGGTAGACAGCACTGCATGTCCCATGAGTCCCTTCTGTGGTAGACCACAATGAGTATTCCTTGAGACCACTTTGTGGTAGAGAGTGGGTGTGAAATGAGTCCGATGTGTGGTTGACAGCAGTATGTGTGCCATGATTTTCCTCTTGGGGTATATAGCAGTGGGGGTGGAATGAGTCCCCTCTCTGGTAGACAGCATTGGGAATGCATAAATTCCCTCTGTGGGTAGATAGCATTAGGTGTGACTTGAGTCCACTCTGTGGTAGACAGAATTGAGAGTGCCATGAGTTCCTTCTTTAGGTAGAGCACAGTAGTTTTTCCATGATTCCCCTCTCTTGTTAGACAGCAATTGGTGTGCCAGAAGTCCCATCTGTGAACAGACAAAAGTTGAGTGTGCCATGATTTTCCTTTGTGGTATACATAAGAGGGTCTGAAAAAAGTCCCCTCTGTGGCAGACACCAGTGTGTGTGTCATTGGTCCATTCTGTGTTAGACAGCTGTTGGTGTGCCTAGAGTTCCCTCTGTGATAGACATCAGTGTACATGCCATGAGTCCCATCTGTGGTGTTCAGCAGTTGGTGTGCCATGAGTTCCTTCTGTGGTAGTTAGCAGAGGGTGTGCCCTGAGTCCCCTCTGTGCTAGACAGCATTGTGAGTGCCATGAGTCCACTCTTTGGTAGACAGCAGAGATTGTTCCCTGAATTCCCTACATGGTAGACAGTAGTGGGTGTGCCATGAGCACCTTCTGTGGTAGTGAGCAATGGATGTGTTAAGAATCCTCAATGTGTGTAGACAACATGGGTTTGCCATGAGTCCCCTCTGAGGTAGACAGCAGTGGGTGTGGCATAATTCCCCTCTGTGGTACACAGCAGTAATTGTGCCATGAGTCCCCTCAGTGGTAGACATCAGAGTATGTGACATGAGTCTCCTCGGTGGTAGACAGCAGTGAATGTTTCATAAATCCCTGCTTTGGGACACAGCAGAGCATGTGCCATGGTTCCCTTCTGTGCTATACAGCAGTTGGTGTGCATAGACAGCACTGTGTGTGCCATGAGTCCCCTCTGTGGTAGACAGCAGTGCATGTGCCAAGAGTTCCCTCTGTGGTAGACAGCAGTGTGTGCCATGAGTTCCTGCTCTAGGTAAATAACTGTAGGTTGCCATGAGTCCAATCTGTGAGTAGTCAATAATTGGTATTCCATGAGTTTCCTCTGTGGTAGGCATCAGTGGGTTTGCCATGAGTCCCATCAATCTGTGGAAAGCACTGTGTGTGCCAGTAGACACCTCTGTGGTAGCCAGCAGTTGGTGTGCCATGAGTCCTATTTGTTGTAGACAGAAGTGGGGGAGCTATGAGTCCCCTCTGTGGTAGAGAACATTTGGTGTGCCATAAGTTTCTTCTGTGTAGACAGCAATGGATTAGCCATGAGTTCCCTCTGTGGTAAACAACAGTGTGTGTGGCACAATGATTCCTCATTGTGGTAGACAGAAGTATGTGTGCAATGCATCCTCTCTCTGGTACAGAGCAGTGAGTGTGCCAAGAGTCCCCATAGTGGTAGACAGCAGTGAGTGTGCCATGAGTCCCCTCTTTGTTAGACATCATTGTGTGTGCCATGAGTCCCCTCTGTGTGTAGATAGCAGTGGGTGTGCCAAGAATCACTTCTCTAGTAGAAAGCAGTGGGCGTGCCATGAGTCCCCTCTGTAGTGGACAGCAGTGGGTGTGCAATGAGTTCCCTCTCTTCATAGACAGCAGTGGGTGTGCCATGAGTCCCTTCTGTGGGTAGACAGCAGTGAGAGTGCCATGAGTATCCTTCATGTTAAACTGCAGAGGCTTTGCCATGAGTTCCCTCTGTGGGAGAGAGAAGTGGTTGTTAAATGATTCACCTCTGTGGTAGACAGCAGTGGGTGTGCCATGAGTCCCTTCTGTGGTAAACAGTAGTTGGTGTGCCATGAGTTCCCACTGTGGGTACAAATCACAGTGTGTGTCATGATTCCTCTCTGTCAGTATACAGAATTGGATGTGCCATGATTTACCTCTGTGGGTAGACAGCAGTGGATGTCTCATGATTGTGCTTTGTGGGTAGACAGCAAGAGTGTCCCATGAGTCTCCTCTGTGGTAGACATCAGTGCATGTGTGAAGATTTCCCTCTGTGGTAGACATCAGTGGGTGTGCCATGAGTTCCCTCTGTGATAAACCACAGTGGGTGTGCCATGATTTACTTCTGTGGTAAACAGCAGTGAGTTTGCCATGAGTTCCCTCTGTGGTAGACAGCAGTGCATGTGACATGAGACCCATCTGTGGTAGAAAGCAATGGGTGTGGCATGAGTCCCCTCTGTGTTAGACAGTAGTGGGTGTTCCATGAATCTCCTATGTGATAGACAGCAATGATTGTTTCATGAGACCCCTCTGTGGTAGACAGCAGTGGGTGTGACATGAGTTCACTCTGTGGTAGACAAAAGTGCATGTGCATGAATCCACACAGTGATAGAAGACATTGGGTATGCCATGATTTCCCTTTGAGGGAAGTCAGTGGTAGATGTGCCTTGATATTCCTTTGTGGTATACAGAAGAATGTGTGCCATGAGTTCCCTCTGCTGGTAGATATCAGAGAATGTGCCTGTAGTTCTCTCCGTGGTAGACAGCAGTGGGTGGGCCATGAGTCCAATCTGTGCTAGACAGCAGTGAGTGTGCCATGAGTTCCCTCTTGGGTAGACAGCTCTGGTGGTTCTATGAGTCCCCTCATCTGGAGACATCAGTGAGTGTTACATGAGTCCCTTCTGTGGGTACACATCAGTTGGGGTGCCGTGAGTTCTCACTGTGGTAGACCACAGTGGGTGTGCCATGATTCCCCTCTGCTGGTAGACACAGTGGGTGTACCATGTGTCCTCTCTGTGGGAGACAGCAGTGGGTGTGCCATGAGTTCCAACTGTGGGTAGGCAGCATTATGTGTGTCATGAGTTCCATCGGATGTAGACTGCAATGTGTGTGCCATCAGTTAATTCTCTGAGAAGACAGCAGTTGGTGTGCCATGAGTCCCCTCTGTGGTAGATAGCAGAGTATGTGCCTTGAGTACCCTGTGTTGCAGACAGCAGTAGGTGTGCTATGAGTCCCCTCTGTGTTAGACAGCACTGGGTGTCCCATGAATCCCCTCTGTGGGTGGAAAGCAGTGGGTGTGACATGAGTCACTTCTGTGTTAGACAGCAGTGCATGTCTGATAATTCCCCTGTGTGGTAGACAGCAGTCAGTGTGCCATGAGTCCCCTCTGTGGTAGAGAGCAGTGGGTGTGCCATGAGTCCCTCTGTCAGAATATAGCAGCTGGTGTGCCATGAGTCCCCTCCTGGTAGACAGGAGTTGGTATGCCATGAGTCCCATCCATGTTAGAGAGCAGTGATGTGCCATGAGTTCCACCTGTGGGTAGTCAGCAGTAGGTGGGCAATGAGGTCCCTCTCTGGAGAGACAGCTGAGGATGTGCCATGATTTTCCTCTGTGGTAGAGATCATTGGGTGTGCCCTGAGTCTCCTTTATGTAGATAGCAAAGGGTTTGTCATGAGTTCCCTCTGTGGTGGACAATAGTGGTTGTGCCATGATTTCCCTCTCTGGTAGACAGCAGAGGGTGTTCCGTAATTTCCCTCTGTGGTAGAGAGAATTGGGATTGCCATGAGTCTTCTTTATGGTAGACAGCAGGGGTTTGCCATGAGTTCCATCTGTGGTAGAGAAAAGTGGTTGTTAAATGATTCCCCTCTGTGGTAGACAGCAGTAGGTGTGCCATGAGTCCCTTCTGTGGTGTAGAGTAGTAGGTGTGCCATTAGTTCCCGCTGTTTTACACAGCATAATATGTGTCGTGATTCCTCTGTCAGTAGGCAGAAGTGGATGTGCCATGATTTACCTCTGTGGGTAGACAGCAGTGGGTGTCTCATAATTACGGTCTGTGAGTAGAATGCAAGGGTGGGCCATGAGTCTCCTCTGGGGTAGACATCAGTGCATGTTCGAAGAATTCCCTCTGTGGTAGATAGCAGTGCATGTGACATGAGTCCCTTCTGTGGGGAGACAGCAGTGGGTATGCCATGATTTACTTCTGTGGTAAACAGCAGTGGGTTTCCCATGAGTTTCCTCTGTGGTAGACAAAAGTGGAATTGACATGTGTCCCCTCTGTGGTAGACAGAAATGTGTGTGCAATAAATACTTTCTGGGGTATACATCAGTGGTTGTTCCATAAGTCCCCTTTTTGGTAGACAGCAATGGGTGTGCCATGAGTCCCCTCAGTGTTAGGCAGCAGTTAGTGTCCCATGAGTCTTCTCTGGGGTAGACAGTAATGGTTGTTCATTGAGACCCCTTTGTGGTAGGCAGCAATTGGTATGCCATGAGTCCCATCTGTGTTAGACAGCAGTGGGTGTGCCATGAATATGCTCTATGGTAGACAGAAATGTGTGGCCAATGTGTCCTTGCTGTGGTTTACAGCAGTGGGTGTGCCATACATTACTTCTGTTGTAATGAGCACTGGGTTTGCCATAAGTTCACTTTGTGGTAGACAGCAGTGAGTGGGCCATGAGTCCTCTCTTTGTAGACAGAAATGTACATGAAATGAGTCCTCTCTGTGGTATACAGCAGTGGGTGTGACATGAATTTCCTCTGTGGTAGACAGCAACGGGTGTGCCATGAGTCCCCTCTGTGTTAGACAACAGCGGGTGTCCCATGAATCTTTTCTGTGTTAGACAGCAATGGGAGTTACATGAGAACCCTCAGTGGTAGACAGCTTTGGTGTGCCATGTGTCCCCTCTGTGGTAGACAGAAGTGGGTGTGCAATGAGTCCCCTCTGTAATAAACAGCAGTGAGTGTGCCATGAGTTCCTCTGTGGCAGAAAGCAGAGGGTGTGCCAAGATTTCCGTCTGTGGTAGACAGCAGTGGGTTTTCCATGAGTTTACTCTGTTGCAGACAGCATTGGGTGTGCCATGAGTCACCTCTGTGGGTTGACATCAGTGGGTATACTGTGAGTTCCCTCTGGGTAGAGAGTATTGGGGGTGCCATTAGTTTCCTCTGTGGGTAGAGTACAGTAGTTGTGCCATGAGTCCTCTGATGGTATACAAGAGTGAATGTGGCATGATTCCCTCGGTGTGTAGACAGAAGTAGGTTTGTCAATAGTTCTCTCTGTGAGTAGACAGCACTGGGTGTGCCATGAGTTCCCACTCTGGTAGACAGCAGTGGTTTTACTTGACTGGCCTATGTTTTATACAACAGATTGTGTGCCCTGAGTCCCCTCTGTGAAGGACAGCAGTGGGTGTGCCATGAGACCCCTGTGTGGTAGACAGCAGTGGGTGTGCCATGGGCCCCTATGTGGGTAAATGGCAGTTGGTGTGCCATTAGTCCCCTCTGTGGTAGACATCAATGAGTATTCCATGAGTCCCCTCTCTGGTAGAGAGCATGAGTTCTGCCATGAGTTCCCTCTTTTGTAGACAGCAGTGGGCTTGCCATTATTTTCCTCTTTGGTAGAGAGCTCTTGGTGTGCCATTAGACCCCTCTGTCAGAATACAGAATTAGTTGTGTTATGAGTCCCCTCTGTGTGTAGAGAGCAGTTGGTGAGACATGAGTCCCCTCTATGGTAGACAGAATTGTGTGTGCCATGATTTCCTCTGTCAAAGTCAGCAGTGGGTGTTCCATGAGTACCCTCTGTGGTATACAGAAGTGGGGGTACAATGATTTGCTTCTGTGTTACACTACGTTGGTGTGCCATGAGTCTCCACTGTGTTAGAAATCATTGGGTGTGCCATGAGACCTCTCTGTTCATAGACAACTGTGGGTGTGCCATAAGGCGCTTCTGTGGGTAGACAGCATTGGTTGTGTCATTAATACCCTCTGTGTCTAGATCACAGTGGGTGTGCCATGAGTCCCCTCTGTTGTAGACTATAGTGTGTGTGCTATGTCTTCCCTCTGTGGTAAACAGAATTGGGTGTGCAATGATTCCCCCCTTGGTAGACAGCATTCTGTGTGCCTTGACTTCCCTATGATGGTAGAGTGCAATAGTGTGCCGTGAGTACTCTCTGATGGTTTACAACAGTGGGTGTGGCATGATTCCCATCCATGTTTAGATAGCTGTGGGTGTGCCATTGTTCACCTCTGTTGGTAGACAGCAGTGGGTGTGGAATGAGTTCCCTCTGTGGTAGACAGCAGTGGGTGTGCCTTGAGAACCTATGTGGGTAAATAGCAGTTGGTGTGCCATTTGTTCCCTCTGTGGTAGATATCAATGGGTATTCCATGAGTCCCATCTCTGGTAGATAGCATTGGTTGTACCATGAGTTCCCTCTGTGGTATACAGCAGTGGGTTTGTCAATATTTCCATCTTTGGTAGAGAGCACTGGGTGTGCCATGAGTCCCCTATCTCAGAATACAGAATTAGTTGTCTCATGAGTCTACTCTGTCTGTAGACAGCGTTGGTGAGCCATGAGTCTCATCTATGGTAGACAGAGGTGTGTGTACCATGATTTCCATCTGTTGGTAGACAGCAATGTGTGTGCCATGAATCCCCTCAGTTGTATTCAACAGTGGGTGTGCCATGATTCCTCTCTGGGGGTAGACAGCAATGGGTGATCCATAAGTCTCCTGTATGGTAGACACCAGTGGGTGTGCCATGAATCCCTCTATCAAAGTCAGCAGTGGGTGTTCCATGAGTACCCTCTGTGGTATACAGAAGTGAGTGTACCATGATTTGCTGCTGTGTTATTCAGCAGTTGGTGTGTCATGAGTCCCCTCTGTATTAGACATCATTGGTGTGCCACAAGACCTCTCTGTGGGTAGACAGCATTGGTTGTGCATTATTACCCTCTGTGTGTAGACAGCAGTGTGTGTGCCATGAGTAACCTCTATTTTAGACTGTAGTGTGTATGCCAGGAGTTCCCTCTGTGGTAAACAGAATTGTGTGTTCCATGATTCCCTCATTGGTAGACAGCATTGTGTGTGCCTTGACTTCCCTATGTGGGTAGTGTGCAGTACGTGTTCCATGAGTACTGTCTGACAGTATACAACAGTGGGTGTGGCATGATTCCCATCTGTGGGTAGACAGCTGTGTGTGTGCCATGAGTCCCTTCTGTGGGTAGATAGCAGTATGTGTGCTATAAGTCACCTCTGTGGCAGACAGAAGTGTGTGTGCCCCGAGTCCATTCTGTGATAGCTAGCAGTGGTTGTGCCATAAGTACCATCTGTGGGTAGATAGCAGTGGGTGTGCCATCAGGTTCCTCTATGGTAGACAGCAGTGTGTGTCATGAGTCCCCACTGTGATTGACAGTAATGGGTGTGACATGATTCCACTCTATCTGTAGAGAGCAGTTGGTGTTCCTTAAGTCCCATCTCTGATAGAGGGCAGTAGGTGTGCCATTATTCTCCTATGTGGGTAGAGAGCTGTGGGCATGCCATGAGTCCTCTCTGTGTTAGAGAAAATTATTTTTTCATGAGTCCCCTCTATGGTAGACAGCAGTGTGTGTGTCATGAGTCTGCTCTGTGGCTACACAGCAGGGGATGTGCCACGAGTCCCCTCTTTGATAGACAGCAGTGGGTGTTGCAGGAGTACACTCTGTGCTATAAAACAGTGGGTGTTCCATGAGTTCTCTCTTTGTCTACTTCAGGGAATGTGCCATGGTACACTTCTGTGGTAGACATCAATGTGTGTAACATGAGATTCCTCTGTGGGTAGAGTGCAATTGGTGTGCCATGAGTCCCCTCTCTGTGTGGACAGCAGTGGCTGTGCCATGATTTCCCTCTGTGGTAGACATCAGTAGAGGTGTCATGACTCCCCTCTGTGGTAGACAACAAGGAGTGTACCATGAGTTTTCTCTGAGGGTAGATAGCAAAGGGTGTGCAAGGAGTCCTCTGTGTGGTAGACAGCAGTGGGTGTTGCATGAGTCCTCTGTGTGGTAGACAAGTATGGGTGAGCAATGAGTCCCCTGTGTGTGTAGACAGCAGTGGGTATGCAATGAGTCCTGACAGGTAGACAGAAATGTGTGTGCCATGAGTTCCCTCTGTGGGTGACAGAAGTGTATGTGCAATTAACTCCCTCTGTGGTCGACAGCAGTGGGTGAGAAACAAGTCCACTCTGTGGTATACAGCAGTGGGTGTCCCATGAGTCTTCTCTGTGGTTGACACCATTGAATGTGCCATGAGTTCCCTCTGTGGATAGATAGAAATGGGTGTGCCATGAGTCCCCTCTGTGGTAGACAACAGTGGGTGTGCCATGAATCCCTTCTGTGAGTAGACAGCATTGGTGTGCCATGAGTCCGCTCTGTTTTGGACAACAATGGGTGTGGCATAATTTCCCTCTGTGGGTAGACAGCACTGGGTTTGATTTGAGTCTCATTTGTGGGTAGACAGAGTGGATGTGCTCTGAGTCCCCTCTGTGGGTAGACAGCAGTCGATGTGTCATTAGCTCCCTCTGTTGTAGACTGCAGTGGGTTTGCCTTGAGTCCTCTCTGTTTTAGACAGTAGTGGGTGTGCCATGAGACTCTCTGTGTTAGGCAGCATTAAGTGTGAGATGAGTCCCATTTTTGTGTAGGTAGCAGTGGGTGTGCCAAAAGACGCCTCTGTGTTGGATAGCAGAGAATGTGCCATGAGACCCACCTGTGCTAGACAGCAGTGTGTGTGCCATGTGTCCCCTTGCTGGTAGACTGCAGTGCATGTGCCATGTGACCACTTTGTGTTATGCAGCAATGGGTGTGCCATGATTTCCCTCAGTGGTTAGATAGCAGTGGGTGTGGCTTGGGTTCCCATTGTTGTAGACAGGAGTGGGACTGCCATAAGTCCCATCGATCATAGAGAGTATGCCAGTAGTACCCTTTCTCATAGAAAGAAGTTGGTGTACCATACAACCCTTATGTAGTAGAGAGCAGTGGGTGTCCCAAGTGTCCCAACTGTGAGTAAATAGCAATGGGTGTGCCATGAGTCCCCTCTGTGGTAGACAGCAGTGGGTTTGTCATGAGTCCTCTCCATGTTAGACAGCATTGGGTGTTACCTGAGTGCCTTCTATGGTAGACAGCAGTGGATGTGCAATAAGTCCCTTCTGTGGGTAGACAGCAATGGGTTCCATGAGCTCCCTTTATGGTAGAGAGCAGTGTGTGTCATGAGTACCCTCTGCAGTGGACAAAAATTGGTTTGCAATGATTCCCCTCTGTTGGTAGACAGCAATTGTTGTGCCATGAATACGATCTGTAGATCAAAAGCAGTGGGTGTGTTATGAGTCACTTCTGTGGTTAGACAGTATGGGGTGTGCCATGAGCTCACTCTATTATAGATAGCAGTGGGTGTGACTTGAGTCCTTTCTGGGGTAGACAGCAGTGGGTGTGTCATGAGACACCTCTGAGGTAGACAGCAGTGTGTGTTCCATGAGTACCTCTCTGGAAGACAGCAGTGGATTTTGCATGAGTCCACGCCATGGTAGAAAAGAATGTGTGGGCCATGAGTCCAATCTGTGATTATACAGCATTGGATGTGCCATGAGTTCCTTGTTTTATAGACAGCAGTGGGTGTGACCTGAGTCTTTTCTGTGGTAGACAGCAGTGGTTGTGCCATAAGTCCCCTCTGTGGGTAGATGCCAGTGTGTGTGCCATGAGTTCCCTCTGTGGTAGACAGCAGTGTGTGTGTCATGAGTCCCTTCTGTGGTTTACAACAATGGGTGCAGCATGATTCCCCTCTGTAGGTAGAGAGCAGCGGGTGTACCTTGATTCCATTCTGTGGTTAGACAGCAGTGGGTGTCCCATGAGTCCCCTCTGTGGTATTCAAAAGGAGGTATTTCATGAGTCCCCTTTGTGGTAGACAAATTGGATGTGCCATGAGTTACCTCTGCGGTACACAGCAGTGGATGTGCCATGAGATCCCTCTGTGGTAGACAACAGTGGGTGTGTCATGAGTCTGTCTGTGGTATACTGAATTCCCTGTGACATAAGTCCCGACTCTGGTAGACAGTAGTGGGTGCGGCATGAGTTCCCTCTGTGGTAGACAGCAGTGCATGTGCCATAAGTTTCCTCTGTGTGTAGACAGCATTTGTTGTGCCATGAGTCCCTCTTTGTTAGGCAACAGTGGGTGTGCCGTGAGACCTTTATATGGTGGAGAGCAGTCTGTGTGCCAGGAGTCATTCTGTGGTAGGCAGCAGTGGGGGTTGCATGAGTATCCTCTGTATTAGACAATATTATGTGTGCCATGAGTGCCCTCTATGAGTAGGCAGCAATGTGTGTACCATGAGACCTATCTGTGGATAGACAGCAATCAGTGTGCCTTGAGTCCCCTCTGTGGTAGAGAGCACTTGGTGTGCTATGAGTCACATTTCTTTGAAGAAATCAGTGGGTGTGCCATAAGTTTGCTGTGGGATAGAGAGCAGATGGTGAGGTATGAATCCACTCTGTGGTAGAAAACAATGGGTGTGGCATGATTCCCCTCTGTGGGTAGAGAGCAGTGGGTCTGCCATGATTCCCATCAAAGGGTAGACAGCACGGTGTGTGTCATGACATCCCTCTGGGGTAGACAGGAATGGGTGTGCCATGAGTTCCCTTTCTGGTGGACAGCACTGGGTGTGCCATAAGTCCCCACTCTTGTACACAACAGTGAGTGTGCCATGAGTCCACTCTGTGGTAGAAAACAGTAGGTGTGTCACGATGCCCCTCTTTAGTGGACAGCAGTGGGTGTGCCATGAGTCCCCATTGTGGTAAACAACAAGGGGTGTTGCATGAGTCCCCTTTGTGGTAGACAAATTGGGTGTACCATGAGTTCACTGTGTGGTAGAGAGCAGTGGGTGTACCATGATCTCCCTCTTTGCTTACTGCTTTGGGTGTGTCATGAGTCTGTCTGCAGTACACTGAATTCCCTGTGCCTTAAGTCCCAACTCTGGTAGACACCAGTGAGTGTGACATGAGTTCCCACTGTGGTAAACAGCAGTGGGTGTTCCATAAATTGCCTCTGTGATTAGACTGCATTTGGTGTGCCATGAGTCCCTCTTTATTAGACAAGAGTGGGCGTGCCATGAAACCTTTCTGTGGTGGACAGCAGTTGATGTACCAGGGGTTATTCTTTGGTAGACATTAGTGGGTGTTGCCTGGTATACTCTGTGTTAGACAACATTGGGTGTGCATGAGTCCCTTGTATGAGTAGACAGCAATGTGTGTGCCATGAGACCAATCTTTGGGTAGACAGCAATGGGTGTGACATGAATCCCCCCTGTGATAGAGACAATTGGTGTGCCATGTGTCCCATCTCTGTGTAGAAATCAGTGGGTGTGCCATTAGTTCATTCTGTGATAGAGAGCAGTTGATGTGCCATGAGTCCACTCTGTAATAGACAACAGTGCATGTGGCATGATTCCCCTGTGTGCTAGAGAACAGTGGGTCTGCTCTGAGTCCCATCTGAGGGTAGACAGCAGTGGGTGTGCCATGAGCTCCCTCTGTGATAGACAGCAGCAGGTGCACCAAAAGTCCCCACTCTTGTAGTCAGCAGTGGGTGTGCCATGAGTCCCTTCTGTGTTGCACAACAATGGGTGTGGCATGATTCTCTGTGTGTAGACAGCAGTGTGTGTGCTATGATTCCCATCTGTGGGTAGACAGCAGTGTGTGAGCTTGTGGTAGACAGAAGTCGGTGTGCAATGACTCTTCTCTGTGCATACACATCAGTGGGTGTGCCATGAGTCCACACTGTAGTAGACAGAAGTGGGTGTACCAGAAATTCTCTCTGTGATAGACTGCAGTTGGTGTGCCATGAGACCCACCTCTGAGTAGAGAGCAGAGGGCATGCCATGGGATCCCTCTATGATAGAGAGCAGTGGGTGTGCAATGAATCCCATCTGTGGGAGGCAGTAGTGGGTGTGTCATGAGTCCACTCTGTGGTAGACAACAGTAGGTGTGGCATGATGCCCCAATGTGGGTGGAGAGAAGTGGGTGTGCCATGATCTCTCTCTGTGGTAGATAGCAGTGGGTGTGCCAGGAGTCCCCCCATTGGTTTACAGCAGTGGGTGTGTCAGAGGTGCACTTTCTGTTAGACAGCAGTGTTTGTGCCATGAGACCACTCAGTGGTAAAATGCAGTGGCTGTGCCAAGAGTCCCCTATGTAGGGAAACAACAGCGGGCATGACATGAGTTCCCTCTGTGCTAGACAGCAGTGTGTGTGGCACAAGTTCCCTTGTTTGGTAGGCAGCAGTGGGGGTGCCATGAGTCCATCTGTGGTAGATAGCAGTTGATGTGCCATGAGTCCCTTCTGTGGTAGACAGCAGTGGGTGCTCCATGGATCCCCTCTGAGTTAGACAGCAGTAAGTGTGAGTTGCAACACCTCTGTGGGGAGACAGCAGTGGTTGTGACATGAGTCTCCTCTGTGGTAGACAGAAGTGGGTCTGTCATGAGTCCACTCTGTAGTGGCCATCAGACAGTGTGCCATGAGGCCCCTCTGTGGTTAGACAGTTGCAGGTGTGCCATCAGTCCCCTGTGTGGTTGACAGAATTGGGTGTGACATGAGTCTCCTATGTGTGTAGTCAACACTGTTTGTGCCATGAGTCTGCTCTGTGGTAGATAGCAGTTGGTGTGGCATGAACCCACTCTGTGTTTGAAAGCAGTGGGTGTGCCATGAGCCCCTCTGGGGGTAGATAGGTGTGCATATACATTGAGTCCCCTCTGTGGTAGATATCAATGGGTTTGGCATGAGACCTCACTGAGGTTAGACAGCTCTGGTGTGCTATGACTCCGCTCTGCAGTTAGGCAGCCGGGGGTGTGCCATCAGTTCCCTCTGTGGTTAGAGAGCATTGGGTGTGCCATAAGTACCTTCTGTTGTAGACAGCAGTGGGTGTGCCATGAGTTCCCTCTGATAGTAGACAGTATGGATGTGCAATGAGTCCTCTCTGTGGGTGGAAATGAGTGGGTGTGCCATGATTCCCCTATGTGTTTAGATAGAGGTGAGTGTGCCATGAGTCCCCTGTGAGGGTAAACAACAGTGGCTGAGTCAAGAGTCATCTCTGTGGTAGTGAGCACTGGGTGTGCCATGTGTTCCCGCTGTATGCCATGTGTTCCCGCTGTAGGTAGACAGCAGTGGTTGTGCCATGAAACCCCTCTGTGGTAGAGAGCAGTGAGTGTGCAACAGTCCCCTCTGTGGGTAGACAACAGTGGTAGTGCCCTGAGTCTCCTCTGTGGTAGACAGCAGTGGGTGAGCTATGAGCCACTTACATGATAGAAAACAGTGGATGTGCCATGAGTCCCCTGTGTAGTAGACAGCAGTGAGTGTGCAAGTGTCCCCTCTATTGGGTAGACAGCAATGGGTATGCCGTGCTTCTCCTGAGTGGTAGTAAGCAGTGGTTGTCCCATGAGTTCCCTCAGTGTTATATAGCTGTTGGTGTGCCATGAGTCCCCTCTGTGGGTAGATCCTTTGGGTGTGCCATAAGAGCAGTCTTTGGGTAGACAAGTCGGTGTGCCATGAGCTCCCTCAGTGGGAAGACAGCAGTTTGTGCCAAATTTCCCCTCAGTGATAGAAAGCAGTCTGTTTTCAACAGTGCCCTCTGTGGGTAGAAACCTGTGGTTTTACCATGAGTCCCCTCTGTGGGTAGAGAGCTGTGGGTGTGGCATGAGTCCCCTCTAAGGGTAGACAGCAATGGGTGTGCCATGAGTCACCTCTGTGGTTATTTAGCAGTGGGTGTACCATGAGCCTCCATGGGTAGACAACACTGGATGTGACATGAGTCCCTTTTATGGTAGAGAACATTGGGTATATCATGAAAGTCCCCTCTGTCTTAGGTATCAGTGGTTGTGCCATGAGTTCACTCTGTAGGTACAGAGCAGTACATGCGCCATGCATCCCCTCATCAGTAGACAGCAATGGGTGTGTGTGCCATGAGCAACCTCTGTGCTAGACAGTAGTGGGTGTGCCATGAGTTTACTCTGTGGAAGACAGCAGTGGGTGTGCAATGAGCCACACCTGTGGTTGACAGCGGTTGGTGTGACATGAGTCCCCACTGTGTGTAAACAGGAGTGGGTGTGCCATGAGTCCCCTATGTGGGTAGAGAGCATTGGGTGTGCCATGAATCTCCTCTGTGTATAGAAAGTAGTGGTTGTACCATGAGTCCCATCTGTGCTAGACAGCAGAGGGTGTGCCAAGAGTCCCTTCAGTGGGTAGACAGCAGTGAGTGTGCCATGAGCCCCTGTGATAGACAGCAATTGTTCTGCCATGAGTCCCCTCTGTGGTACAAAACAGTGGGTATGCCATGAGTCCACTCTGTGCTAGACAGTAGGGGATGTCCCATGTGTTCACTCTGTGGAAGACAGCAGTGGGTGTGCCATGAGTCCCCTCCGAGGGTAGAAAGCAGTGTGTTTTCTGAGTCTCAGCTGTCATAGACAGCCTTTTGTGTGACTTGAGTCCCCTCTGTGGGTAAACATCTGTATGTATGCCATGAGTTTTCTCTGTGGTATACAGCAGTGAGTGTTTCAGGAGTCCCCGCTGTGGTAAACAAAGTGGGAGTTCCATTTGTTCATTTTCTGGTAGAGAGGAGTTGGTGTGCAGGAGGCTATCTGTGGTAGACAGCAGTTGGTATGCCATGAGTCTTCTCTGTGGTAAGAGAGCAGTGTGTGCACCATGATTCTATACTGTGAGAGTCAGATGTTGTGTGCCACGAATCCCTCTGTGGTAGACAGTAGTGGCTGTTCCTTGTGTTGCCCCTCTGGTAGACAGCAGTGGGTGTGCTATGATTCCCCTCTGTGAGTAGACAGCAGGGATGTGCCACGAGTGTCTTCCGTGGTTGACAGAAGTATGTGTGTCATGAGTTAGCTCTCTGGAAGACAGCAGTGACAGTTCCTTTTGTCCCCTCTGTAGTAAAAATCAATGGGTGTACAGTGAGTCATTTCTGTGGTACACAGCAGTGGGAGTCTCATGAGTTCCCTATGTAGCAGACAGCAGTGGGTGTGTCATGAGTCACTTCTATGGTGAGACAGCAGTGTGTGTGCCTTGAGCTCTCTCTACAGTAGACAGTAGTAGTTGTGCCATGAGTCACAATGTGTTAGACAGCACTGGCTGTGCCATGAGTCCACTGTGTGGTAGACAGCAGTAGGAGTGCAATGAGTCCCCTCTGTGATACATAGCAGTGGGTATGCTATAAGTCCATTCTTTGGTTAGAGAGCAGGGGGTGTGCCCTGAGTCCCCTCTATGGGTAGAGAGCAGTAGTTGTGCCAATAGTGTCTTCTGTATTTGAGGGCATTGAGTGGGCCATTATTCACCTTGGTAGCAGTGGTATGGCATGAATTTCCTCAGTGGTTGACAGGAGTGTGTATGCCATGAGTTCACTCTGTGGGTACACAGCAGTGGGTGTGCCATGAGTCCCGTCTATGGTAGACAGCAGTGGTTGGTCCATGAATCTCATCTATGGGTAGAGAGAAGTGGGTGTACCATGAGTTTCCTCTATGGTAGACATCTATGGGTGTGCAATGAGTACACTCTTTTGTAGACAGCAGTGCATGTTTCATGACTCCACTCTGTGGTAGACCACAGTGGGTTTGGCATGAGTTGCCTCGGAGTGTAGGCAGCAGTGATTGTGCCATGAATCCACTCTGTGGTAGACACCAGTGTGTGTGCCCTGCGTCCCCTTGTGGTAGAAAATGTTGGGTGTCCCATGAGTCCCCCATGAGGGTAAACAGCAGTGGGTGTGTCATGGGTCCACTCTGTGGTAGACAGCAGTGTGTGTGCCATAAGTCCATTTTTTGGGTAGAGAGAAGTGGGTGTGCCATAATTCCACACTTTGTGTAGAGAGCAAGGGGTGTGCCATGAGTCCTCTCTGTGGTAGACAGCAGTGGGATTCCTATGCGTCCCCACTGTTGTAGACAGCACTGGGTTTGCCATAAGAATCCTCAGTTTTAGACAGCAGTGAGTGTATCATGAGTCCCTTCTGTGGTAGACAGCAGAGGTTGTGCCTTGAGTCCCCTCTGTAGTTGAGAGCAGTGGGGGTGCAATGAGTCCCCTCTGTGGTAGTCTACAGTGTGTGTGCCATGAGTCCCCTCTGTGGGTAGACAGCAGAGTGTGTGCTATGATTTCCTCTGTGGTAGAAAGGAGTGGGTTTGCATGAGTCTCGTCCTTGGAAAACAGAAAGGGTTTGCCATGACTCCATCTGGTAGAGAGCAATGGTGGTGCCATGCATCCCCACTATGGTAGATAGCAGTAGGTGTTCCTTGTGACCCATCTGAAATAGACAGCAATGGGAGTGCCATGGGTCCCCTCTGTTGTAGATAGCAGTGTGTGTGCCATGAGTCCCCTCTGTGTGTACACAGCAGTGGGTGAGCCATGATTCCATCAGTGGTAGCAACAGTGTGTGTTCTAAGTGTCCCCTCTATGGTAGAAAGCAGTGGGTATATGCCATGATTCCCTTCTATGGGTAGACAATCAGGGGTGTGACATGAGTGTTCTCTGAGGTAGACATAAGTTGATTTTCCATGACATCCCTCTTTGCTTGGAGAGCAGTGGGTGTGCCATGAGTCCTTCTGTGGGCATGCAGTAGTGGGTATGCCAAGAGTCCCCTCTATGGATAGACAGCTGTGGTTGTGCCATGAGTCCCCACTGTGATAGACAGTACTGGGTGTGCCATGCATCTCCTGTGTGCATAGAGAGGAGCAGATGTCCTAAAACTCCCCTCTGTGATTATACAGAAGTGGGAGTGCCATGAGTCCCCTCTGTGGGTACACAGAATTGGTTGTCCAATGATATCCCTCTGTGGTTACACTGTGATGGGTGTGCCATGAGTCACACGGGAGGTAGATAGCAGTGGGTGTGATATGAGTCCCTCTGTGGTAGACAGCAGTAGGTATGAACTGTATCTGTGGTAGAAAACAGTGGATGTGATATATATCCCATCTATGGTAGACAGCAGTGGGTGTGACATAAGCCCCTCTGTGGGAAGATAGCAGTGGGTGTGCAATGAATCCTCTCTGTGGTAGACAGCACTGAGTATTACATGAGTTACCTCTGTGGGCAGACAGCAGTAGTTATGCCATGAGTCCCCACTATGGTAGACAGCAGTGATTGTTCCTTGTCACCCATCTGAAATAGACAGCATTGGGAGTGCCATGGGTACCCTCTGTTGTAGACAGCAGTGGTGAGCCATGGTTTCATCTGTGGTAGCAACACTGTGTGTTCCATGAGTTCGCACTATGGTAGACACCAGTGGTTGTGCCATGAGTCCAGTATATGAGTAGACATCAGTGGGTGTGACATGGGTTCTCTCTGTGATAGACATCAGTTTATTTCCCATGAGACCCCTCTTTTCTTGGAGAGCAGTGGGTGTGCCATGAGTAACCTCTATGGGTAGACAACCCTGGTTGTGCCTTGATTCTCCTCTGTGGTAGACAGTAGGGGGTTTGCCATGAGTCCCTCTGTGGGTATGCAGTAGTGGGTGTGCCATGAGTCCCATCTATGGATAGACCTCAGTGGGTGTGACATGAGTCCTCTCTGTGGTAGACATCAGTGGATGAGCCATGAGATTCCTCTTTGCATAGACAGCAGTGGCTGTGCCAAGAGTCTCCTCAATGGGTAGACAGCAGTTTTGTGCCATGAGTCCCCTCTGTGGTAGACAGCAGTGGGTGCATCATGATTCACCTCTGTGGTACATGACGGTGGTGTGCCATGTGTCTCTCTGTGGTAGACAGTAGTATGTGTGACTTGATTCCCTTCTATGGTAGACAACAGTGTGTGTGCCATGTGTCCCCTCTGTGATAGACAGCAGTGGGTATGATATAAGCCCCTCTGTGGGTAGATAGCAGTAAATGTACCATGAATCCCCTCTCTGGTATCCAGCAGTGGGTGTGACATTACTTACCTCTGTGTGTAGACAGCAGTGGGTGTGCCATGAGTCTCCCTGTGGTAGCAGTGGGGTGACATGAGTTTTCTCTGTGGTAGACAGCAGTATGTGTGCCATGAGATTTCTATATGAGTAGACAGCAGTATGTGTTCCATGAGACTTTGATAGACAGCAGTATGTGCAACATGAACTCCCTCTTTGGATAGACAACAGTGGGTGCACCATGAATCTGCTATGTTTTAGAGAGCAGTGAGTGTGCCGTGAGTTACCACTCTGGTAGACAGTTGTGGGTGTGCATGAGTCCCTCTATCATAGACAGCATTAGTTGTGCCATGAGTCCCATATCTGGTAGACAGCAGCGGATGTGCCATGAATCCTCTCTGTGCATAGACATCAGTAGGTGTGTCATAAAATTGCTCTGTGGAACAGAGCAGTGGGTCCCTGTGTAACCTTTGTGGGTAAAAAGCAGTGGAATTGCCTTGAGTGACCTCTGTGGTAGACAGCAGTGGTTGTGCCATGATCTCTCACTGGATTTAGACAGCAAAGGTTGTGTCATGAGTCCCCTCTGTGTTAGACAGCAGTAGGTGTGTCATGAGTCCCTTCTGTAATAGACTGCAATGGGTGTGCAAATAGTGCCCTCTTTGGTAGACAGCAGTAGGTATGCCATGAGTCCCCACTGTGGGTGGACAGTAGTTGGTGTGCCATGAGTCCCTCTGTGGGTATACATTAGTGGGTGTACCAAGACCCCTCTATGGGTATACCACAGTGGTTGTGCAATAAATCCCCCTGTGGTAGACACCAGTGTATGTGAAATGACTCCTCTCTGTGTAGAAAGCAGGAGGTGGGCCAAGATTCTCTCTGTGGTACACATCAGTGGGTGTGTCAGGATTCCTTCTTGAGGTAGACAGAATTGGGTCTCCACGTGGTGCCTCTCTGGTGGACCAAAATGGGTGCATCATGAGTTCCTTCTGGTGTAGACAGCAGTGGGTGCACTAGGATTCCCCTATGCTGTAGACAGCACTGGGTGTGCCATGAGTTTCCTCTGTGGTATAAAGTAGTGGGTGTGACATGAGGTCCCTCTCTGTAGACAGCTATGCATGTGCCATGAGTCCCTCCGTGGTAAACAGCAGTGTTTCATGAATCCACAATGTGGAAGACATCAGTGTGTGTGCCCTGAGTCCACTCTGTGGTGCACAGCAGTGTGTGTGCCAAGAGTCCCTTGGTGTTAGACAGCAATCTTTGTGCCATGAGTCACATCTGTGGTAGACAGCAGTAGGTGTGACATGAGTACCCTCTGTGGATAGATATGAGTAGGTGTGCCAAAATTACCCTCTGTGGTAAAGAGTAGTGTGTGTGCCATGAGACCCTCTGTGGTAGACACCAATGGGTGTGCCATGAGTCCACTCTGTCATAAGACAACAGTGGGGGTAACTTGAATCCCATCTGTGTTAGAAATCAGTGAGTGTGCCATGAGTCCCCTCTGAGGTAGTTAGCAGTGGGTGTGCCATGAGTCCCCCTGTTTTAGATAGCAGTGTGTGTACCAGAAGTTCCCTCTATGGGAATACAGCTGTATGTGTACCCTGGATTCCCTCTGTTGTAAAAAGCAAAGTTGTGCGGTGAGCTCCCTCTATGCTTGACATCATCAGGTGTGCCACGAACTTTCACTGTGGTAGACAATAGTGGATGTGCCATGAGTCCCCTCTGTGTGTGGACAACAGGAAGTGTGCCATGAATTCACTCTGTGTTGGACAGCAGTATGTATGCCATGAATCCCTCTGTGGAAGACAGCAGTGTGTGTGCCTTGATTCCCCTCTGTGGTAGACAGCAGTGGGTGTGACATGAATACCCTCTGTGAGTAGACAGAAGTGGGTGTGTCATGATATCCTCTGTGGAAAACAGCAGCAGGTGTGATATAAGTTCCTTCTGTGGGAGACAGCAGTTGGTGTGCCATATGTCCCCTGTGTGGTAGACAGCACTGTGTGTGCAATGAGTCTCTTCTGTGGCAGACAGTAGTGGATGATTCATCATTGCCTCTGTGTACTGTAGAAAGCAGTATGTGTGCCATGAGTCCCCTCTGTGGTAGACAAAAGTGGGAGTGCAAGGTTTTGCCTCTGTATGTAGATAGTAGTGGGTGTGTCATGATATCCTCTGTGGAAAACAGCAGCAGGTGTGATATAAGTCCCTTCTGTGGGAGACAGCAGTTGGTGTGCCATATGTCCCCTGTGTGGTAGACAGCACTGTGTGTGCAATGAGTCTCTTCTGTGGCAGACAGCAGTGGATGATTCATCATTGCTTCTGTGTACTGTAGAAAGCAGTATGTGTGCCATGAGTCCCCTCTGTGGTAGACAAAAGTGGGAGTGCAAGGTTTTGCCTCTGTATGTAGATAGTAGTGGGTATGTCATGAGTCCCCTCTATGGGTATAAATTAGTGGGTGTGACATGAGTCTCCTATGTGTTAGACAGCAGTGGGTGTTTCATAAGACCCCTCAGTAGGTACACAGCAGTGGGTGTGCAATGAAAACCTCTGTGAAGACAGTGATTGTGACATAAGTCTTCTCTCTCATAGACAGCAGGTGGTGTGCTGTGAGTCCCCTATGTGGTAGACAGCAGTCCATGTGCTGAGTTAACTCAGTGGTAGTCAGCAGAGGGTGAGCCATGAGCTCACTGTGTGGTAGACATCAGTAGGTGTTCCATAAGTCTCCTCTGTGGTAGACTGCAAAGGGTGTGCCATGAGTCTCATTTGTGCTAGAGAGCAGTGGGTGTGCTCTGAGTCCCCCTGTTTGTAAACAACAATGGGTGTGCCATGATTTCCCTCTGTAGATCCACAGCAGTGGGAGTCCCTTGAGTCTCCTCTGTGGTAGACAGCATTGGGTGTTTCATGTTTCTCCACAGTGGTAGACATCAGTGGGCACGCCATGCCATGAGTCCCCTCTGAGGTAAAAAGCAGTGAGCATGCCATGAGTCCCCTTTGTGGTAGTTTTCACTGGGTGTGCCATGTGTCCTTTCTGCTTTCAGAGAGCAGTATGTGTGCTATGGTTTTCCAATGTGCTAGACAGCAGTGGGTATGCATTTCTATCCCAAACAATTCTCTGCTTGTTAGTCTAGCTTCAATTATTAACAAAACAATTTGAGAAGTGTAAGACAAAACAATCATTTTTAAACTAGCTGGCAAATGTAGCCATTCAATAGAAGCAACTTGCCACAGACAACCTGTAGGAGTAAAATTTGTTTTCAAAACAATAAAAGACCAAGGCCAATATAAACAATTTATTGTAACTGATGTTCCTTAATTGCCTTTTCTACTTTAACTAAGGCCTGTTTTCCTGTTTCAGTTAATTCTCCAAGTGAAACTGGATTAGCTTCAACTTTTAAAATATCAAATAATGGTTTTAAAACAGCAGAAGTTATTTTTCAATAAGGTCTGATCCAATTTATATCATCAAGTAGATTTTGAAAATCATTTAAGTACACAGTTTGTCAGTTGTAATTCGTAAATCTTGAGTAGTAACACATTGAGTATGTATTATTCTTCCCAAATAATTATAGGAAAGATTTAGCTGAATTTTTTCAAGAGCTACTAATAAGCCCCAAGATGCCAATTGTTCTATCAGTAATTTTAATATTGCTTATAAAATATCTAATGAAGAATGAGCTAAAAGAATATCATCCTTATAATGTATCAAATACAATCTTGAATACTTCTTCCTGATTTGTTCTATAGCCTGATCTACAAACTTTTGATACAAAGTTGGAATACTTTTCATGACTTCCGGTAACACTTTCCATTGAAACATTTGATAAGGTCTTTGTAAATTTGGTGAAGGTAAACTAAAAGCATATCTTTTACAATCTTGTTGAGCTAATGGAATAGTAAAAAAAAAAAAATCCTGTAAATCTATAACACTAATATGTGAACCTTTATGTATAGCCACAGGAGAAGGGAGACAAGGCTGAAGAGCTCCCATACTCTCCATACTCTCATTGATAGCTCTCAAATCCTGTAATAATCTCCTTTTACCAGATTTCTTTTTTTATAACAAATATTGGAGTTTTCCATGGCCTCACAGATGGTTGAATATGTCCCTTTTGTAATTGTTCCATAACTACAGATGTGGCTGCATTTATTTTTCCTTGAGTAAGGGGTCATAGTTCCACCCAAACAGGGGAATCAGATTTCCATGTTATTGGGTCAGCCTGTTTGAGAACAACAGCCCCTAAGAAAAAGGAAAAGACTGAGTCTCACCTGTTAAGGTAATATTAAATTGTTTCATTAAATCTCGCCCCCACAGTGTAAAGGGAAAAGATGGTATTACATAAGGTTGGAAAGTTTCCTTATAATCTCCATCAGTCCAATGTATATTTTCTGAACTTTTAGCCATGTCTGAGGCTAGCCCCAAACCTACTAGGTTTGAGGGAGATTTAGTTGTGGACCAGGACATAGGCCAATCTTGAGCTGTTATACAAGTTACATCATCTCCTGTATCTGTTAATCCTTTAATAGCTTTCCCTTGTACTTTAATGGTCTTCATTGGCCTTTGTTTAGAAACCCATTGAATCCAAGCCACAGTATTAGTAGAACCAAAACCACCAGTTCATTCATGGGTAAGTATCTGGTTTGGCAATCTTAAGTAAGGTAATAACAATAATTGAGCAATCCGCTGTTGAGTAAAAATTTGAACTGTTTTTAAATGTGGGTAAATCATAATTTATATTTCTCCATTGCAATCAGAGTCAATTACCCCTGGTGTTACTTGTATTTCTGCCTTAGACATTGAGCTCCTGCCAATAATGAGCCCCATATGCCCTTTAGGCAGGAGGCTATGTACTCCAGTTGGAATTAAAGTCACTTTTTACTCAGGGGTAATGATTAAATTTTTAGAAGAAGGCAGATATAATCCAGTGCTTCCTGGGGTTGCTCTTGCCAAATTATTGATTGTTGTCTTATCAAAGGATTCTTGTTTGGACTCCAATAACCCCAGGTGCTTTGGGGGGCCTGGGGTTGGTCCCAAGACCTATTTTTGGTAAAGGCCTAGTAGATCCTATTGGAGTCATAGAAGGCTCCTCAGGAGGAGATGAATTGGCTCCAATAGGATGGCCATATTTATGAAATTTAGATCTACATTTTTTTGCACAATGAAAACCCTTCTGACATTTAGGGCACATTGTTTTGGGAGTGTGCATCATATTTCCTCCTCCTTGTGGTCCTTGAGGAAAAATCCTGCTAAAATGTCCTGTTTGACCACAAGAGAAGCAATTTCCCTTGCTTACAAGTGAAGTGCCTCTATTGTTGTTTTCCTGATTAACTCTTTTTAAAAATTGAGAATATATCTTACCTTGTAAGGCAGCTGCTATTGCCATGCCTTTAATATGAGCAGGACTGCTATCCACATATGTTTTAATAAAGTCTAATAAGGTTCCATTTCTCCTTATGGATCTCAGCAAATCCTGACTGGTAGGGTTGGTAGGGTTGGCATTCTCAAAGGCAAGCTGTTTCAGTAAAATGTCAGCTGCCTCTGGGTTTATGATAATCTTTGAAATATTTTCTTCTCACTTAGCCAGAAAATCTTCATAAGTCTCCATTGAATCCTGTTTAATATTGCTGAGAAAAGTGGTTTTAGTATCAGTGGAAGGAATCCTTTGCCAAGAAGCAACCACAATTTTAGAAATGTCACTTAATGCAACTTTTGAAAGGCTGACTTGAGTTTATGGATCAGCCCACTTTTCAGTTCCCATAATCATGGATATATTTCATTGACCTCTAGTTCAGCCAGTAAATTGTTTCTGAAAGGTCAGTTTAGTTTGTTCTTCATACTCTGTTTTCAAGAGCACATAATACCCTGGAGACAGGCATGATTGAGCAGTCTGTTGCAAATCAAAAAGGGTCATCCAATTGGCTCCAATATTTTCTACTAATTGGATAACATAAGGAGATGTAGGACCAAAATCTTTCACATCTTCTTTTAGTTGCTTAGCAATTGTAAAAGGTAAAGGTTCCCAAACGGGCTCATTATCCTCACTGCAGGTTACCACTGGAAATACAAATCCTACTTCATCCACTGCATGTGCCTCAGCAACAGCAGCCATAAATCTTATTTTGCCTCCCATATTGCCTTTCTTTTTCTTGTTACTCTTTGGTGGAGTTCTGTGTTCCTACAGGAGATACTAATGTTGGCCAATCCTGGTTATGATAATGAGCAGTAGGTTCCTCCAAATCTTCATCTGGAGGGATGACTTTATCCTCCTTTTCATTCCCCTCATTCTCTGAGTCAGAGAAGAAATCCTCATCTATATTTTTATAATCTGGGGGTTTAGACAGTAATGGAGTTTCCTCAGGAGAAGAAATCCTTTTACTGAAATACATAATTTCATGTGTGGGTTCAATTGAATCTCTGAACAAATACCAAAGAGCAAATGCATCAGCAGGCACATGTTCAGCCCCATGCTTTCAATTATAGGCCTGCATTTCCTCCTCCAGGCGTTTCCAGGTAGCTAGATTAAGGCTTCCTTCCTGGGGGAACCAGGGTGAGTACTCTTGCATGAAATGAAAAAATCTGCACAGCTGCCCAGAAGTTACAGGAATTCCCCTTTTAGTGAGCATATACTTAACAATATTGATGAATAAAGCTCTCACTTTACTTTCTGTATGACCCAATGTTTTTATATTCAGCATTTTTTCTACCAAGGGTTCTACTAACTTCTCAACATTTTGTGATTTTCTGCCTTTCCTCATTCAGTTTTCCTCTGAGGGGTCTGCAACACTCTGGGAAGAATCCTAGCCTAACTCTGAAAATCTCTTTTATTCTCTTACCAGCCCCATGTTGGGTGCCAAACTGCCGGGGTTCAGCCCTAGCAGGGGTTCTGGTGTTCTCAGGTGATGGAGTCACCATTGGCACAGTGGAAAACAAAGCAACACTGACTTAAGGAATGTATACTAAGTTCTAAATTTTATTTTTTCCAGCCAGCTTTTTATACATTAAAATGTTGACAATTACACATGTTTTTCTAGAGCAGAAAAAGATCACAAGGAAATATAATAAAAATATGTTGTATAATCATTACTAGACTATGCAATAAAGTATTCTAATTATTTTTAGTAATTGCTTACTCATGATAAACTATAACTAAACCATAAGACATACTAATATTGCTTAACTTCTCATACAGGTTAAAGCAAGTTCAACAGGGTGGAGTAAATGTCAGTTGTGTGGCTACTGCTGTGGTTAATAATTGCTAGACAGTTTAAGCTAACAATAATATGACATATATTATACTGTGAAAACTTAACATTGAGGAACTTTTCTCCTGGGGATAGGTGGCCAATAGTATTTACAGCATTTAGTAAATCCTAATCTTTAAGAAATAGAATATCTTGCACTCTTGTATGTTTACCTTCAAACCAGACTATAACATGTTCTGATTTTATATCTCAATATTCCATAGGAGACAAAGGAAGGACTACATCCAGGTGCTTAAGAGGCATCCCTCTGTAAGACTGTTATAACTTTCCATTAATTAAATAAGCATTGGCATAAGGTGTTTTAGCGGTAGGATCTCTATTTTCATTATTTCTTCTGTTCCTGTTAATCATTCCTGATGGGAATGGAGTTATTTGCTTGCATACTTCAGGTGATCTGAGAGTAGTCAACAAGGGATTGGCAGCTAGAATCTATTTGGGTATTTTCTCATAATATTCTTGGTTACTAAGAGTTTCATTACAAATGAGTAAATCTGAAATCACTGTTCCATTAGAAGTATGGTTTTAATGTTTTAACCCTGATTCTGTTAAGACCCCAGTTTTCAGGAAAAACACATAAAATATTAATAGTAAAGTTTCACATATTAAGCAAGAAAGGAAGGAAAGTCCCCTACTGAATTCCCAATGTGATGAGAATTTGCAAACAACTTTATTACTCAGCAGAATCCTTGTCAAGCAATGAGGGGAATTGCAGGAGGTGTAACAAGCTCCCTTTGTGGTAGACAGAGGTGGGTATGCCATGAGTCCATTCTGTGGTAGATAGCAGTGGGTGTGCATGAGTACCATCTGTGGTAGTCAGCCATTTGTATGCCATGATTTCCCTCTGTGGTAGACATAAGTGTTTGTTCCAGGTGTTCCCTGTCTAGTAAACAGCAGTGTGTGTGCCATGGTTTACCTCTGTTGTACACAGATGTGAGTGTGTCATAAGTCCCCTCTGTGGTGGACAGCAGTGGGTGTCCCATGAATCCTTTGCATAGTAGACATCAGTGGGTTTCCCATGAGTCCATTCAATGGGAAGACACCAGTTTTTGTGCCATGAGGTCCCTCTATTATAGACAGCAGTAGGTGTGGCATGAGTCCCCTCTGAGGGTAGACAGGAATGGGTTTGCCACGAGTCCCCTTTGTGGGTAGACAGCAGTTGGTGTGCCAGGGGTTTATTCTGTGGTAGAAAGCAGTGGGTATGCCTAAGTCCCTTCTGTGGGTAAATAGCAGTGGGTGTGCCATGAACCCTTCAGTGTGTAGACAGCAGTGGGTGTATCCTCTGTGGGATATAGCATTGGGAATGCCATGAGTACCCACTATGTTGGACATAAGAGGGTGTGCCCTGAGTCCCATCTGTAGCACACTGCAGTGGGTGTGCCATGAGTCTCCTCTGTGGTAGACAGTACTGAGTGTTCCAAGAGTCCCCTCTGTGGTAGATAGAAATGGGTGAGCCTGATTTTCTCTGTGGCACACAGCCAAGATTGTGCCAGGAGTCCCCTCTGTGGTAGACATCATGGGTGTGCCATGATTACTCACAGTGGTAGATTGTGGTGAGTGTATTATGAGTCCACTGTGAAGGTGGACAACAGTTTGGGAGCAATGAGTCCCCTCTGTGGGTAGAGAGCAGTAGTTGTGCCATGAGTCTACTCCATGGGTAGGTAACAGTTGGTGTGTCATGAGTCCATTCTGTGGTAGACAGCAGTGGGTGTGTTATGAGTACCCTTTGTGTTAGACAGCAGTGGGTGTGCTATACATACTCTCTGTGGTAGGCAGCAATGGGTGTGCCATGAGTCCAATTTGCAGTATAGACCTATGGGTGTTCTATTAGTACCCTCTGTTGTAGACAGCAGTGGGTGTGCCATGAAACCCCTCTGTGTACACTTTAGTAGGTGTGGCATGAAACCCAGCTGTGGTAGTCAGCAGTGGATGAACCATGAGTGCCCCCTGTGGTAGCCATCGGTGGGTGTGACATGAGTCCGATCTTTGTTACACCATAGTGTGTGTGTCATTAGTCCCCTCTGGGATAGACAACAGTGGGTGGCCATGATTCTGTCTGTGGTAGACAGCAGTCGGTGTGTCATGAGTCCCATCTATGGGAAGACAGCAATGGGTGTGCCATGACCTCTCTCTATTGAAGACAGCAGTATGTGTTGCATGAGTCCCCTCTGAGGGTTGTCAGGATTGGCTGTTCCATGAGTTGCCTCTGTGGATAGACAGCAGTTGGTGTGCCATGAGTCCACCCTGTGTTAGACAGCAGTGGGTGTGCCATGAATCTGCTCCGTGAAGAAACAGTAGTGGTTGTACGATGCATTCGCTCTGTGGCAGACAGCCATGGGTGTGCTATGAGTCCATTCTGTGAGTAGACTGCAGTGGATATGCCATCAATCCCCTTTGTGGTAGACAGCAGTGGGAGTGCCATGAGTATCATCTATGGTTGATAGCATTGGGATGCCATGAGTACACTCTATGGTAGACATCATAGAGTGTGCCATGAGTCCCATCTGTGGTACACTAAGTAACTGTCCCTTGAGTCTCCTCTGTGGTAGACAGGAGTGTGTGGGCCATGATTCTCTCCATGGTAGAAATCACTGGGTGTTCCAAGAGTCCTCACTGTGGTAGACAGAGAGGGTGTGCCTGATGCCCGTTGTGGTAGACATCAGTGAATGTGCCATGAATCCCTCTGTGACAGCATTGAGTATGCCATGAGTCCCATCTGTGGTATACAGATGTGGGTGTGCTATGACTCCCCTCTATGGTAAATAGCAAGGGGTTTGCCATGAGTCTCCTTGTGTTATACAGCACTGTGTGTGACATAAGTACCCTCTGTGGTAGACTGTATTGGGTGTGCCATGAGTCCTCTCTGTGGGTAGACAGCCATGGTTGGGCCCTAAATTACCTCTGGTAAAAAGCAGTGGTTGTGCCATGAGTCCCCTCTGTGGTAGACAGCATTGGATGTGCCATGAGTCCCCTCTGTGGGTAGACAGCATTGGGTGTTCCATGAGTACCCTCTGTAATATACAGCAGTGGGTGAGCCACGAGTACCCTCTGTTGTAGACATCAGTGTGTGTGACATGAGTCCTATCTGCAGTACACAATAGTGGGTGTGACATGAATCCCCTCTGTCATAGACTGCAGTGGGTTTGCCATGAGTACTCTCTGTGGTACACATCAGTGGATATGACATGAGCCCCTTCTGTGGTACATTGTAGTGGGTATGTCATGATCCCCTCTGTGGTAGACAGAAGTGTGTGGGCCATAATTTCCTCTGTGGTAGACAGCACTGGGTGTTCCATGAGTCCTGTCTATAGGAAAACAGCAGTGTGTGTGCCATGAGCTCACTCTGTTGTAGACAGCAGCTGGTGTTCCATGAATCCTTTTTGAGGGTAGTCAGGAGTGGGTGTGCCATGATTCCCATTTGTGGGTAGACAGCAATAGTTGTGCCATGAATCCAGTCTGTGGAAAGACAGTTGTAGATGTACCATGAGGCCACTCTGTGGTAGAGAGCAGTGGGTTTAAGGTGAGTCCCCTCTGTGTGTAAGCAGCAGGGGTTTTGCCATGACTCCCCATTGTGGTAGATAGCAGTGGGTGTGCAATGATTCCCTTCTGTGGGTAGATAGCGGTGGGTGCACCATGGTCCCCTCTGTGGTAGACATCAGTGGGTGTGCCATGTGTACCCTCTGTGATAGAAATCAGTGAGTGTGACATAAGTTGCATCTGTGGTACATAGTAGTGGGTGTGCCTCAAGTCCACTCTGTGGTAGACAGCAGTGGGTGGGCCATGATTTTCTCCATGATAGATATCAGTGTGTGTGCCAGGAGTCATGTCTATGGGAACACAACAGTGTTGTATGGGAATACAACAGTGTGTGTGCCATGAGTCTCCCTGTTGAACTCAACAATAAGTGTTGCATAAATACCTCTGTGGTAGACAGTTGTGGGTGTGCCATGATTCCACTCTGGTAGAAAGCAGTGGGTGTGCCATGAATCTCATCTATGTGAAGACACCAGTGTTTGTGCCATGAGGTCCCTCTGTTATAGACAGCAGTAGGTGTTGCATGAGTTCCCTCTGAGGGTAGACAGGAATGGGTGTGCCATGAGTCCCCTTTGTGGGTATACAGCAGTAGGTGTGCCATGTATCCAGTCTGTTGGTAGACAGCAGTTGGTGTGCCAGGAGTTCTCTGTGGTAGAAAGCAGTGGGTGTGCCCAGAGTCCCCTCTGTGGATAAACAGCAGTGGGTGTGCCATGAACCCTTCAGTGGGTAGACAGTAGTGGGTGTGACATGATCCCCTCTGTGGTAGAAAGGAGTAGGTGTGACATGAGTAGCCTCTGTGTTAGAGATCAGTGGGTGTCCCATGAGTATCCTCTGTGGGATACAGCATTCAGAATGCCATGAGTACCTTCTATGGTGGACATAAGTGGGTAAGTGGGTGTGCCATGAGTCCCATCTGTAGTACACTGCAGTGGGTGTGCCATGAGTCTCCTCTGTGGTGGACATCAGTGGGTGCTCCATGAATTCCTCTGTGGTAGTCAGCAGTGGGTGTTCCAAGAGTCCCTTCTGTGGTAGATAGAAGTGGGTGAGCCATGAGTACCCACTGTGGTAGATTGTTTTGAGTGTATTATGAATCCACTCTGTAGGTAGAGAGCAGTTTTGAGCAGTGAGTCCCCTCTGTGGGTAGACAGCAATAGGTATGCCATGATTCCACTCTGTGGGTAGTAAGCAGTTGGTGTGCCATGAGTCCATTCTGTAGTAGAGAGCAGTGGGAGTGCTGTGAGTGCCCTCTGTGGGTAGACAGCATTGATTGTTCCATCAATCCCCGCTGTGATAGACAGCAGTAGGTGTGCCATGAGTCCCTTCTGTGGGTATACAGCAGTGGGAGTGCCCTGGTTCATTGTTGTGGTAGACAGCAGTGTGAGTACAATGGGTAGCCTCTGTGGTACAAAGCAGTGGTGTGCCATGGATCCCAGGTGTGGTAGACTCTGGTGATTGTGACATGAGACCCCTATTAGGGTAGACAGTAGAGATTGTTTCATGAATCCCCTCTGTGGTAGACAATAGTGGGTGTGCCATGAGTACCCTCTGTGGTATACATCAGTGGTTCTGACATGTGTACTATCTGTGGTACACAGTAATGGTTATGCCATGAGTCAGTTCTGTGGTCAACAGTATTGTGTGGGGCCAACATTCCCTTTGTGGTAATCTGCAGTATTGTGCCATGAGTCCCTTCTGTGTTATAGCGCAGTGGGATTACCATGTGTACACTCTGTGGTCGACAGCAGTGGATGTCCAATGAGTCCCCACTGAGGTTGACAGCAGTGGGTGTGCCATGATTATCCTCTGTGGGAGACATCATTGGGAATGCCATGAGTACCTGCTATGGTGGACAAAAGTGGGTGTGCCAATAGTCTCATCTTTGGTAGATTGTGCTGTGTGTGTCCTGAGTCCCCTCTCTTGTAGACAGCAGTTTTTGAGCAATGAGTCCCCTCTTTGGGTAGACAGCAATAGGTGTGTCATGAGTCCACTCTGTGTTCACAGCAGTTGGTGTGCCATGAGTCCACTCTGTGGTAGACAGCAGTGGGAGTGCTGTGATTCCCCTGTGGGTAGGCAGCATTGGTTGTGCCATGGATCAATGTTCTGGTAGACAGCAGTGTGTTTGCAATGGGTAGCCTCTGTGGTAGACAGCAGTGGGTGTGCCATGGATCCCCACTGTAGGAGACACCAGTGTTTGTGACATGAGACCCCTAGTTTGGTATACAGCAGAGATCGTGCCATGAATCCTCTCTGTGTCACACAGCAGTTGGTGTACCATGAGTAGCCAGTGTGGTAGACAGTAGTGGGTGTGCCATGAGTACCCTCTGTGGTAGAGAGCAGTTGTGCTGTGAGTGTCCTCCATGGTTGACATCATTGGTTGTGACATGTGTCCCATCTGTGGTACACAGTAATGGGTGTGCCAAGAGTCATCTCTGTGGTCAACAGCATTGGGTAGGCCAACATTAACTTGTGGTAGACAGCAGTGGGTGTGCAATGTGCCCTTTCTGTGGTAAAGAGCAATGGGAATACCATGAGTACCATCTGTGGTCGACAGCAGTGGGAGTCCCATGAGTCCCCTCTATGGTAGACAGCCATGCTTGTGCCTTATTCCCTCTGTGATAGACAGCAGTGTTTGTGCCATGATTCCCCTCTATTTTACACAGTAGTGGGTGTGTCAGGAGTCCCCTCTGTGGTCGACAGCAGTGAATGTCCCAACAGTCCCCTCTGTGGAAGAGAGCAGCATGTTTGCCATTGGTCCTGTCTATGGGAAGACAGCAGTGTGTGTGTCATGAGATCTCTCCATGGTAGACTACAGTAAGTGTGCCATGAGTCCTTTCGTTTAACACAGAAGTGGGTGTGCCATTAGTCTCCTCTGGTAGGTAACAGTGAGTGTCCAATGTGTCTCCAATGTATTAGAAAGCAGTCGGTATGCCATGAGTCCCATCTATGGGTAGACAGCAGTGGGTGTGCAATTCTTCCCCTATGTTGTAGACAGCAGTGAGTGTGGCATGTGTCCTCCTTGAGGGTACACAGCAGAGGGTGTTCCATGAGTCTCCTCTTGGTTAGACAGCAGTGGGTATGCCATGATTCCCCTCTGTGGGTACACAGCATTGGGTGTGCCTTGAGGCCCCTTGTGGTCAATAGTAGTGGTTGTGCCATAAGTCCCCTGTGTGGTAGACAGCAGTGGGTCTGCCATGAGTACCCTCTGTGGTAGAGAGGAGAGGGTGTACCATGAATAACCTCTGTGGCAGACAGCAGCGTGTATGCCATGAGTACACTCTGTCACAGACAGCAGTGTATGAGCCATGAGTACCACCTGTAGAAGACAGTAGTGGGTGTGCCATGAGTTCCTTCTGTGGTAGACAGATTTGGGTGTTACATGAGTACCCTCTGTGGTAAACACTGTGGTTGTGATATGAGTCCACATTGTGGTAGAAAGCAGTGGGTGTGCCAGGAGTCCCCTCTTTGGATAGTCAGCAGTGGTTGTACCATGAGTGCCCTCTGTAGTAGACAGCAGTGTGTGTGAAATGAGCTCCATCTGTGAAAGACAGCAATGTGTGTGCCATGAGATACCTTTGTGGTAGACAACAGTAGATGTTCCATGAGTCCACTCTGTGGTAGACAGCAGTAGGTTTGCCATTAGTCCCGCTGTGGTAGACAGCATTGGGTGTGTCATGAGTCCTTTCTGTGGTAGACAGCTGTGGGTGTGCCATGAGTGCTTTCTCTGGTAGAGAGCAGATTGTGTGTCATGAGTCTCATCTCTGGGTAGACAGCAGTAGGTGTGCCATGAGGCAGCTCTGTGGTACAAAATAGCGGGATTGCCATAAATCCCCTCTGTTTTAGATATCAGTGGGTGGGCCATGAGTCCCCTTTATGGAAGATGGCTGTATATGTGCAATGAATCCTGTCTATTAAAAAACTACAATGTGTGTGCCTTGAGATCTCTCTGTGGTAGACAACAGTAGGTGTGCCATAAGTCCCTGCTGTGGATGACAGTATTGGGTATGCTAGATTTCCTCTGTGGTAGACAGCAGTGATTGTGGCAAGAGTCCCCTCTTTCACAGAGAGCAGTGAGTTGACATGAGTCCCCATGTGGGTAGACAGCAGCGGGTGTGCCTGAGTCCACAATGTTGTAGGCAGCAGTGGATGTGGCATGAGTACCTTCCGTGGTAGATAGCAGTGTGCGTGTTATAAGACCCCTCTGTAGAAAGAGAGCAGTGTGTATGAAAAGAAGCCTCGTGGGTACAAAGAATTGGGTGTGGTGTGGGTTCCCTCTGTGGTAGACATCAGTGGGTTTTACATGATTCCCATCTGTGGGTAAAGAACTGTGGGTGTTCCTTGAGTCCACTCTGGGTAGATTGCAGTGGTTTGCCAAGATTCCCCTCTGTGGTAGAGAGTAGTTGGTGTGTTGTGAGTCACCTCTGTGGGTAGACAGCAGTGGGTGTGCTATGATTCTCCTCTGTGGTAGACAACATTGGGTGTACTATGAGTCCTTTCTGTGGTAGCCAATAGTGGGTGTGCCATGATGCCTGTCTCTTGGTAGACAGCAGTAGGTTTTCCATGAGTCCATTCAGTGGTAGACATTAGGGGGTGTGACATAAGTCCTCTCTGTTGTAGACAGCAGTGGGGGTGCCATGTGTCCCCTCTATATTAAACAGCTGTGGGTGTGCCATGAACACCCTATTTGGTAGAGAGCAGTGGGTGTGACTTGACTACCATCTATGGTAGACAACAGTGGGTGTGACTTGACTACCATCTGTGGTAGACAACAGTGGGTGTGCATGATATCATCTGTGGTAGACAGCAGTGCATGTACATTGAGACCCCTCTGTGGTAGACAGCAGTGATTGTGCCATGAGTGCCCTCACTGGAAGAGAGCAGTGGGTGTGTCATGAGTAGCCTCTGCGGGTACACAGCAGTGGGTGTGCCATAAGTACTCTCTGTGGTTAGAGAGCAGGGTGCATGCCAGTTTTTTGCCCTGTATTAGACAGTAGTGTGTGTGCCATGAGTTCCTGCTCTGAAAGACAGCAGTCGGTATGCCATGAGTCCTCTGTGGGTAGACACCATTGGGTGTGCCATCTCTGTGGCAGACAGCAGTGGTTTTGCCATGAGTTTTCTTTTTGGTAGCCAGCAGTGGGTGTGCCAGGATCCCCCACTGCGGTAGACAGCAGTGTGTGTGTCAAGAGTCTCCTCTGTCGGTAGACAGGAGTGGATGTGCATAAGTCTCCTCTGTGGTAGACAGTAGATTGTGTGCCATGAGTTCCCTCTGTGGTAGTCAGCAGTGGGTATTCCATGAGTCCTATCTATGGGAAGACAGCAATGTGTGTGCCATGAGACTCTCTGTAGTAGACAGCAGTATGTGTGAAAGTAGTCCCCTCATTGGAAGACAGAAGTGGGTGTGCCTGATTCCCTCTGTAGTAGGTAGCAGTGATTGTGCCATGAGTCCCTCTTTCATATACAGCAGTGGTTGTGACATGAGTCCCCATGTGTGCCATGATTCCACTCTGTGTTAGACAGCAGTGGGTGGACCAGGAGCACAATCTGTAGGTAGACGCCTGTGGGTGTGCCATGAGTCCCCTGTATGTTAGGCAGCAGTGGGTTTGCCAGGATTCCCTTCTTTGGGTAGACAACAGTGGGTATGCTATGAATGCACTCTGTGGTAGACAGCAATGTGTGTAATGGGCTCCCTCTGTGATATAAAGCAATGGATGAGCCATGAGTTACCTCTATTGTTGACAGCTGTAACTGTTCAATATGTCCCCTCCGTCCGTGGTAAATAGCAGTGGTTGTGCCATGAGTCCCATTTGTTGTACACAGAAATGGGTGTGTCATGAGTCCCCTCTGTTGTAGACAGCAGTGTGTGTCCCATGAGTCCCCTCTGTTTTTTAAAGCAGTGGGTATGCCATGAGCCCCATCTATTGCTAGACATCAGTGTGCCATGAGCTCTCTGTGGTAGACAGCAGTAGGTTTTCCATGAGTCCCTCTGTGATAGACAGCAATGGATGTGCCATAAGTCCTTTCTACAGTAGACAGCAGTGGGTGTGTCATTAGTGCCCTCTGTGGTAGACAGCAGTCATTGTGCCATGAGTCCCCTCTTTCACAGATAGCAGTGGGTATAACATGAGTCCACTCTGTTGTAGACAGCAGTGCGTGTGGCATGAGACTCTGTGGCAGAGAGCAGTGTATTCATTATAAGACCTCTCTCTGGGTAGAAAGCAGTGTGTGTGAGAAGGCACCCCTCTGTGGGTACACAAAATTTAGTGTGGCGCAGGTTCCCTCTGTGGTAGACATCAGTGGGTGCAACATGACTGCCATCTGTTGATAGAGAAGTGTGGGTGTTCCATGAGTCCACTCTGTGGGTAGAGAGCAGTGGGTATGCCATGATTCCCCTTTGTGGTAGAAAGCATTTGGTGTGCCATGAGTCCCCTGTGTCATAGATAGAAGTGGGTGTGCCATGAGAACTGTCTATGGTAGACTGCAGTGTGTGTGCAATGAGTACCCTCTTTGGTAGACAGCTGTTGGTGTGCCCTGAACACCCTCTGTGAAAGAGAGCATTTGGTGTGCCATGAGTAACTTCTGTAGTAGGCAGTAGTGGGTGAGACCTTAGTACCCTCACTGGTAGCCATCAGTGGCAGTGAGATGAGTCCCATCTCCCATACACAGTAGTTGGTGTGCCATGCATTCTCTCTGTGGTAGAGACAGTTTGTGGGCCATGATTCCCTGTGGGGTAGACAGCAGTGGGTGTGCCATGAGTCCCTTCTGTGGTAGACAATAATCAGTGTTCAATGAGTCCACTCTGTTGTAGACTACAGTGTTTGTGGAATGAGTCCTCACTGAGAGTAGACAGCAGTGGGTGTCCCAGGAGTACACTCTGTGGTAGACAGCAGTGGGTGTGCCATGAGTCCCTTCTGTGATAGACAGAAGTAGGTTTGGCATGATTCCTCCCTGATGGTAGATAGCAGTGGGTTTGCCATGAGTCCCCTCTATTTTTAGACAGCAGTGGGTGTTCCAGGATTCCCCTCTGTGGGTAGGAAGCTTTGGGTGTGCCACAAGTCCTCTATGTGGTTGATTTGTGTCGGTGTGCCATGAGTCCCCTCTGTGGTAGACAGCATTGGGTTAGCAATGTGTCTCCTCTGTGGGTAGACAAGAGTGGGTCCCATAAATCCCATCTGTGGTTAGACAGCAGTGGGTATGCCATGTGTCCCTTCTGTTTAGGACATCATTGGGTGAACAATGAGTCACCACTGTGGTAGAGAGTAGTGGTTGTGCCATGAATCCCATGTATGAGTAGACATCAGTGGGTGTGCCATTAGTCCCCTCTGTGGTAGACAGCAGTACATGTACCATAAGCCCTTTCTGTGGTAGACCACACTGTGTGTGCATTGAGTACCTCTAAGGTACACAACATTGGGTGTTAAATTATTCCCGTCTGTGGTAGACAGCAGTTGGTGTGCCATGAGTCACAACTGTGGTAGACAGCAGTGGGTGCCCCATGGGTCCTCTCTTTGGCAGACAGCAGTGGATATGCCATGGTCCACTCTGTATTAGATAGCAATTGGAATTACATGAGTCTCCTCAGTGGTAACAGAATTTTGTGTGCCATGATTCACCTCTGTGGCAGATAGCATTGGGTGTGCCATGAGTACCCTCTGTGGTAGACAGCAGTGTCATGAGTCCCATCAATCTGATCTGTGTTAGACAGAAGTCAGAACCCCATGAGTTCCCTTTATGGGTAGACAGAAGTGTGTATGCCATTTTATCCCTCTGTCATGGACAGCAGTATATGTGCCATCAGTCCCCTTTTTGGTACACAGAAGTGGGTGCACAATAAAATCCCTCTGTGTGTACACAGCAGTGGGTGTGCCATAATTCCCCTGATGGTAGACTGATATGGGTGTGCCATGAGTTACTACTATTTGTAGACACAGTGGGCATGCCTGCATACCACTCTGTGGTAGAAACCTGTGTGAGTGCCATGAGGTCTGTCGGTGGTTAGACAGCACTGTGTGTGCCATGAGTCCCTCTGTTGTAGATAGAACTGGGTGTTCCATAATTCCCTCTGTAGTAGACAGCAGTGGGTGTGACGTGTCCCCTCTGTGGTAGAGAGCAGTGAGTATGCCATGAGTCTTCTCTGGGGGTAGACATTTGTTGGTGTGCCATGAGTCCTTTATATGGGCAGACAGGGGTGTGTGTATGCCATGATTTCCCTCTGTGGGTAGACAGCAGTGGGTGTGCTATGAACTGTCTCTGTGGTAGACAACAGTGGGTGTTCCATGAGTCCTCTCTATGGTAGACAACATTGGAAATGCCAAGGTAGTCCTCTGTGGTAGACAGCAGTGCATGTGCCATAAGTTCTTTCTGTGGTAGAAGGCACTGAGTGTGCATTGAGTACCTGTATGGTTGACAGCATTGGGTGTGCAATGATTACCCTCCATGGAAGACAGCAGTTGGTGTGCCATGAGTACCATCTTTGGAAGACAGCTGTGGCTGTGATATGAGTCCTCTTTGTGGTTATACAGGAGTGGGTGTGCAATGATTCCCTCTGTGGGTATAGAGGAGTGGGTGTGCCATGAGTCCTCTCTGTTTTCAGACAAAAGTTGGTGTGCCATGAATCTCATCTGTGGTAGACAGCAGTGGGTGTCCCATGAGTCCCCTCTCTTGTAGATTGCAGTGCATATGTCATAAGTCAGCTCTGTGGTTAGACAACAGTAGGGGTGCAATAGTCTCCTCTTTTGTAGACAGCAGTTGGAGTTCCATGAGTCCTCTTAGTGGTACACAGCAGTGTGTGTGCCATGAGTCCCCTTTGTGGTAAACAGCAGTGGCTGCTCCATGAATGACCTCTGTAGTAGACAGCAGAGTATGTAAATCAGTCCCATCTGTGATAGACAGCAGTCGGTGCACCATGAGTTCCCTCTGTGTGTAGACAGCAGTGTGTGTGCAATGAGACTACTCTGTGAAAATCAGCAGTGGATGTACCATGAGTTCCCTCTGTGGGTAGACAGTAGGGGGCGTGCCATGAACTTTTTCTGTGGTTGAGAGCTGTGGTTGTGATATAAGTGCTCTATGTGGTATATAGCATTGGGTGTGGCAAGAGTCCCCTCCGTGATAGACAGCAGTGTGTGTGTAATGAGTCCCTCTGTGCTATACAGTAGTGCATGTGCTATTAGTACCCTCAGTGGTAGAGAGCAGTGGGTGTGCCTGAGTTACCTCTGTTGTAGACAACAGTAATTGTGCCATGAGTCCCCTCTTGGTAGACAGCAGTGGGTTTGCCATGAGTCCCCTCTTTGGTAGGCAGCAGTGATTGTGCCATGAGTCCACTCTGTTAGACAACCTTGGGTGTGCCATGTGTCCCCTCTGTTGTAGACAACAGTGGGTGTGACATGAGTCCACTCTTTGGTAGACAGCAGAGTGTGTGCAATCAGTCCCCTCTGCAGTATACAATAGTGGGTGTTCTACGAGTACCCTCTGTAGTAGACAGCAGGTAGTGGCCTGAGTCACCTCCTTTATAGACAGCAGTAATTGTGCCATGAGCTCTCATGTGGTAGCAGGCAATGAGTGTGCCATGAGTCCCTGTGTGGTAGACAGCAGTAACTTTTCCAGGAGTCCCCTTGGTGGTAAATAGCAATGGGTGTGCTGGGATTCCCCTCATGGTGGACAGCAGCGGGTGTGCCATGAGTCCCATCTGTGGTAGATTGCCATGGTGTGCCATGAACACCTTCTGTGGTAGACAGCACTGGGTGTGCCAGGAGTACCCTGTTGGTAGATTTCAGTGGAGGCACCATGAGCACCCCCTGTGGTAGACAGCAGTGAATGGCAAGGAGTTCCCTCTGTGGTAGACAGCAGTGGGGGATTCCATGAGTCTGCTCTGTGGTATGCAGCAGTGGGTGTGCCATGAGTCTTCCCAGTGGTAGACAGCACTGCGGGTTGCCATGAGCTCCCTCTGTGGTGGACAGCATTGTCTGTGCCATGAGTGACTCTGTGTTATAAAGCAGTAGGTTTACCATGAGTCCTCTCTGTTGTACAGCAGTGGATATGTCATGAGCACCTCTCTTATATACAGCAGTGGGTTTTCCATGAGTCCCCAATGTGGAAGATAGCAGTGGGTGTGGCATGCATCTGGTCTATGCATAGACAGCAGTGGGTGTGTCATGAATCCCCTCTGTGGTAGAGAGCAGTGGGTGTGGCATGAGTCCGGTCTATGAGTAGATAGCAGTGGGTGTGTGATGAGTCTGCTCTGTGGTAGGCAGCAGTGGGTGATCCATTATTCCTTCTGTCATAGACAGCATTGAATGTTCCATGTGTCCCCTCTGTAGTAGAGAGCAGTGGGTGTGCTTGGTTTCTTCTGTTTTAGACAGCAGTGATCGTGCCATGTGTCACCTCTATGGTAAACAGCAGTGGGTGTGCCATGAGTACCCTCTGTGAGTAGAGAGCAGTGGGTGTGCCTGAGTTACCTCTGTGTTAGTTAGCAGTGATTGTGCCATGAGTCCCTCTGTGGAAGACAGTAGTAGTTTGCCATGAGTCCCAAATGTGGTGGACAGCAGTGGGTGTCACATGAGACAAATCTGTAAAAGACAGCAGTGGGTGTGCCATAAGGCCCCACTGTGGGTAGACAGAAGTTTGTGCACCATGAGTACCCTTTGTGGTACACAGCAATGCATGTGCCATGAGTTCCCTCTGTGGGTAGACATAAGTGAGTGTGCCATCATTAACATCTCTGGAGGGCAGCAGTGGGTGTGCCTTGAATTCCTTTTCTTGGTAGACATCAATAGTTCTGACATGAGTCCCTTTATGGTTCAACAGCATTGGTTGTGCCATGAGTTCTGCCTGTGCTAGAAAGCAGTGGGTGTTCCATGAGTTCCATCTCTGATAGGCATCAGTGGGTGTACCAAGAGTTCCCTCTGTGAGTAGACAGCAATGAGCTTGCCATGAGTCCTCTCTGTGGTGGATAGCATTCAGTGCACCATGAATACCCTCTGTGGACTGACTGCAGTGGGTGTGGTATGAGCACGCTCTCTGTGGTAGAGACCACTCTGTGTGCCACTAGTCCCTCTGAGGCACACAGCACTGGTTGTTCCATAATTCCCTCTGTAGTACACAGCAATGGGTGTGACATAAGGACCTTTGGTGGTTGACAGCAATGGGTGTGATATGAGACCTTTGGTGGTATACAGCAGTAGGTATTCCATGAGTCCCCTCTGTGGTAGAGAACAGTGGTTTTGCCATGAGACTGTTCTGGGGTTACAGAGCAGTGAGTGTGTCATGATTAACCTATGTGGTAGATGGTAGTGGGTGTGCCATGATTCTCCTCTGTAGTAGACAGCAGTGGAAATGCCATGAGACCCTGTGTGGTAGACATCAGTGGAAATTCAATGAGACCCTCTGTGTTAGACAGCAGTAGTTGGGCCATGAGTCCCCTCTGTGGTAGAAAGCAGCAGGTGTGCCATGAGTTTCCTCTGTAGGTAGATTGCAGTGGGTGTGAAATGAGTACTCTCTATGTTAGACAGTATTAGGATGCCACGAGTTCCCTCTGTTGTAGACAGCATTGGGTATTCCATGAATCCACTCTCTGGTAAACAGCAGTGAGTATGCCATGAGTCCCATTTGTTATACATATCTGTGTATGTACCATGAGTCACCTCTGTGTTAGACAGCTGTGGTTGTACCATGATTCCCTCTGTGGTAGACATCAGTGAGTGTGCCTGATTCCCTCTGTGTTAGACAGCACTGCTTGTGCCATGAATCCCCTCTGTGGTAGACAGCAGTTTGTGTTTGCCATAAGCTCCATCTGTGTTAGACAGCACTGGGTGTGCCATAAGTCCCGGTGGTACACTGCAGTAGGTGTTCCAAGAATTCCCTCCATAGTAAACAGCAGTGGGTGTGACATGAGACCCCTGTATATTACACAGCAAAGGGTGTTCCATGAGCTCGCTCTGTGGTTATACAACAGTGGGTGTGCCTTTATAAACCTATGTGGTATACAGCAGTGGGTGTGCCAAAAGTACCCTCTGTAGGTAGACAGCTGTTCATGTGCCATGAGTCCAATATGTGGGTAGACAGCAGTGGGTGTCCAAAGAATCTACACTGTGTGAGACAGCAGTGGGTATGCCATATGTCCTCTATGTGGGTAGACATCAGTGGGCATGCCATGAATCCACACTGTTGTAGACAGTAGTGGGTATGCCATTAGTCACCTCTGTGGTAGACAGCCTTGTGTGTGCCATTAGTCCACTCTGTGGTTAGACAACAGTTGGTGTGCCATGAGTCCCAAAAGTGGTAGACAGCAGTGGGTGTGCCATGAGTCACCTCTTTGGTAGACAGTATTGTGTGCACAATAAGTGCCCTCTGTGGTATATAGCCATGCCATGAGTCCCATCAATCTGAACTGTGGCAGACAGCAGTTGCAGCACCATGAGTTTCCTTTACAGGTAGACAGCAGTGTGTGTGCCACTAGACCCCCTGTCATGGACAGTAGTGAGTGTACCATGAGTCCCCTCTTTGGTACAAAAGCAGTGGGTGCACCATGAAATCCCTCTATGTGTAGACAGCAGTGGGTGTACAATGAGTTCCCTCTATGGTAGACAGATATGAATGTTCCATGAGTTACCTCTATCTGAAGACAGCAGTGGGTGTGCCTTGATACCCCTCTGTGGTAGACACCAGTTTGAGTGCCATGAGCTCCCTCTGTGGTTAGACATCACTCTACTTGCCATGAGTCCTACTGTGATGGAGAGTACTGGGTGTTCCATAATTCCCTCTCTATAGGCAGCAGTGGGTGTGACATGAATACCCTCTGTGGTAGAGAGCAGTGGGTGTGCCTTGAGTCCCCTCTGGGGGTAGATAGGTGTTTGTGTGCCATGAGTCCTTTATATGGGCAGGCAGATAGATATGTGTGTGCCATGATTTCCCTCCATGTGTAGACAGCACTGGGTGTGCCATGAACTTTCTCTATGGTAGACAACAGCAGGTATTTCATGAGTCCCCTCCATGATAGATACCATTGGGAGTGTGAAGTGTGTCCTCTGTGGTAGACAGCAGTGGGTGTGCCAATATCTCCCTCTGTGGTAGACAGCAGTGTATGTGCCAGTAGCTCATTCTGTGGTAGATGGCACTGGGTCTGTATTGAGTACCTGTATGGTAGACAGCATTGGGTGTGCAATGAATCCCTTCTGTGGTAGATAGCAGTGGGTGTGCCTTGAGTCCTTTCTGTGGGTAGAGAGAGAGGAGAGGGTGTGCCATGACCCCTCTGTTTTTAGACAAATGTGGGTGTTCCATGACTCCCATCTGTGGTTCACAACAGTGGGTGTCCTATGAGTCCACTTTGTGGTAGACAGCAGTGGGTGTGCCATGTCCACTCTGTGGTAAACAGCAATTGGGTTTACATGAGTCTCCTCAGGGGTACACAAAATTTTGTGTGCCATGATTCACCTCTGTGGTAAATAGCAGTGGATGTGACATGAGTGCCCTCAGTGGTAGAGAGCAATGCCATGAGACCCATCAATCTGATCTGTGCTAGAAAGCAGTCGGAGCACCATGAGTTCCCATTATGGTAGATAGCAGTGAGTGTGCCATTAGACCCCTCTGTCGTGGACAGTAGTGTGTGTGTCATGAGTCCCCTCTTTGGTATACAGCAGTCAGTGCACCATGAGATACCTCTGTGAGTAGACAGCAGTGGGTGTGCCATAAGTCCACACTATTGTAGACAGATATGGGTGTGCAATGAGACCTATCCATAGACAGAAGTGGATGTGCCTGGATACCCCTCTGTACTAGACAACTGTGTGAGTGCCATGAGCTCTCTCTGTGGTTAGACAGCACTGTGTGTGCTACAAAGCCCTCTGTGGCTGACAGTACTGGGTGTTCCATTATTCCCTCTGTAGTAGATAGCAGTGGGCATGACATGAGTTCCCTCTGTGGTAGAGAGCAGTGTGTGTGCCATGGGTCCACTCTGTAGGTAGAAAGGATTTGGTGTGCCATGAGACCTTTATATGGGCAGACAGCTGTGTGTGTGCCATGTTTTCCCTCTGTGGGTAGACAGCAGTGGTTGTGCCATGAACTTTCTCTGTGGTAGACAATAGGAGGTGTTCCATGAGTCCCCTCTGTGGTAGACAGTAGTGGGTGTGCCAAGATCTCCCTATGCGGTAGACAGCAGTGTGTGTGCCATATGCTCTTTCCATGGTAGTTGGCTCTGGGTGTGCATTGAGTAACTATTGTAGACATAATTGGGTGTGCAATGATTTATTTCTCTGGTAGACAGCAGTGGTTGTGCCATGAGTCCATTTTGTGAGTAGAGAGGAGTGGGTGTGCCATGAGACCCCTCTCTTTATTGACAAGTTTGGGTGTGCCATGAGTCCCATATCTGGTAGATAGCAGTCGGAGTTCCATGAGTCCCCTCAGTGGTAGAGAGAAGTGAGTTAACATGAATTTGCTCTGTGGGTAGACAGCAATGCCTATTCCATAAGCCACTCTGTGGTATAGAGCATTGGGTGTTCCATGAAGCCTCTCTGTGGTAGATAGCAGTGGGTGTGCCATAACTCTGTAGTAGACAGCAGTGGGTGTGCCATGAGCTCCTTCTGGGGTAGACATCAGTATGTGTGCCATGAGTCTCTCTGTGGTAATACAGTGGGTGTGACATAAGTCAAATTTGTGGGTAGACAGTAGTGTGTGTGCCATGAATTCCAAATGTGCACAGACAGAAGTGTCTGTAGTATGTGACACCACTGTGGTAGACAGCAGTGAGTGTACTATGAGCCTCCTCTTTACTGACAGCAATGGCTGTGCCATTAGAACCCTATGTGGTAGACAGCAGTGGATTTGTATAATTCCCTTCTATGCTACACCACAGTGGGTGTGACATGAGTCCCTCTGTGGTAGATAGCAGTGGGTGTGCAATGAGCTTCCTCTGTGGTTAGACAGCATTGTGTTTGCCTTGAGTCCCTCTGTGGGTAGACAGCTGTAGGTGGGCCTTGATTCCCCCCTGAGGTAGACTGCAGTGGGTGTGATATGAGTGCAATCTGTGGTAGACAACATTGGGTGTGCCATGAGTCCCCTCTGTGATAGATAGCAGTGTGTGTACACTGAGTCTTTTATGAGGCAGACAGTAGTGGTGTGCCATGAGCTCCCTCTGTGGGTATATAGCAGTGGATGTGCCATGAGACCTATTGTGTGAAAGAGAGCAGTGGTTGTGCCATGAGCTCCATCTGTGGGTAAACAGCACTGAGTGTGCCCTGAGTATCCTCTCATGTAGACAGCACAGAGAGCACCATGAGTTCAACTGTGGGTAGACAGCAGTGGGTTTGTCAAGCTTTCCATCTCTTTCATACAGCAGTGCGTGTGCCATGAGTTCCTTCTGTGGGTAGACAGCAGTGGTTGTGACATGAGCCCCTCTGTGGAGGACAGGAGTGGGTGTGCCAAGAGTTTCCTCTGTGAGTAGACAGCAGTTGGTGTGCAATTAGTGCCACCTGTGAATAGACAGCAGTGATTGTGCCATGAGTCTCCTCTGTAGTTGAGAGCAGTGGATGTGCAATGAGTTCCCTCTGTGCTAGACAGGGGTGTTATGCCATGAGTCCCATATATGGGTAGAGAACAGTGGCTGTGCCATGAGTCCCCTCTGTGGTAGACAGCATTTGGTGTGCCATGAGTCCCCTGTGTGTGTAGACAGCAGTGTTTGTGCCATGTGTCCCCCCTGTGGTAGACAGCAGTATGACATGATTTCTCTTTGTGGGTAGACAGCTATGTATGTGCCATGATTCCCCTCTATGGTAGACACCTGTGGGTGTGCTTTGAGAAAACTCTGTGTTAGATAACAGTGGGTGTGCCATAAGTACACTCTGTGGTCGACTGCATTGGGTATGCCATGAGTACCCTCTGTGATACCATGCAGTATGTGTGACATGAGTCCACTGTGTGGTAGACAGCAGTGTGTGTTCCATGAGTACACTCTGTGGGTAGGCAGCAGTGTATGTGCCATGAGTTCCCTCTATAGTAGACAACTGTGAGTGTCCAATGAGCATCCTCTGTGGTACACAGCAGTGTGTGGGCCATGAGTCCCCTCTGTGGTAGACAGCCTTGGGTTTGCAATGGGTTCCCTATAAGGGTAAAGAGCAGTGTTTGTGCCATAAGTCCCATCTATGGTAGATAGCAGTGGGTGTGCCATGAGTCCCCACTATGGTAGACACCAGTGAATGTGCCATTAGTCTCCTCTGTAGGTAGAGAGCAGTGGGTATGCATGAGTCTCCTCTGTTGCAGACAGCACTGTGTGTGCCATGAATTCCCTCTGTTGTAGAGAGCAGTGGGTGTGCCTGATTTCCTCTGTGGTATACAGAAGTGGTTTTGCCATGAATCCCCTCTTTTGTAGACAGCTGTGTGTGTGCCAAGAGTCCCCCTGTGGTAGACAGCAGTGGTTGTGCCATGAGTCTCCTCTGTGTTAGACAGCAGTGGTATGCCATGTGTCCCCTCTGTGGTATAGCATTGGATGTACCATGAGTCCCCTTTGTGGTAAACAGCATTGCGTATGCTATGACTCCCTATGTGGTAGATAGCAGTGGGAGTCATAGGAGTCCCTTTTTGATAGACAGCAGTCAGTGTGCCATGAGTCCCCTCTGTGGGTATAGACCAGTGGGTGTGCCATGAGTTTCCTCTGTAAGAGACCTCAGTGAGTGTGCCATGAGTATCTGCCATGATAGACAGCAGTGGGTGTGCCATGAGTCCCCTCTGATAGTTAAGCATTGAGAGTGCCATGATTCCCCTTTATGGGTGTAAGCATTGGGTGGGCCATGAGTTTGCTTTGTGGTAGTCAGATTTGGGTGTTACATGTTTCCCCACTGTGGTAAACACAGTGGGTGTGCCATGAGTTCCCTCTGTGGTACACAGCAGTCTTGGTTCCATGTGTCCCCTCTGTGCTAAAAAGATGTGTGTGTGTCATGAGTACACTCTATGGTAGAGAGCAGTGGGTGTTCCATGAGTCCAGTCTATGGTTAGACAGCAGTGTGTGACATGAGCTCTCTGTGTGGTAGACAGCAGTATGTTTGCCATGAGTCCCACTGTGGTAGACAGCGGTGGCTGTGCCATGATTCCTTTCTGTGATAGACAGTAGAGGGTTTGCAATGAGTCCCTAATCAGTTAGACAGTAATGGGTGTGCCAAGTGTCTCTTCTGTGGGTTGACAGCAGGGATTGTGCCTTGACTCCCCTCTGTGGTAGACATCAGTGGGTGTTCCAAGAGTTTCCTGTGTGATTAGACAGCAGTTGTTGTGATAAGAGACTCTTGTTTGGTACAAAGCAGTTGGTGTGACTGATTCTTTTTCTGGTAGAAAACAGTGATTGTGCCATGAGTCCCCTCTGTAGTGGACAGCAGTGGTTGTGCAATTAGTGCCCACTGTGGGTAAACAGCAGTGGTTGTGCCATGAGTCACCTCTGTGGTACATTGCAGTGTGTTTGCCAAGAGTCCACCATAATGGTAGAGGGCAGTGGGTGTTCCATGAGTTTCCTCTCTGGTAGAGAGCTGTGGGTGTGACATGAGTACCCTCTGTGTGTAGATAGCAGTGTTTTTTTTTTCCATGAGTCCCCTCTGTGATAGCAGAGAGTGTGCAATGAGTCCCCCTTGTGGGTAGACATGTGTGGGTGTGCCATGAGTCCCCTTTATGGTAGACAACTGTAGGTGTGCCATGAACATTCCCTATGTTAGATAGCAGTGGGTGTTCCATGAATACACTCTGGATGACTGCAGTGTGTGTGCCCTGAGTCCCCTCTGTGGTAGAAAGCAGTGGGTGTGCCATGAGTCCTCTCTGGGGGAAGGCAGCAGTGGGTGTGCCATGAGTCCCCTCTGTCGTACACAGCAGAGCGTATGTCATGAGCACACTCTGTGGAAGACAGCATGATTCATTTTTGCAGTAGACAGTACTCGGTGTTCCATGAGTCCCAGTTTTGTTACACAGCAGTGGAGTGCCATGAGTCCTATCTATGTTTAGAGAGCAGTGTGTGTGCCTTGAGTTCTCTCTATGGTTAGGCACCAGTGGGTTTGTCATGAGTCCCCATTCTGTTAGAGAGCAATGCATGTGATACGAGTCCCTTCTGTGGTTAGACAGCAGTGGTTGTGCCATGAGTCCCCTCTGTGTTAGACAACAATGTGTGTGCCAAGACATTCCTCTGTGAGTAGAAAGAAGTTGATGTGCCAAGAGAACCCTCTGTGGTAAAAAGTCAGTGGGTATGCCTGATTCCCTCTGTGGTAGACCACAGTGATTGTGCCAGGAAGCCCTCTGTGGTAGACAGCAGTAGGTGTGCAATTAATGCCAACTGTGGGTAGATAGCAGTGCTTGTCCTTTGAGTGTCCTCTGTAGTTGAGCACAGTGGTTGTGCCATGAATCTCCTCTGTGGTAGATATCAGTGGGTGTGCCAATAATTTACTCTGTGAGTAGAGAGCAGTGGTTGTGCCAGGAGACCCCTCTGTGGTTGACAGCAGTGGGTGTGTCTGATACCCTCTGTGGTAGACCTCAGTGGACGTGCCAATAATTTCCTCTGTGGTAGACCACAGTGATTGTGCCATCAGTCACCTCTGTGGTAGACAGGAGTGTGGGTGCAATTAGTGTCCCCTGTGGGTAGACAGCAGTGGTTGGTCCATGAGTCTCCTCTATAGTTCAGAGCAGTTGGTGTGCCATGAGTGCCCTCAGTGGTAGACAGCAGTGGGTGTGCCATGAGTCCCCTCTATGGTAGACAACTGTAAGTGTGCCATGAACACCTTCTATGTTACACACCAGAGGATGTTCTATGAGTACACTCTGGGGTAGACTCCGGTGGGTGTGCCATGAGTATCTTCTGTGGTACACAGCACTGTGTGTGCCAATGAGTCCCCTCTGTGGTACACAACAGTGAGTGTGTCATGAGTCCTCTATGTGGCTAGACAGCTGTGGGTGTCCCATGAGTTCCCTCTATGGTAGACAATTGTGGGTTCGCCATGATCACCCTCTGTGTTAGACAGCAATGGGTGTGCCATGAGTATACCCTTTGGTAGACAACAGTAGGTGTGTCATGAATCCCTTTTGTGGTGCACACCAGTGCCATGTGATCCCTCTGTGGAAGACAGCAGTGTGTGCACACCTCTGAGATATGTAGCAGTGGATGTTCCATGATTCTTTCTGTGGTAGAGACCAGTGTGTGTGCAATAAGTCCCCGCTGTGATAGATAGCAGTGGGTGAGCCATGAATCCCCTCAGTGCATAGATAACAGTGGGTGTGCCTTGTGTGCACCAGGTGGTAAACACTGCAGGTGTGACATGAGTTACCTTTTTGGTAGAGAGCAGTGGGTGTGCTTTGTGTACTCTCTTTGTGTACAGTGGGTGTGAAATGATTTCTCTCTGTGTTATACAGCAGTGGGATTTCATGAGACAGTGGGTGTACCATGAGATTCCGCTGTAGGAGACAGCAGTGTGCGTGCATGAGTCTCCTGTGTAGGTAGACTGTATTGGATTTTCATGAGTCTCCTCTGTGGTAGAAAACAGAGAGTGGGCATGAGTCCCCTCAGTGAAGAGAGCAGTGGGTGTCACATGTGTCCACTTTTTGAGTAGAGATGAGTGGGTGTGCCATGTGACCCCTCTGTAGGTAGACAGCAGTGGGTGTGATATGAGACCATACTGTGGGTAGAGAGCAGTGGGTGTTCCATTAGTCCACACTGTGGTAGCATGCAATGGGTATGCCATGAGTCTCCTCTGTGTGTAGACTGCAGTGTTTGTGCAATGAGAGCTTTTGTTGTTGACAGCAGTGTTTGAGTCATGAGTCCCCTCTGTGGTAGAGAGCAGTGGGTCTGCCATGAAAACACTCTGTTGTAGACAGTGGTCAGTGTGCCATGAGTCCCATCTGGTAGACAACAGTGGGAGTGCCATGAGTCCCCTGTGGTAAAAAGCAGTGGGTGTGCCATGACTCCCAATGTGGTTGACAGCAGTTGGTGCCATATGAGTCCTTTTTGATAGACAGCAGTAGCTATGCCCTGAGTCCCCTCTGTGGGTTTAGAACAGTAGGCGTGCCATGAGTGCCCTCTGTGGTAGACCAGAGTGTGTGCAACATGCTCCCTCTGTGGAAGACAGCAGTGTGTGTGCCATGAGTTCCCTCTGTGTTAGACAGTTTTGGGTGTTCCATGATTCCCCTCTGTGGTTAACAGTGTGGGTGTGCCATGAGTGCCCTCTGTGGTAGACAGCAGTGTGAGTGCCATGCACTCCCTCTATGTTAGACAGCAGTGTATGTGTCAAGAGATCACTCTGTGTCAGAGAGCAGTCTCTGATCCATATGTCCCCTCTGTGGTAAAAAGCAGTGGGTGTGCCATGAATTCACTCTGTTGTACACAGCAGAGAGCGTGTCATGAGTCCACACTGTGGTGGACAACAGTGGGTGTGCCATGATTACTTTTTGTGGTAGACAGTAGTGGGTGTGGCATGGGTACCATTTTTGTTAGACAGCAGTGAGTGCACCATGAGTCCGTCTATGGGTAGGGATCAGTGTGAGTGCCTTGAGTCCCTGCTGTGGTTAGACAGCAGTGGGTTTGTCATGATTCCCCTCTCTGTTAGACAGAAGTGCTTGTGCCATGAGTCCCTTCTGTGGGTAGACAGAAGTGGTTGTTCCATGAGTCTCCTGTTATGGACAGCAGTGGGTGTGCCATGAGTATCCTCTGTGATTAAACAGCATTTGGTGTGCCAAGAGTCCCCTCTGTTGTAGACATCAGTGGGTGTGCCTGATTCCCTCTGTGGTAGAACTCAGTGATTGTGGCATGAGTTCCCTATGTGGTAGAGAGCAGTTGGTCTGCAATTAGTGCCACCTGTGGATAGACAGCAGTGCTTGTGCCATGTGTCTCCTCTGTAGTTGAGAACAGTCCATGTGCAATGAGATCCCTTTGTGGTAGACAGTGGTGAGTGTGTCATGAGTTCCCTACATGGGTAGAGAGCTGTGGGTGTGCCATGAGTCCCCTGTGTGTGTAGACAGCAGTGTTAGTTCCATGTGTCCCCTCTGTGGTAGAGAGCAGTGGGTATGACATGATTCCTCTTTGTGGGTAGACAGCCATGTATGTGCCATGAGTCCCCTCTATGGTAGACAACTGTGGGTGTGCCTTGAACAAACTCTGTGTTAGCAGTGGGTGTGCCATAAGTATGCTCTGTGGTAGACTGCAATGTGTATGACATGAGTCAGCTGTCTGGTAGACAACACTGTGTTCCATGAGTACACTCTGTTGGTAGGCAGCAGTGGGTGTGCCATGAGTACCCTCTGTGGTACACAGCAGTGTGTGTGCCATGAGTCCTCTCTGTGATAGACAACCATGGGTTTTCCATGAGTCCCCTATAAGCGTAAAGAGCAGGGGTGTGCCATGATTCACTCTGTGGTAGACAGTAGTGGTGTGCCATAAGTCCCCACTGCAGTAGATAGCAGTGAATGTGCCATGAGTCTCCACTGTAGGTAGAGAGCAGTGAGTTGCATGAGTCTCCTCTGTTGCAGACAGCACTGTGTGTTCCATGAATTCCCTCTGTAGTAAAGAGCAGTTGGTGTGCCTGATTTCCTCTGTGGTATACAGAAGTGATTTTGCCATGAATCCCCTCTTTTGTAGACAGCTGGGTATGTGCCATGAGTCCCCCCGTGGAAGACAGCAGTGGGTGTGCCTTGAGTCCCCTCTGTGGTAGACAGTGGTGAGTGTGCCATGTGTCCCCTTTGTGGTAAACAGCAGTGGGTGTGCTATGGCTCCCCATGTGGCATATACCAGAGGGAGTCATATGAGTCACTTTCTGATAGACAGCAGTTGGTGTGCCATGAGTCCCCTCTGTGGGTATAGACCAGTGGGTGTGCCATGAGTTCTCTGTGTAGGAGACCTCAGTTGGTGTGACATGAGTCTCTGCTATGATAGAGAGCAATAGATGTTCCATGAGTCTCCTCTGTGGGTTAACAGAATTGGGTGTGCCATTCTTCCCCTCTATGAGAATGAGCATTCAGTGTGCCATGAGTTTCCTTTCTGGTAGACAGTTTCGTGTGTTCCATGATTCCCCCCTCTGGTAAACACAGTGGGTGTGCCATGAGTGCCCTCTGTGGTAGTCAGCAGTACATGTGCATGCACTCCCTCTGTGGTAGACAGCAGTGTGTGTGCCATGAGTTCCTTCTGTGGTAGACAACAGTCTCTGTTCCATATGTCCCCTCTGTTGTAAAAAGTAGTGGGTGTGTCATAAGTCCCCTCTATGGTAGAGAGCAGTGTGTGTGCCATGAGTCCAGTCTATGGCTAGATTTCAGTGTGTGTCACATGAGCTCTCTGTGTGGTAGACAGCAGTATGTTTGCCATGACTCCCTCTGTGGTAGACAGTGGTGGGTGTGCCATGATTCCTTTCTGTGAAGGACATTATGGGTTTGCAATGAGTCGCCTATCAGTTAAACAGTAGTGGATGTGCCATGAGTGTCTCCTGTGGATTGACAGCAGGGGTTGTGCCATGCCTCCCCTCTGTGGTAGACATCAGTGGGTGTTACAAGAAATTCCTGTGTGATTAGACAGCAATGGTTGTGACAAGAGACCCCTCTGTGGTACACAGCAATGGGTGTGCCTGATTCCATCTATGGTAGTCAACAGTGATTGTGCCATGAGTCCCCTCTGTAGTAGACAGCATGGGTGTGAAATTTGTGCCCACTGTGGGTAGAGGGCAGTGGTTGTGCCATGAGTCTTTTCTGTAGTATAGAGCAGTGGGTGTGACATGAGAATCCTCTGTGGTAGACAGCAGTGGGTGTGCCATGAGTCCCTTCTGTGTTTTTGCCATGAGTCAACTCTGTGGTAGACAGTAGAGGGTATGCAATGAGTCCTTTTGAGGGTAGACAGCCGTGGCTGTGCCATGAGTCTCCTCAGCAGGTAGACAGCAGTGGGTTTGCATAAGTCTCCACCATGGTAGACAGCACTGTGTGTGCCATGAATTCCCACTATAGTAGATAACAGTGGGTGTGCCTGGTTTCCTCTGTGGTGGACCGCAATGATTTTGCCTTGAATCCCCTCTTTTGTAGACAGCTGTGGGTCTGCTATGAGTCTCCCTATGGGTAGACAGCAGTGGGTGTGACATGAGTCCCCTCTGTGTAGACAGCAGTAGGTGTGCAATGAGTCCCCTTGTGATAGAGAGCAGTGGGTGTCATATGAGTCCCTCTGTCACAGACAGCAGTGGGTGTGCCATGATTCCCCTCGGTGGGTAGAGAGCAGTGGGTGTGACATGATTTCCCTCTGTAGGAGACAACAGTGTGTGTGCAATGAGTCCCTGCTGTGATAGACAGCAGACAGCAGTGTGTGTGCCATGAATCCCCTCTCTGGATTGACAGCATTGTGTGTACCATGAGTCCCCTCTATGGGAGTGAGCATTGGGTGTGACAATATTTCCCTCTGTAGAAAACAGATTTGGGTGTTCTATGAGTCCATTCTGTGGTAAACACAGTGGAAGTGCCATGAGTGCCCTTTGTGGTAGACACCAGTGTGTGGGCCATGTGTTCCCTCTGTGGACGACCACAGTGGGTGGTATGAGCTCCCTCTGTAATAAATAACAGTCTCAGTTCCATGTGTCCCCTCTGTGGTAAAAAAGAGTGGGTGTACCATGAATCCATTCTGTTTTACACAGCAGAGGGTGTGTCATGAGCCCCATCTATGGTAGACAGCAATGGGTATGTCATGAGTCCTCTCTATGGTTAGACAGCACTGTGTGTGACACGAGCTCTTTCTGTGGTAGACAGCAGTATGTTTGACATTAGTTCCTCTGTGGTAGACAGCAGTGGGAGTGCCAGGAGTCCACTAGTGGTAGACAGCAATGGGTGTGCCATGAGATTCCTCCTGTAGACAGCAATGCATGTAACAAGAGTTCCTTTTGTCATAGACAACTCTGGGTGTGCCATGAGTCCCTCTGTGGTAGAGAGCAGAAGGTGTTCCATGGGTCTCATTTTTGGTAGATAGCAATGAGTGTGGCATGAATCACATCTGTGGTAAACAGCAGTGTGTGTGCAAAGAATACCTTATAGTTTTAGACAGCAGTATGTTTGCATGAGCGCCCTCTGTAGTAGATAGCAATGGATGTGCAATGCACTCTCTGTGCAATGTGGAACTTGGTGTGCCATGAGTCCCTTCTGAGGGCAGACAGCAGTAAGTGTTCCAAGAATGCCATTTTTGGTAGACAGCAGTGGGTGTGCATAGAGTCCTCTGTGGTAGACAGCACTGGGTGTGCCATAGCACCTCTGTGGTAGACATCAGAAGGTGTGCCATGAATTCCCTCTGTGGTCGACAGCACTGGGTGTGCCATGAGTCCCTTGTGATAGACATCAGTGCGTGTGCAATGAGTCACCTCTGTGTAGACAGCTTTGCATGTGCCATGTTCCCTTTCTGGGTAGATAGCATTGAGTTGCCATGAGTCCTCTGTGTGGGTAGAGAGCACTAGGTGTGTCATGATTCCCTCTGTGGTAGGCATCTTTAGGTGTGCCATGAGTCCCCTGTGGGATAGAGAGCAGTAAGTGTTCCAAGAGTGACATCTTTGGTAGACAGTAGTGTGTGTGCCCTAGGGCCCTCTGTTGTAGACAGCAGTGGATTTGTCATTTGCTCTCTCTGTGGTAGAGAGCAGTTGTTGTGCCATGAGCTTTCTCTGTGGTAGACATCAGAAGGTGTGCCATGAACCCCTCTGTGGTAGAAAGCAATGGGTGTTCAATGAGCCTCCCTTTGTGTAGACAGCCTTGGGAATGCCATGGGTCCCCTTTTTGTGTAGAAAGCAGTGAGTTTGCCATGAGTCCCCTGTGTGGGTAGACAGCAGTAGGTGTGCCATGAGTCCCGTCTGTGGTAGACATCAGTTGTGCCATGAGTCCCCTCATTGGGTAGACTGCAGTGCATGTGCCATGGTTCCCTCTGTGGGTATACAGCATTGGGTATGCCACGAACTTTCTGTGTTAGACAGCAGTGGGTGTACCTTGAGTCTCCTTTTGAGTAAACAACAGTGGGTGTACCATGACTCCCTCTGTGGTAGACTTCAGTGTGTGTCATGAGTCCTCCAATGGTAGAAAGAATGGGGTGTCCATTAGTTCCTTCTGTGATAGACAGAAGTGGGTGTGCCTTGAGTTCCCTCGTGGTAGTCACCAGTGGGTGTGCATGAGCTCTCTCTCTGGTAGAAAACTGCGCATGTGTCATGAGTCCCTCTTTGGTAGACAGCAGAAGGTGTTAAATGTGTCCACATTGTGGAAGACAGCATTGGTTATGCCATGAGTCCACTCTTTGTGTAGAGAGAAGTGGTTTGCCATGAATCCTTCTGTTTAGAGAGCAGTGTGTGAACCATGTTTCTGCTCTTTCATAGACAGCAGTGGGTGTTGCATGAGTCATCTCTGTGGTAGAAACAGTAGGTTTGACATGAGTCCGCTCTGTAATTAGACATCAATGGTTATAACATGAATCCCCTCTGTGGGTAGACAGCAGTTGTTTCACTGTGAGTGCACTCTGAGTTTGTCCCATGAGCCCTCTAGGTGGTAGACAGCATTGGGTGTTAAATGATTTTCTTCTGTGAGTAGATAGCAGTGAGTGTGCTGAGTCCCCTATGATGTAAACAGCAGTGGGTGTGCCCAGAGTCCCTTCTGTGGTAGATACCAGTGGGTGTGACATAAGTCCCAGTGATAGCAGTAGGTGTTCCGTACACCCTCTTATTAGACAGCAGTGGGAGTGACAAGAGACCGCTATGTGGTACACAGCACTGGGTTGCCATGAGCTCACTCTATGGTTAGACAACATTTGGAGTGCCTGGATTAACCTATGTGCTAGACATCAGTGGGTGGGGCCTGAGGCCCCTCTGTGGTAGACAGCAGTGGGTGTGCCATGAGTTCCCTGTGTGGGTAGACAGCAGAGTGTGTGCTATGAGTCCCCTCAGTGGTAGAAAGAAGTGGGATTCAATAAGTCCCTCTGTGGTAGACAGTAGTGGGTTCTATATGAGCCCTCTCAGTGGGAGACAGCAGTGGGTGTGCCATGATTCTACTCTGTGGTGAGACAACAGTGGGTGTGCCATGAGTTCTGTATGTGGTAGAGAGCAGTGGGTGTTCCAAGATTCACCTCTGTGGTAGAAATCAGTGGGTATTCCATGAATACCCTCTGTGGTAGACAGCAGAGGGTGTGCCATGAGTGCCTTCTGTGGTATACGGCAGTGGGTTTGCCATGAATACCCTCTGGGTACACAGCAGTTGGGTTGCCTCAAATCCCCTCAGTGGTAGAGAGCAGTTGGTGTGCCATGAGTCCCCTATGAGGTAGACAGCAATGGGTAAGGTATGAGTCCACTGTGTAGATAGACAGCAGTGGGTATGCCATGAATCCCCTCTGTTTTACCAGCAGTGGGTGTGACATGAGCTCCCTCTGTTGTAGACATTACTTGGTGTGCCATGAGTTCCTCTGTGGTAGACAGCAGTAGGTTTGCCATGAGATACTTTTGTGGTAGACAGCAGTGGTTTCACCATGAGTCCTCTCTGTGGATAGTCTGGAGTGGATGTGTCAAGTGTCCTCTCTGTGGATAGACTGTAGTAGGTGTGTAATGCATACCCTCTGTGTTTATACAGCAGAGGGTATGCGATGAGTCCCCTGTGTGGTAGACAGCTGAGGTTGTGACATGAGTCCCTGTTGTGGTTGACAACAGTGAGTGTGCAATGATTCCCCTGTGGTAGACAGCAGTGGGTATTCTATGGGACCCACTGTGGTACATGGCAGTGGGTGTGCCATAAGTCCCCTCTGTAGGTAGACAGCAGTGTGTAAGCCAAGACTTTCCTCTGTAGTAGACAGGAGTATGTGTGTTATGATTCCTTGCTTTGATAGACAGCAGTGGATGTGCCAAGAGTTCCCTCTGTGGTAGACAGTTGTGGGTGTTCCATGAGTCCCCACTGTGGTAAACACAGTGGGTATGCCATGAGTCCCCTTTGTTGTACAGATCAGTTAGTGTGATGGTAATCCCCTCTGTGGGTTGACAGCAGTGAGTGTGCCATGAGAACCCTTTGTGGTAGACAGCATTGGGTGTGGCAGGAGTCCCCTCTGTGGGTAGACAGAAGTGGGTGTGCCATGAGCTCTCTCTGTGGTAGACAGCACTGTGTGTACCATGAGTTCCTCTGTGGTAGACAGCAGTAGGTTTGCCATGAGTCTTCTCTGTGGTAGATAGCAGTGGTTTTTGCCAGAAGTCCCCTCTGTGGGTAGACTGGAATGGGTGTGCCAAGAGTCCTCTCTGTGGATTGACTGCAGTGGGTGTGTAATGAGTACCCACTATAGGTATACAGCATGAGAGTACCATGAGTCGCCTGTGTGGTAGAGAGCCAAGGATGTGCCATGAGTCCCCATTGTGGTAGACAACAATGGGTGTGCAATGATTCCCCTTGTGGTAGAGAGCAGTGGGTGTTCTATGAGACCCTCTGTGGTACACAGTAATGGGTGTGACATGAGTCCTTTCTGTGGGTAAACATCAGTGTGTGATTCATGACTTTCCTTTGTAGTAGACAGGAGTAGGTGTGGTATGATTCCTCGCTTTGAGAGACAGCAGTGTTTGTGCCATGGGTCCCCTCTGTGGGTAGATGGCAGTTGTTAGGAATGAATCCCCTCTGCGGTTAACTGCAGTTGGTGTGCCATGAGTGCCCTCTGTGGTGGCCAGCAGTGGGAGTGCCATGAGCTCCCTCACTGATAGGTAGCAGTGGTTTTGCCAAGAGTCCCCTCTATGGGTAGTCTGGAGTGGGTGTGTCAACATTTCTCCCTGTGGGTAGACTGTAGTGGGTGTGTAATGAGTACCCTTGGTGGGTATACAGCAGGGTGTGTGCCATGAGTCCCCTGTGTGGTAGACAGCCAAGGATGTGTCATGAGTCCCCTTTGTGGTAGATAGCAGTGGGTGTGCAATGAGTCCTCCTGTGGTAGACAATATTGGGTGTTCTATGATACCCTGTGTGGTATACAGCAGTAGGTGTGCCATGAGTCCCCTACCTGGGTAGACAGCAGTGTGTGAGCCATGACTTTCCTATATAGTAGACAGGAGTAGGTGTGCCATGATTACTCGCTTTTATTGAGAGCAGTGGGTGTGCCATGAGTCCCCCTATGGCTAGACACAGTTGGGGTGCCATGAGTCCCCTCTGTGTTTTGACAGCAGTGGGTGTGCCATGAGTGCCCTCTGTGGTATACAGCAGTCTGTGTGCCATGAGCTCCCTATGTGGTAGATAGCTGTGGGTGTGCCTAGAGCACTCTCTGTGGAAGGCTGCAATCGGTGTGCAATGAGTACCTCTGTGGTAGAGAGCATTGGTGTTGTATGAGTCCCCTTTGTGGTATTTGTGTGCCATAATTCCTCTCTGTGTGTAGAGATGAGTGGGTGTGCCATGAGTGTCCTCTGTGGTAGACAGAAGCAGGTGTGCCTTGAGTCCCATCTATAGTAGTCAAAAGAGTTTGCCATGTGTCCCCTCTGTGGTAGATAGCAGTAGGTGTGCCCTGAAAACATTCTGTGGTAGACAGCAGTTGGTGTGCCAGGAGTTCCCTCTGTGGAAGACAGCACTGGTGTGCCAAGGGAAACCTCTCTGGTAGACAGCTGTGTGTGTGCCATTATTCCCTCAGTGGTAGAAAGGAGTGGCTGTGCCATGAGTCCCCAGTGAGGTTGACAGCTATGGGTGTGCCATGAATTCTGTCAGTGGCAGACAGCACTGGGTGTGGCATGAGATCCCTTTGTGTTAGACTGCACTAGTAGTGCCATGAGAACCCACAAAGGTAGACAGGAATGTCTGCGTCTGACCTTCCTCTGTTGGTGGACAGCCGTGGGTGTGCAATGAGTCCCCAACATGTTTTATAGCAGTGGGGATGCCTTGAATCCCCTCTGTGATAGACAGCACTGGGGGTTCCATGAGTCCCCTCTGTAGGTTGACAGCAGTAGGTGTGCCTTGAATCCCCTCAGGAGTAGAGAGCAGTGGGTATGCTATGAGTTCCCTATGTGGTAGACAGCAGTGGGTGAGACATGATTCTCCTCTGTGGTAAACAGCAGTGGTTATGACATGAGCTCCCTGTGTGGTAGACTGTAGTGGGTGTGCTATGAACTATCTCTGTGGTAGAAAGCACTGGGTGTGCCATGAATTCCTCTGTGGTAGACAGCAGTAGGTTTGCCATGAGTCGCCTCTGTGGGTAGACTGGAGTGGGTGTGCCAAGAGTCTTCTCTGTGGGTAGACTGTAGGTGGTGTGTAAATAGTACCCCCTGTGGGTGTATAGCAGGGGGTGTGCCATGAGTCCCTGTTGGGGTAGACATGAGTGGGTGTGCATTGAGTCCCCCTGTGGTAGAAAGCAGTGGGTGTTCTATGAGACCCTCTGTGGTACACAGCAGTGGGTGTGACATTAGTCCTGTCTGTGGGTAGACAGCAGTGTGTGAGCAATGACTTTCCTCTGTAGCGGACAGTAGTAGGTGTGCCATGAGTCCCCTCTGTGGCTAGACATATTTGGTGTGCCATGAGTCCCCACTGTGGTAGACAGCAGTGGGTATGCCATGAGATCATTCTGTGGTAGACAGTTGTGGGTTTTCCCTGATTCCCCTCTGTCTTAAAGAGAGTGGGAGTGCCATCAGTCCTCTTTGTGGTAGGGAGAAGTTGGTGTGACTGGAAACCCTTCTGTAGGTGGAGAGTAGTGGTTGTGCCATGAGTGCCCTCTGTGGTAGACAGCAGTTTGCGTGCCATGAGTACCTCTGTGGTAGACAGCAGTAGGTGTGCCATGAGTGCTCTGTGTGGTAGAGAGCATTGGAGTTGCATGAATCACATTTGTGGTAGATAGAAATGGGTGTGCCATAATTCCCCTCTGCGTGTAGAGAGCAGTGGGTGTGCCATGAGTCCCCTCTGTAGTAGACTTTAGAGAGTGTGATATATTCACCTTTGGAATAGAGTGCAGTGTGTGTTCCCTGAGATCACTCTTAAGTAGACAGTAGTGGGTGTGCCATGATTCTCTGCTGTGATAGACAATGGTGGGTATGCCATGAGCTTTCTTTGTGGTTGAGAGTACTGGGTCTGCCATGATTCCAGTCTGTGATTGAGAGCAGTGGGTGTGCCATGAGTACAATTTGTGGTTAGGCAGCAGTGGAGTTCACATGCATCCTCTCTGTGGTACTCAGCACTGGGTGTGCCTTGAGTCCCCTCTGTGTAGACATCATTGGGTTTGCCGTGAGTCCCCTCTATGGTAACACAGCAAAGGTTGTGCCATGAGTTGTGCCTGTGGGAGACAGTCTTGGGTATTCCATGAGCTCTCTCTCTCTGGTAGACAGCAGTTAGTGTGCCATAAGTCCACTCTGTGAGTAGACAGCAGTTGGTGCACCATGAGTGCCCTCTGTGGGTCTATAGCAGTGGGTGAGCCATGAGACCCCTCTGTGGTGGAAAGCAGTGGCAGTCCAATGAGTATGCACTGAGGTAGACAGTCGTGGGTATGCCATGAGTACAATCTTTGTGTAGAGAGAATTTTTTTGCCATGAATCCCTCTGTTTGAGAGAGCAGTGTGTGTGCCCAGTTTCCCCTCTGTTATAGACAGTAGTGGGTGTTCCATGAGGCCCGTCTGGGGTAGACAGCAGTAGGTGTGCCATGAGTCATCTCTGTAGTAATCAGCAGTGGGTTTGCCATGAGACCCTCTGGGGTAGAGAACAGTGGGTTTGCCATAGTCCTCTCTGTGGGTATACAGCAGTGTATGTCACATGATTCCCCTCTTGGCTAGAGAGCAGTAGGTTTGTCAGTAGTTCCCTCTGTTTTACACATCAGTGGGTGTACTATGAGGCCCCTCTGTATGTACACAGTTGTGGGTGTGCTATGAGTCCCCTTTGTGGGTAGACAGCAGTGGTTTGCCATGAGTCCCCTTTGGGGAATAGAACTGTGGATGTGCCATGAGTTGTCTCTGTGGGTAGACAGCAGTGGGTTTGCCATGATTTTCCTGTTTGGTAGACAGAAGTGATTGTGTCATGAGTCCCATCTGTGGTAGATAGCAGTGTTTGTGCCGTGATTTCCCTCTGTGGATGACAGTAGTCAGTTCAACATTAGTTTCATCTGTGGGTAGATATGAGTGGGTGTGATAGGAGTCCCCTCTATGGTAGACAGCATTGGGTGTGCTATGAGTCCCTCTATGGTAGAGTTCAGAAAGTGTGTCATGAGTCCCCTTTGTGGGTAGACAGCTGTTGCCGCCTACAGCAACAATCCCGCGGGAAGGAATCAGAGGTGGACTGGGAATGAACTACTTCTATTATCTTTCTTTGGGCTGCTTTCTTGCTTGCTTGCTTGTTGGCTAGTTTATAGAGGAAGAGAGGCTTTGCTTAGAGGAAGAGAGGCTTTGCTTAATTTTAGAGGTGCTATGCTTTCAGAGAGGCTACACTTTCAGAGGTCTACTGCTTCTTAGAGGTGGGTCACTTCTTGGAGGTGTGGGGTGTGGTGTGCGGCATGTGTCCTGTGGCCTGCAGCCTGCATCCTGCATCCTGCATCCTGTGACCTGCAACCTGTGACCCCCGCCCAGGTGAAGAGAATGTCTTATATACCTAAGGCAGCTGATCAGCTTAGGATTAGCATGATTGGTGCATGTGCCACCATACCAATCAAGAAAGAATAAGGAACATCTGTTGACCACTAATGCAGAGGAGACTTCAACTAATCAGGCAAAAGGTCGAGATCATGCTGTGTTAACACTAATTATGCACCACCTCTTGGCCCAACATCAGTCGCCATCTTAAAGCTATTTAAACATGTCTCTACATCTCCCCCTTTTTAGTTTAAAAGGTGAGGAAAACTTTAATGGATGCATGATAGGCTATTACTACATCTGGATCAACTGTGCCTGTCTTAGGCATCCACATGTCTTACTGACATTCTTACCCATCATCAGATAACCAAGAAGCTTGATGTTATCATCTTGGCTCCTGTCTTAGGTTGATATGTCAGCCACATGAGACTTTCCTGTCTTTGACTACCAGCTGTCCATTTGAGACAACCAAGCCTGGGGAGAAGTTCCACTTTCTAATGCTACAAGTGCATTTTTTACAATGATCTTATCCCTTTGTTGGCATAGGTGCATCTTACACATGCAATAAAATGCCAACACAAACAGACACATGAATAAATCTAAGTTTCCCAAAACTGGGGTCATGTGTAACATCCATTTGTCATAAGTGACTAGGAAAAAGCCTTTTAGGACTGATACCAACATGAGGGACTAGAGAATGAGTTACACAGGATGAAAACAAGCAGCTTGCTTTACTGAGGAATAGATGAAAACCGTCTGAGTGTTCAAATCAGCTTTATGATTACCCTCATGTAAAGGACCAGGTAAGTTGGTGTGAGCACGAATATGTCCAACAAGGGCTCACCATGCTCCCACAAAATCCCCTGCACCTGCAAAAACAATTTGAATGCTGGAGTATGAGGGGCCACAGGTGCAGCCAACTCCAATCTAGGAATTACCCAAATGAAGCAATCACTATCAGCAAAGCAATTCATTTGTTGCTCCTTAAACTTTACAAGGGCTATAACAGCTACTTCCATTTCCACCAATTGAGCCAATTTTTGAGATGTAATCTGAATGATAGTATCTTGGTGAGTAACTACTACAGCAGTACCATTAGAAGAAACATTCAGGGTCTTAGGAATAGGGTTTTTTTACAAGTAGACAGGATTATGATGAGGAACCATCTGAATATGTGATTTGACATTGTTCTCCTCTAAAGTTCCATACATTTATGACCACTGTGCTCCATTTTTTAAATGATTTTGTAACATCTTGCTCTCAACATCAGTAACTAATCTGCACTCATTAGCCCAATGTTTTCTTTTTCTGCACTTTAGGCAAAGACCTGGGGCATGAGTTGTAATAGATTTTACTGTAGTCATCTTTTGTCTTTTGTTAGGGCATTGTCTCTTTGCTGCTGTATATATCTGTGCATACACTTCAGGATCATATTGATTTTGTGTATCTATTGAAGCATATTGGCCTTCTCCTATTAGCATATCAACATTTCTACCAGGAAACCTGCTGCTGTGTTTCTGCAAGCAGTTTCAACAGATATTTCTTGCCACCGAGCTCTCCAAATCAGATGTTGTCCTCCAGACAACACTGCTCTGCACAACTGTTTCTAATCAGTCATAACTGACTCTTTAAAGTTTTTCTAATGGTTAATGGTATCTCTGTTTTGGTCCTCAAATACGGGCAGATTCCACGAATTTTCGTGGTCTTTGTATTACATGTAGCTCTCCCCTACCTTTTTCCCTTGTTCTTAAGTTTTCTGAGTAATTGTTTTCTTTTTTCTATTGTAAACAAATGGGATACATGTTGTTTCTCTGTTTGTACATGGCGTAAAGGCATACCATTTGTGTAATCATAAATTTACATAGGGTAATGTTGTTTGATTCATTCTGCCATTTTTCCCTTCCCCCCACCCCTCCCACCCCTCTTTTCCCTCTATACAGTCCTTCCTTCCTCCATTCTTGCCCTCCTCCCTAACCCTAACGCTAATCCTAACACTAACCCTTCCATCCCCCCATTATGTGTCCTCATCCACTTATTAGTGATATCATTCAACCTTTGGTTTTTGAGATTGGCTTATCTCACTTAGCATGATATTCTCCAATTTCATCCATTTGCTGCAAATGCCATAATTCTATCAATCTTTATGGCTGAGTAATATTCCATTGTATATATATATATATATACCACAGTTTCTTTATCCATTCATCAATTGAAGGACATCTAGGTTGGTTCAACAATCCGGCTATTGTGAATTGAGCAGCTATGAACATTGATGTGGCTGTATCCCTGCAGTATGCTGATTTTAAGTCCTTTGGGTATAGGCCAAGGAGTGGGATAGCTGGGTCAAATGGTGGTTCCATTCCAAGTTTTCTGAGGAATCTCCACACTGCTTTCCAGAGTGGCTGCACTAATTTGCAACCCCACCAGCAATGTATGAGTGTACCTTTTTCCCCACATCCTGCCAACACCTGTTGTTCCCTGTATTCTTGATAATTGCCATTCTAATTGGGGTGAGATGGAATCTTAGGGTGGTTTTGATTTGCATTTCTCTTATTACTAGACATGTTGAACATTTTTCCATATGATTGTTGATTGCTTGTAGATCTTCTTCTGTGAAGTGTCTATTCATTTCCTTAGCCCATTTGTTGATTGGATTATTTGCATTCTTGGTGTAGAGTATTTTGAATTCTTTATAGATTCTGGAGATTAGTGCTCTATCTGAAGTATGATTGGCAAAGAGTTTCTCCCACTCTGTAGCCTCTTTCTTCGCATTGCTGATAGTTTCCTTTGCTGAGAGAAAGCTTTTTAGTTTGAATCTATCCCAGTTATTGATTCTAGCTTTTATTTCTTGTGCTATGGGAGTCCTGTTGAGGATGTCTGGTCCTAAGCCGACATGTTGAAGATCTGGACCCACTTTTTATTCTATAAGATGCAGGGTCTCTGGTCTGATTCCGAGGTCCTTAATCCATTTTGAGTTTAGTTTCGTGCATGGTGAGAGATATGGGTTTAGTTTCATTCTGTTGCATATGGATTTCCAATTCTCCCAGCACCATTTGTTGAAGAGGCTATCTTTTCTCCATTGCATATTTTTGGCCCCTTTGTCTAGTATGAGAAAATTGTATTTATTTGGGTTTGTGTCCGTGTCCTCTATTCTGTACCATTGATCTACCTTTCTATTTTGGTACCAATACCATGCCGTTTTTGTTACTATTGCTTTGTAGTAGAGTTGAAGATCTGGTATTGCAATACCCCCTGTTTCACTCTGCCTGCTAAGGATTGCTTTAGCTATTCTGAGTTTCTTATTCTTCCAGATGAATTTCATAATTGCTTGCTCTATTTCTGTAAGGTACGTCATTGAGATTTTAATTGGAATTGCATTGAATCTGTATAGCACTTTTGGTAGTATGGCCATTTTGAAAATATTAATTCTTCCTATCCAAGAACATGGGAGATCTTTTGATCCTCTAAGGTTTTCTTTAATTTCTTTCTTTAGTGTACTGTAGTTCTCATTGTAGAGGTCTTTCACCTCTTTTGTGAGAATGATTCCCAAGTATTTTTTTTTTTTGAGGCTATTGTGAATGGGGTAGTTTTCCTGATTATTCTTTCCAAAGATTCATCACTTATGTATAAAAATGCATTAGATTTATGTGCATTGATCTTATATCCTGGTACTTTACTGAATTCCCTTATGAGTTCTAAAAGTTTTCTGGTGGAATTTCCTGGTTCCTCTAAGTATATAATCATATCATCAGCAAAGAGGGATAGTTTGAGTTCTTTTCCTATTCATATCCCTTTAATTTCTTTGATCTAATTGCTCTGGCTAGAGTTTCAAGGACAATATTGAATAGAAGTGGTGAAAGAGGGCATCCCTGCCTTGTTCGAGTTTTTAGAGAGAATGCTTTCAGTTTTTCACCATTTAGAATGATATTAGCCATGGGCTTAGCATAGATGGCCTTTACAATATTAAGGAATGATCCCACTATCCATATTTTTTCTAGTGTTTTGAGCATGAAGGGGTGCTGTATTTTATCAAATGCTTTTTCTGCATCTATTGAAATAATCATGTGATTCTTGACTTTAAGTCTATTAATATGGTGAATTACATTTATTGATTTCCTGATGTTGAACCAACCTTGCATCCCTGGGATGAAACCCACTTGATCATGGTGCACTTTTTAAATATATTTTTGTATGTGATTTGCTAAAATTTCATTGAGAATTTTTGCATCAATGTTCATTAAGGATATTGGTCTGAAATTTTCTTTCCTTGATGTGTCTCTGTCTGGTTTAGGTATCAGTGTGATATTGGCTTCATAGAATGAGTTTGGGAGGGTTCCATCCTCTTCTATTTCATGGAATACTTTGAGAAGTATTGGAATGAGCTCTTCTTTAAATGTTTTGTAGAACTCGGCTGAGAACCCATCTGGTCCCAAACTTATCTTTCTTGGTAGGCTTTTGATGACCTCTTCTATTTCATTACTTGAAATTGGTCTATTTAAATTGTGTATGTCGTCCTTGTTCAGTTTAGGCAATTCATATGTCTCTAGAAACCTGTTGATGTATTTGAAATTTTCTATTTTTTTGGAGTATAGATTTTCAAAATAGCTTCTAATTATGTTTTGTATTTCAATCGTGTCTGTTGTGATTTTTCCTTGTTCATTCCAAATTTTAGTGATTTGGGTTTTCTCTCATCTTCTCTTTATTAGTGTGGCTAAAGATTTATCAATTTTGTTTATTTTTTCAAAGAATCAACTATTTATTTTGTCAATTTTTGTATTGTTTCTTTTGTTTCAATTTCATTGATTTCAGCTCTGAGTTTAACTATTTCCTGTCTTCTACTACTTTTGGTGCTGTTCTGTTCTTCTTTTTCTAGGGCTTTGAGCTGTAGTGTTAGGTTGTTTATTTGTTGAGTTTTACTTCTTTTATTAAATGCGCTCCATGAAATAAATTTCCCTCTAAGTACTGCTTTCATAGTGTCCCAGAGATTTTTTTTTACTGTAAACAAATGGGATACATGTTGTTTCTCTGTTTGTACATGGCGTAAAGGCATACCATTTGTGTAATCATAAATTTACTTAGAGTAATGTTGTTTGATTCATTCTGTTATTTTTTCCCTTCCCCCACCCCTCCCACCCCTCTTTACCCTCTATACAATACTTCCTTCCTCCATACTTGCCCCCCTCCCTAACCCTAACTCTAACCCTGAAAACTTGGAATGGACCCTCCATTTGACCCAGCTATTCCACTCCTTGGCCTATACCCAAAGGACTTAAAATCAGCATACTACAGAGATACAGCCACATCAATGTTCATAGCTGCTCAATTCACAATAGCCAGACTGTGGAACCAACCTAGATGCCCTTCAATTGATGAGTGTCCCAGAGATTTTGATATGATGTTTCTTTGTTCTCATTTACCTCTAAGAATTTTTTAATTTCCTTCCTAATATCTTCTGTTATCCATTCATCATATAGTAGCATATTGTTTAATCTCCAGGTGTTGGAATAGTTTCTGTTTTTTACTCTTTCATTTATTTCTAACTTCAATCCATTATGATCTGATAGAATACATGGTAGTGTCTCTATCTTCTTGTATTTGCTAACATTAGCTTTGTGGCATAATATATGGTCTATTTTAGAGAAGGATCCATGTGCTGCTGAGAAGAAAGTGTATTCGCTCTTGGTTGGATGGTATATTCTATAAATGTCTGTTAAGTCTAAATTATTGATTGTGTTATTGAGATATATGGTTTCTTTGTTCAATTTTTTTGGAATATCTGTCCAGTAGTGAGAGAGGTGTGTTAAAATCACCTAGTATTATTGTGTTATGGTCTATTTGGTTTCTGAAATTGAGAAGGATTTGTTTGACATACATGGATGAGCCACTGTTTGGGGCATAGATGTTTATGATTGTTATATCTTGCTGATTTATGCTTCCCTTAAGCAGTATGAAATGTCCTTCTTTATCCCTTCTGACTAACTTTGGCTTGAAGTCCACACTATCTGAAATGAGGATGGATACTCCAGCTTTTTTGCTGAGTCCATGTGCATGGTATGTTTTTCCCCATCCTTTCACCTTTAGTCTATGAGTATCTTTTACTATGAGGTGAGTCTCTTGCAGGCAACATATTGTTGGATCTTTCTTTTTAATCCAATCTGCCAGTCTATGTCTTTTGATTGATGAATTCAGGCCATTAAAATTCAGGGTTATTATTGAGATATGATTTGGTTTCCTGGTCATTTGGTTCATTTTTTAAATTTTATTTATTTATTTGACATGACTTGGTTCCTCCTTTATTTGACAATTCCTTTAGGATAATTCCTCCCTTTGCTAATTTGCTTCTTTGTTTTTCATCTCTTCCTCATGGAATATTTTGCTGAGAATGTTCTGTAGTGCTGGCTTTCTTTTTGTAAATTCTTTTAGCTTTTGTTTATCATGGAAGGATTTTATTTCATCATCAAATTTGAAGGTAAGTTTTGCTGGGTATAAGATTCTTGGTTGGCATCCATTTTCTTTCAGGGCTTGAAAAATGTTGTTCCAGGCCCTTCTAGCTTTTAGGGTCTGGATTGAAAAATCTGCTGATATCCGTACTGGTTTCCCCCTGAATGTAATTTGGTTCTTTTCTCTCACAGCCTTTAAAATTCTGTCTTTATTTTGTATGTTATGTATTTTCATTATAATGTGCCTTGGTGTGGGTCTGTTGTAATTTTGTGTATTTGGAATCCTATAAGCCTCTTGAACTTGATTTTCCATTTCATTCTTCAGATTTGGGAAATTTTCTGATATTATTTCATTGAATAGATTGTTCATTCCTTTGGTTTGTTTCTCTAAGCCTTCCTCAATCCCAATAATTCTTAAATTTGGCCTATTTGTTTATTTTCTCATAACATTCTTGGTTACTCAAAGTTTCACTACACATGACGAAATCTGAAATCACTGTTCCATTAGAAGTCTGGTTTTTATGTTTTAATCCTGGTTCTGTTAAGACCCCTGTTTTCAGGTAAAACACATAAAATATTAATAGTAAACTTACACATATTATGCAAGCAAGGAAGGAAAGTGAGCAACCAAATTCCCTATGTGGTGAGACTTTGCAAACACCTTTTTTACTCAGCAGAATACTTAGCAAGCACTGAGGGGAATTGTAGGTGGTGTACCAAGGTCCCACTCTTGTAGAGAGCAGTATGTGTGCCATGAATCTCTCTGTGGTAGGCTATGATATGTGTGCCAGGAGACCCCAATTTGGTTAGACACCAGTGGGTGTGCCATGAGAGCCCTCTGTGGCAGACAGCATTGTGTGTGCCATGAGCTCTGTCTGTGGTACACAGCAGTCGCTGTTGTATGAGTCACCTCTGTGGTAAATAGCATGTGGTGTGCCATGAGCCCTCTCTGTTGTACATAGAATTTGTTGTGTCCTCAGTCCCCTCTGTGATACAGAGCAGTAGGTGTGCAATGAGTAATGTCTTAGTCTAGACAGCAGTGTGTGTGCCATGAGCTCTCTCTGTGATAGACATCAGTAGGTGTGCCATGAGTCCCTCTGTGGGAGACAGCAGTGGGTGTCCCATGAGTCCTTTCTGTATTAGACAGCAGTTGGTGTTCCATGAGTCCACTCTGTGGTAGACAGCTGTGGGTGTGGAGTGAGTCCTGTCTATGGGTAGACATCCCAGGGAATGTGATGACTGCCCTATATGGGAAGATATCACTGGGTATACCATGAGTGCCCTCTGTTGAAGACAGCAGTGGGTGTGTGATGAGCTCCCTCTGTAGTAGTGAGCAGTTGGTGTGGAATGAGTCTCTTCTGCGAGTAAACAGTAGTGGTTGTGCCATGAGTCTTTTCTGTGGTAGATAGCATTTGGTGTGCCATGAGTTCCCTTTGTAGTACACAGTAGTGGGTGTGCCATGAGTCCTCACTGTGAGAGAGAGCAATGGGTGTGCCATGAGTCCCCTCACTGTGTAGATAAAAGTGTGTGTGCCTTGAGTTTTCTCTGTGGGTAGACAGCAGTGGTTGTGCCATGAGACCCCTCTGTGGAAGACAGCAGTGGGTGTGTAATGAGATCCTTCTGTGGTTAAACAGCCGTGGGTCCCCTCTGGAGTAGACAGCACTGGGTGTGCTATGAAATCTCTCTCAGGTAGACAGCAGTGGGTGTGCCAAGAGATCACTCAGTGAATAGACAGCAGTGGGTGTGCCACGAATCCCCTCTGTATTAGACAGCAGTGAGTGTGTCATGAGTAACTTCTGTGGTAGACATGAGTCAGCTCACCATGAGTTCCCTCTGTGGGTAGGCTGCAGTGCATATGCCAAAAGTCCCATCTTGGTAGACAGAAGTGTGTGTGCCATGAGCTTCCTCTGTGGTAGAGAATAATGAGTGTGACATGAATTTGCTCTGTGGGTAGACAGCCATGCCTATTTCATAAGCCCCTCTGTGGTAGACAGCATTAGGTGTTCCATGAGTCCTCTCTGTGCTAGACAGCAGTGGGTGTGCTTTGAGGCCACTTTCTGATTGACAGCAGTGGATGTGCTATGAGTGCCATTGTGTGTAAACAACAGCGGGAGTGCCAATGGTCCCTTTATGGTAGACAGCAGACATGTGCCATTAGTTCCCTCTGTGGTAGACAGCAGTAGGTGTGACAAGAATTCCTTCTGTGCATAGGCATCAGTGGCTGTACCATGAGACATTTCTGTAGTGGGCAGTAATGTGTGTGCCATGAGCTCCCTCTGTTGTGTGCAGTAGTGGGTTTGCCATGATTTTCCAATGTGGTACAAAGCACTGGGTGTGGCATGAGTCCCTCTGTGGTAGACATCAGTGGGTGTGCCATGAGTCTCTCTGTGTTGGACAGCAGTTGGTGTGCCATGAGTCTCTTTGCAGTAGACAGCAGTTGGTGTGAATTCAGTTTTCTCTCTGATAGAAAGCAGTAGGTGTGCCTTGAATAACATCTGTGCATGGACAGTAGTGGTTGTAGCATGAGACACCTCTGTGGTAGACAGCAGTGCATGTGCTATGAGCCTCTTCTGTTTAGATAGCAGTGTGTGTGCAATTAGAACTCTAGGTTGTAGACAGCAGTGTGTTTGCATGATTCCCCTCTATGGTACACTGAGGTGGGTGTTCCATGAGTCCCTCTGTGGTAGAAAGCAGTGGGTGTGCCATGAATCCCATCTTTATTAGACAAGCAGTGGGTGTGCCACTCTGTGGAAGACAGCAGTGTGTGTATCATGAGTTCCCTCTGAGGCAGACAGCAGTATTGTTCCACGAGCTCCCTCTGTATGTAGACAGCAGTGGATGTGCCATGAGACCAATCTGTGGAAGAGATCGGTGGGTGTGCCATGAGCCCCCTCTGGAGTAGACAGCACTGGGTGTCCCCTGAGTACCCTCTGAGGTAGACAGCAAGGATGCACCATGACTTTCAACTGTGGGTAGACAGAAGTGGGTGTGATACTAGTCCAAACTGTTGTAGACAGCGGTGGTGGTGCCAGGAGCTTCCTCTCAGATAGACAGAAGTGGGTGCACCATGGGATCATTCAGTGAGTAGACAGCAGTGGGTGTACCATGAATCCCCTCTGTATTAGGCAGCAGTGAGTGTGCCATCAGTCACCTCTGTGATAGACATGATTCAGTTTCCATGAGTTCCCTATGTGGGAAGGCAGCAGTGTGTGTGCCATAAGTCCCATCTTGGTAGACAGTAGTGTGTGTGCCATGAACTCCCTCTGTGGTAGAGAGTAGTAAGTGTGACATGAACTTGTTCTGAGGGTAGACAGCAGTGCCCATGCCATCAGCCCCTCTGTGGTATACAGCATTAGATGTTCCATTAGTCCACTCTCTTGTAGACAGCAGTGGATGTGCCATGAGTCCCCTCTCTGGTAGACAGTAGTGGGTGTGCCATGAGGCTCCTCTGTGTTAGACAGACGTGGTTGTGCCATGATTCCCTCTGTGGTAGATAGCAGTGGGTGTGCCTGATTCCCTCTGTGGTACACAACACTGATAGTGCCATGAGTCCCCTCTGTAGTAGGCAGCATTGTGTGTGCCGTGAGCTCCATCAGTGGCAGACAGCACTGTGTGTGCCATGAGTCCCAGTGGTAGACAGCAGTAGTTGTTCCATGTGTCCCCTATGTGGTAGACAGAAGTAAGTGTGACATTAGACACTTCTGTGGTACACAGCACTGGGTGTGCCATGATCTCGCTCTATGGTTAGAAAGCATTAGGTGTGCCTGGATTAACCTATGTGTTAGACAGCAATGGTTGTGGCATGAGTGCCCTCTGTGGTAGACAGCAAAGGATGTGCCATGCGCTCTCTCTGTAGTATGCAGCACTTGGTGTGCTATGAGTCCCTTCTGTGGGTAGACATCATTAAGTCTTCCATGAATTCCATCTTTGGTAGACAGCAGTGGGTGTGCCACAGGGCCCTGTGTTGTAGACAGCAGTGGATTTTCCATGATCTCCCTCTGTTGTAGACAGCAGTTGTTGTGCCATGAGCTTTCTTTTTGGTAGACAGCCCTTGGTGTGCCATGAAAACCTTTGTGGTAGACATCAGAAGGTGTGCCATAAATCCCCTATGTGGTAGACAGCAGTGTGTGTGCAATGAGTACCTGCTGTGTGTAGACAGCCTTGGGTGTGCCATGTTTCCCCCTTCTGGGTAGAGAGCAGTGAGTGTGCCATGAGTCCTCTGTGTGGGAAGACAGCACTAGGTGTGCCATGAGTGCCTCTTTGGTAGACATCATTAGGTGTGCCATGAGTCCCATCTGTGAACAGACAGGAGGGTGCATGCCATTAACTTTCCCTGTGGTAGACATCAGCGAGTGTGCCATAAGTGCCCTTTGTGGAAGACAGCAATGGGTAAGCCATGATCTCCCTCTGTGGTAGAACTCCGTAGTTGTGCCATGATTTCCCTCTGAGGTAGACAGAAGTTGGTGTGCCATGATCCCCTCTGTTGTAGAAAGCATTAGGTGTGATATGATTACTGTTTGTGGGTAGACTGCTGTGGGTGTGCCATGAGTCCCATTTGTGGGTAGACTGCTGTGGGTGTACCCAGAGATCCTCTCTTTTTAGAGAGCAGTATGTTTGACATGAGTCACCTCTGCGGGTAGACAATAGTTGGTGTGCTATGAGTCCACCAGGTGGTAGATGGCATTGGTTGTGCAATGATTCCCCTCTGTGGGTAGACAGTTATGGGTGTGCTATGAATCAACTCTGTGGGTAAAAAGCAGTGTGTGTGCCATGAATCCCCTCTGTGGGCATACAGCAGTGGGTGAACTATGAGTCCCCTCTGTGTGGACAGACATTGGTGTGCCAAGAGATCTCTCTGTACTAGACAGCAGTGGGTGTGCTATTAGTCATCTTTGTGTTAGATGGCAGTGGGTGTTCCATGAGTCCCCTATATGGTAGACAATAGTGTGTGAACCATGAGTGCCCTATGTGGTAGAGAGGAGTGGGTGTGCTATGAGTTCTGTAGGAGGTAGACTGTAGTGTGTGTGCATAAGTCCACCTATGGTAGACAGCAGTATTGTGCCATGAGTTCCCTCTGTGGTAGACAGCAGTGGGTGTACCATGAGTCCCTCTATGATAGACAGCAGTCAGTGAGCTATGAGTCCCTCTGTGTTAGACATCAGTAGGTGTGTCATGAGTCCCCTCTGAGGGACAGAGCATTGGGTGTGCAATGATTCCCTCTGTTATAGAAGAATGTGGGTGTGCCATGATTCCATTCTGTTGCTAAACAGCAGTAAGTGTGCCATAAGTCTCCTCTGTGGTAGACAGCATTCAGTGTGCCATGATTCACTCTGTGGTAGACAGCAGTCAGTGCAACATGAGGTTCCTTTGTGGGTAGACCTCTGTGGATGTGCCATGAGTCCACCTTGTGGTAGACAGCAGTGGATGTGCCATGAGTCTCCTCTGTGTTACATAGCAGTGGGTGTGCCATGAGTACCCTATGTGGGTAGATAGCAGTGGATGTGCCATGAGTCACCTCACTTGTAGAAAGCAGTGGGTGTGCCATGACTCACCTCTTTAGTAGACAGCAGTGGGTGTGCCATGAGTCCCTTCTGTGGGTAGAGAGCAGTGAGTGTGCCATGATTTCGCTCTGTGGTGCATTGTGGTGGGTGTGCCATGACAGTCCTTTATATTAGACTGCAGAAGGTTTGCCATGAGTTCCCACTGTGGTAGGCAGCAGTGGGTGTGACATGAGTCCCATCTGTGGTAGACAGCAGTGGGTGTCCCATGATTCCCTTCTGTGGTAGACAGCAGTGGGTGTCCCATGATTCCCTTCTGTGGTAAACAGTAGTGGATGTGCCATGAGTTTTCACTGTGGGTAAAAAGCACAGTGTGTGCTGTGATTTCCCTCTGTCAGTAGACAAAAGTGGGTGTGCGATGATTTAACTCTGTTGGTAGACAGCAATGGTTTTCTCATGATTATGCTCTGTGAGTAGATAGCAAGGGTGTGCCATGAGTCTCCTCTGTGATTAGATAGCTGTGAGTGTGCCATGAGTCCACTCTGTGGAAGACAGCAATGTATGTGCCATGAGTTCCCTCTATGGTAGACAGAAATGGGTGTGAAATGAGTCCCCTCTGTGATAAATTACAGTGAGTGTGACATGAGTTCCTCTGTGGTAGACAGCAGAGGGTGTGCAATGACTTCCCTCTGTGATAGACAACAGTGGATGTGCCATGAGTTCCTTCTCTGGTAGGCAGCAGTGGGTGTGCCATGAGTCCCCCCCCCCGTGGGTAGACAGCAGTGGGTGTACTGTGAGTTCCCTCTGGGGAGACAGCATTGGGGGTTCCATGAGTTCTCTCTGTGTGTAGAGAGCAGTAGGTGTGCCATGAGTTCTCTCTGATAGAATACAACAGTGGGTATGGCATGATTCTCTCAGTGGGCAGACAGAAGTGGGTTTCCCACTAGTCCTCTCTGTGGGTAGACAGCAGTGGGTGTGCCATGTGTTCCCACTTGGGTAGATAGCAGTGGTTTTGCCTTGAGTTCCCTCTGTTGTAGACCACAGTAGGTGTGCCATGAGTTCCCTCTGTGCATAGACAGCAGTGGGAGTGCCATGAGTTCCAACTGTGGTTAGTCAACATTGGGTGTGCCCTGAGTTCCATCTGTGGGTAGACAGCAAGTGGTATGCCATGAGTCCTCTCTGACGGTATACAACACTGGTTGTGGTATGATTCACCTCTGTGGGTATACACAGCAGTGGGTGTGCCATTAGCCCCCTTTGTGGGTACACAGCAGGGGTTGTGACATGAGTTTCCTCTGTGGTATACAGAAGTGGTATGACATGAGTACACTCTGTGTTATATAGCAGTGGTTTTGCAATGAGTCCTTTCTGTGGTAGACAGCAAAGGGGGTGCCTTGTGTCCCCTTTGTGTTAGTCAGCAGTAGGTAACCCATGAATCCCCTATGTGGTAGATAGCAGTGGGTGTTCCATGAGTCCCCTCTGTGGTAGAGAACAGTGGGTGGGCCATCAGTCCCCTCTGTTATAGACAGCATTTTGTGTGACAGGTGTCTCTATTGTGGGCAGAGAGATGTGGATGTGTATGTGACCAATCTGTGGTAGACAGCAATGTGTGTGCCATAGTTCACTCTGTGGTAGACAGCAGTGCTTGTCCCATGAGTTTCTTCTCTGGTACACAGAAGTGCAAGTGCCATGAGTCCCCTGTGAGGGTAAAAAACAGTTGGTGTGCCATTAGTCCCCTCTGTGTGTAGACAGCATTTAGTGTGACATGAGTTTCCTCTGTGGTAGGAAGCAGTGGGTGTGCCATTATTTCCATCTGTGGTAGACAGCAGTGAGTTTTCCATGAGTTCCCTGTAGTGTGGACAGAAGTGGGTGTGAAATGAGTCCCCTCTGTGATATATAGCAGTGAGTGTGACGTGAGTTCCTCTGTGGTAGACAGCAGTGGGTGTGCCTTGAGTCCCCTCTGTGGTATACAGCAGTGGGTGTGATATGAGTCACCTGTGAGGTAGACACCAGTGATTGTTCCATGAGTCCCATCTGTGGTAGACATAAGTACGTGTTCCATGAGTCCCACTGTGGTAGACAGCAGTAGGTGTCCCATGAGTCCTCTATGACGGTATATGACTGTGATTGTGGTATGATTTCCCTTTTTGGGTTTGCAGCAGTGGGTGTGCCATGAGTTCCATCTGTGGTAGAGAGCAGTGGTTGTCCCATTGGCCCCTCTGAGGTAGACAGCTATGGGTGTGCCATCAGTTCCCATGCTTCATAGACAACAGTGGGTTTGTCATGATTCCCCTCTGTCAGAAGACAGCAGTGGGTGTGCCATGAGTCCCATCTAGCAGTAGTTGTGCAATGAGGTCACTTTGTGATATACAGAAGAGGGTGCGCCGTGAGTCTCCTCTGTGGTAGACAGCAGTGGGTGTGGCAGGAGTCCCCACTGTGGTAGACAGCAGTGGGTGTGCCATGAGTCCTCTCTGATGGTATAAAAGAGTGGTTGCAGTATGAAACCCATCTGTAGGTAGAAAGCACTTTGTGTGCCATCATTCCCCTCTATCGGTGTACCACAGTGGGTGAACAGAGTCCCTCTGTTGTAAACAGTATAGGATTTAACTTGAGCTCCCTCTGTGGCAGAGAGCAATGTGTTCACCATGAGTTCCATCTCTGGTAGACAGCAGTGGGTGTGACTTGAGTCCCTTCCGTAGTATACAGCTTTGGGTGTGCCATGAGTTCCCTTTCTGCATTGACAAATGTCCACGTGCCATGATTCCCCACTATGTGTAGACAGCAGTGGATGTGCTATGAGTCCCCTCTGTGGTAGATAGCAGCTGCTGTGCCATGAGTTCCAACTGTGGGTAGACAGTGTTGGGTGTGTTCTGAGCTTCGTCTATGGGTAGACAGCATTTGGTGTGCCATGAGTCCTCTCTGACCATGTAAAACATTGGTTGTGGTGTGATTCACTTCAGTGGATAGAAAGCAGTGGTTGTTCCATTAGTTCCCTTTGTGTGTAGAGAGCAGGGGTTGTGAAATGAGTTCCCTCTGTGTGATACAGAAGTGGTGTGGCATGAGTACCCTCTGTGGTATACAGCAGTGAGTGTGCAATGAATCCATTCTCTCATAGACAGCATTGTGTATGCCATGAGTCCCCTCTGTGGTAGACAGCAGTGGATGTGACAGGAGTTCCCTCTGAGGGTAGATAGAAGTGGGTGTGACATGAGTCCCCTCCATGGTAGAAAGAAGTGGGTGTGCCATGAGTCCACCCTATGGTAGACAGCAGTGGTTGTGCCATGAGATTCCTCTGTGGTAGATGGCACTGAGTGTGCCATGATATCCTTCTTAGGAGGGACAGCACTGGTTGAGCCATGAATCCCCTCTGTCAGTAGACAGCAGTGGGTGTGCCATGAGTCCCATATGTGGGTAGACAGCAGTTGTGGTGCCATGAGTCCCCTCTGTGGTAGAAAGCAGTGCATTTGCCATGAGTTCCTTCTCTGGTAAACAGCAGCTGGTGTGCCATGAGTCCCTCTGAGTGTAGAAAACAGTTGGTGTGCCATTAGTCTCCTTTGTGTGTAACAGAATTGGGTGTGCCATGAGCTTCTTCTGTGGTAGAGAGTAGTGGGTGTGCCATGAATTCCTACTGTGTATTAGACAGCACTGGAGGTGCCATAAGTGTTTTCTGTGGGTATACAGCAGTTGTGCCATGAGTTCCCACTGTAATAGACCACAGTGGGTGTTCCATGATTCCCCTCTGTGGTAGACATCAGTGGGTGTGCCATGAGTTCAAACTGTGGGTAGACAGCATTGAGTGTGCCATGATTTCAACCTGTGGTAGACTACAGTGTGTATGCCATGAGTTACCTCTCTTGGTACACAGCAGTTGGTGTGCCATGAATCATCTCTGTCAGTAGACAACTGTGGGTGTGCCAGGAAACCCTCTGTGGGTAGACAGCAGAGGATGTGAAATGAGTTCCCTGTGTGGTAGACAGTATTGGATGTGCCATGGTTCCCTCTGTGGTAGACAGCATTGGGCGTGCCATTACTCCCCTCTGTGTCTAAATAGCAGTGAGTGTGCCATGGGTACCCTCTGTGGTAGACATCAGTGAGAGTGCCATGAGTCAACTCTGTGGTAGACAGCAGTGATTGTGCCATGAGTCCCCACTGTGTAGACATAAGTGCGTGTTTCATGAGTCCCTGCTATGGTGGACAGCAGTAGGTGTGTCATGAGTCCTTTGTGATAATACATAACACTGGTCGTGGTATGATTCCCCACTGTGGGTAGACAGCAGTGGGTGTGCCATGATTCCCCTCTATCGGCATACAGCAGTGGGTGTGCCAAGAGTTCCCTCTGTCAGAGCAGAAGTGGTTTATCATGATTTCCATCACTGTGAAGATAGCTGTTGGTGTGCAATGAGTACCCTCTATGGTAGACAGAAGTGGTTGTGCCATGATTTCTGTCTGTGAGTAGACAGCAGTGTGTGTGTGCCATGAGTCCCCTCAGTTGTATTCAACAGTGGGTGTGCTGTGAGCCCCCACTGGGGGTAGACAGCAATGGGTGTTCTTAAGTCCCCTCTATGGTTGACACCAGTGAGTGTGCCATGATTCCCTCTGTCAAAGACAGCAGTGGGTGTTCCATGTGTACCCTCTGTGGTATACAGAATTAAGTGTAAAATGATTCACTTCTGTGTGACTTGAGTCCCCTCAGTAGTAGACAGCAGTGGGTGTGCCATGAGTTCCTTTTGTGCATAGACAACAGTGGGTTTACCATGAGTTCCAACTGTGAGTAGACAGCATTTGGCATGTCTGGAGTCTTCTCTGACTGTATAAAACAGTGGCTGTGGTATGATTCCCCTCTGTGGTTGACAGTAGTGTGTGTGCCATTAACACTTTGTGGATAGACAGCAGGGGATGTGACATGAGTTCCCTCTGTGGTATACAGAAGTGGTGTGGAAAGAGTCCATTCTGTGATAGAGAGCAGTGGGTGTGCCATGACTGCCTTTGAGTTAGACAGCAGTGGGTATGGCATGAGTCGAATGTATGGTTGACAGAAATGGGTGTGCAATGACTACTCTCTGTGGTAGATAGCACTGAGTGTGCCATGTTATCCCTCTTAGGAGAGACAGCACTCATTGTGCCATGAGTCACCTCAGTCTGTAGACAGCAGTGGGTGAGTCATGATTCCCTTCTGTAGGTAGACAGCTGTTGGTGTGCCATGAGTCCTCTCTGTGCTAGACAGCAGTGCATGTGCTACTGTGGTAGAACACAGTGGGTGTACCATGAGTTACCTCTCTTGGTATACAGCAGTTGGTGTGCCATGAATCCACTCTGTCTTCAGAAAACAGTGGGTGTGCCATGAATCCCTCTGTGGGTAGACAGCTGTGGGTGATCTATGAGTCCTCTCTGTGGTAGAGAGCAGTGTCTGTGCCATGATTCCCTCTGTGGTAGACAGCAGTAGATGTGGTGTGCCATGAACCCCTATGGGGGTGAATAGAAGTTGGTGTGCCATGAGTCCCCTCTGTGGGTAGACAGCATTGGTTGTGCCATTAATACCCTCTGTGTGTAGACATCAGTGGGTGTGCCATGAGTCCCCTCTGTGGTAGACTATAATGTGTGTGCCATAAGTTCCCTCTGTGGTAAACAGAATTGGGTGTGCCATTGTTCCCCCCTTGGTAGACAACATTGTGCCTTGAATTTCCTATGTGGGTAGAGTGCAGTACGTGTGCCATCAGTACTCTGATGGTATACAACAGTGGATGTGGCATGATTCCCACCTGTGGTTAGACAGCTGTAGGTATGCCATATGTCCCATCTATGTGTAGACAGCAATGGATGTGCCATGAGTTCCCTTTGTGGTAGACAACAGTGGGTGTTCCATGATTCCTCTCCGTGGTAGACAGCACTCTGTGCCATGATTACCTCTGTGGTAGACAGCAGTGGGTGTGCCATGAGCTCCTACATGGGTAAATAGCAGTTGGTGTGCCATGAGTCCCCTCTGTGATAGAAATCACTGGGTATTCCATGAGTTCGCTCTCCGATAGACAGCATTGGTTGTCCCATGAGTTCCCTCTGTGGTAGACAGCAGTGGATGTGTCAGTAATTCCCTCTTTGCTATAGAGAACTTGGTGTGCCATGATCCCCCTCTGTCTGAATACATAATTGGTTTTGTCCTGAGTCCCCTCTGTGTGTAGACAGCAGTTGGTGTGGCATGAGTCCCCTCTAAGGTAGACAGAAACGTGTGTGCCATGATTTTCATCTGTTGGTAGATAGCAGTGTGTGCGCCATGAGTACCCTCATTTGTATTAAACAGTGGATGTGCAATGAGTCCCCTCTAGGGGTAGACAGCAATGGGTGTTCCATAATTCTCCTCTATGGTAGACACCAGTGGGTGTGCCATGATTCCTTCTGTCAATGTCAGCAGTGGGTGTTCCATGAGTACACTCTGTAGTATATAGAAGTGGGTGTAACCTGATTTGCTTCTGTGTTACCCAACAATTGGTGTGCCATGAGTCCCCTCTGTGTTAGACATCTTTGGGTGTGCCATGAGACCTCTCTGTCAGAAGACATCTGTGGGTGTGACATGAGTCTGCTCTGTTGGTAGACAGCATTGGTTGTGCCACTAACACCCTCTTTGTGTAGAAAGCAGTGGCTGTGCCATGAGTCCCCTCTGTGGTAGACTATAGTGTGTGTGCCTTGAGTTCCCTCTTTGGTAAAAGAATTGGGAGTGTCATGTCCCCCCCACCCCCTTTGTAGACTGCATCGTGTGTGTCTTGACTTCTCTGTTTTGGTAGAGTGCAGTATGTGTGCCATGAATACTCTCTGATGGTATGCAACAGTTGGTGTGGCATGATTCCCATCTGTGGGTAGACAGTTGTGGGTGTGCCATTTTTCACCTATGTGAGTAGACAGCAGTGGGAGTGCCATGAGTCCCATCGATATAGACAGCAAAGAGTGTGATATGAGTCACCTTTGTGGTAGACAGCAGTGAATGTGCCGTGACTTACCTCTCTGGGTAGACTGCAGTTGGTGTGCCATGAAACCTCTCTGTCTTTAGAAAACTGTGGGGGTGCCACTGTCTTTGTGGGTAGACAATGGAGGGTGTGACATGAATTCCTTCTGTGGTAGACAGCAGTGGATGTACCATGTGTTCCCTCTGCGGTAAACAACAGGGGTGTACCATGAGTTCCCTCTGTGATAGGATGCAGTGGGTGTACCATATGTCTGCTCTGTGGTAGATAGAAGTGTGTTCAATGAGTCCTCTGTGGTATACAGCACTGGGTGTTCCATGAGTCCCTTCTATGGTAGACAATAGTGGGTTTTCCAAGATTCCCCTATGTGGGTATATAGCAGTGTGAGTGCCATGAGTCCCCTCTGTGGTAGAAAGAAGTGGGTGTACAATGAAACCTCCGTGGTATGCAGAAGTGGGTGTTCCATGAGTCCCCTATGTGTTATTCAACAGTGGTTATGCCATGAGACCCCTCTATAGGTATACAGCAGTGAGTGTGCCTTGAGTTTCCTCTCTGGTAGACAATAGTGGGTGTGCCATGAGCACCCTCTGTGGTAGACAGCAGTGGGTGTGCCATCATTCCCCTCTGGTTTCAACAGCAGTGGGTGTGGCATGAGTCCACTCTGTGGTAGAAAGCAATGGGTGTTCCATTAGTACACTCTGTGGTAGATAGAAGTTGTGTGCCATGGGTCCTTTATGTGGTACACAGCAGTGGGTGTGCCATGAGTCCCCTGTATGTGTATATAGCAGGGGTGTGCCATGAGTCCCTTCTGTGGTAGACAGGATGTGACATAATTTCCTTCTGTGGTAGACAGCATTGTGTGTTCCCTTATTCCCCTCTGTGGTAGACATCATTGTTGTGCCAAGGGTCCACTCAGTCATAGACAGCAGTGGTTGTGGCATGAATTCCATTTGTATGTAAAGAGCAAATAGTGTGCCATGAGTCCCCTCTGTTGTATACAGCAGAGGGTGTGCCATGAGTTCCCTCAGTGGTAGATAGCTTGGGTGTTCCATGAGTCCTCTCTGTGGTAGACAGCAGTTTCTGTGCCATGGTTACCTCTGTGGTAGACAGCAGTGGGTATTTCATGAGTCCCCTCTCTGGTAGACAGCATTGGTTGTGCCATGAGTTCCCTCTGTTGTAGATAGCAGTGGGTGTGCCATGATTCCTTCTGTCAAAGTCAGCAGTGGATGTTCCATGAGTACCCTCTGTGGTATAGAGAAGTGGGTATACCATGATTTGCTTCTATGTTATACAGCAGTTGGTGTGCCATGAGTCCCTTCTGTGTTAGACATCATTGGGTGTGCCATGAGACCTCTTTGTCAGTAGACAACTGTGGGTGTGCCATGAGTCCCCTCTGTTTTGGTTGTGCCATTAATACCCTCTGTGTGTAGATATCAGTGGCTGTGCCATGAGTCCCCTCTGTGGTAGACTATAGTTTTTGTGCCATGAGTTCCCTCTGTGGTAAACAGAATTGGGTGTGCCATGATTCCCCCTTTGGTGGACAGCATTGTGTGTTTCTTGACTTCCCTATGTGGGTAGAGTGCAGTATGTGGGCCATGAGTACTATAACAATATACAACGAGGGAGTGGCATGATTCTCATCTGTGGGTAGACAGCTGTAGGTATACCATTTGTTCCCTCTGTGGTAGACTACAGTCGGTGTGCCATGTGTTCCTTCTGTGGTAAACATCAGTAGGTGTACCATGAGTTCTCTCAACGGTATAAAGGAGTGTGTGTGATATGAGTCCACTCTATTGTATACTGTATGGGTTGTGCCATGAGTCCCCATTGTGATGACAGCAGTGGGTGTGCCATGAGTCCCTTCAGTATAGGCAGCAGTGAGTATGATATGAGTTGCCTCTGTGGTAGACAGCAGTGGGTGTGCCATGACTTACCTCTCTGAGTAGACAGGAATTGGTGTGCCATGAAACTTCTCTGTCTTTAGAAAACTGTGGGTGTGCCATGAATCCCTCTGTGGGTAGGCAGCAGTGGGTGTGACATGTGTTCCTATTGCTTCTGTGGTAAGCAACAGGGGATGTGCCATGAGTTCCCTCTGTAATGGGCTGAAATGGGTGTGCCATGTGTTCACTTTTGGTACACAGAAATGTGTGTGGAATGAGTCCACTGTGGTATTCAGCAGTGTGTGTCCCAAGAGTCCCTTCTATGGTAGATAACAGTGGGTTTTCCATGATTCCCCTCTGTGCATATATAGCAGTGTGAGTGCCATGAGTCCACTCTGTGGTAGACAGAAGTGGGTGTGCTATGACTCCCCTCTGTGTTAGTCAACAGTGGGTATTCCATGAGTCCCCTCTATGGGTATATAGCAGTGGGTGTGCCATTAGTCCCCTCTCTGGTATACAGTAGTGGGTGTGCCATGATTCCCCTCTGTTTTAGAAAGTAGTGGGGGTGCCGTGTGTCCCCTCTGTGGTAAACAGCAATGGGTGTTCTATTAGTACCATCTGTGGTAGACATAAGTTTTGTGCCATGAGTCCCCTATATGGTAGATAGCAGTGTGTGTGCCAAGAGTCCCGTGTGTGTGAATATAGCAGGGGTGTCCTATGATTCCCCTCTGTTGTAGACAGCAGTGGGTGTGCCATGTACCCCTCTGTGTTAGACAGCAGTGGGTGTGCCGTAAGTTCCCTCCATGGTAGACAGCAGTGGGTGTTCTATGATTCCCCTCAATGATAGTCATCAGTGTTGTGTCATGTGTCCAGTCAGTGGTAGACAGCAGTGGTTGTGCCATGAGTTTCATTTGTGAGTAGAGAGCAATGTGTGTGCCATGAGTCCCCTCTGTTGTCTAAAGCAGTGGGTGTACCATGTTTCCCTCTAGTAGAAAGCAGTTGGTGTTCCATGATTTCCATCCATGGGTAGAGAGCAGTGGGTGTGCCATGAGTCCACTCAGTTTTAGACAGCAGTGGGTGTGCCATGACTCCTCTCTGTGGTAGATATCAGTGGGTATTCCATGAGTCCCCTCTCTGAGTAGACAGCATTAGTTGTGCCATTAGTACCCTATGTGTGAAGAAAGCAATAGGTGTGCCATGAGTCCCCTCTGATAGAATATAGTGTGTGTGCCATAAGCTCCCTCTGTGGTAAACAGAATTGGGTGTGCCATGATTTCCCCCTTGGTAGACAGCATTGTGTGTGCCTTGAATTCCCTATGTGGGTAGAGTGCAGTACGTGTGCCTTGCGTACTCTCTGATGATATACAACAGTGGGTGTGACATGCGTTCCCTCAGTGGTAGACAGCAGTAGGTGTGACATGAGTTCTCTCTATGGTTTAGTGGAGTGTTTTTGACATGAGTCCACTGTACTGTATACAGTAGGGGGTGTGCTACTAGTCCCCATTTTGGAAGACAGCAGTGGGTGTGCCATGAGTCTACTTGGTATTGGTAGCAGTGAGAGTGATATGAGTTGCCTCTGTGGTAGACAGCGGTGGGTGTGCCCTGAGTCTCCTCTGTGGTAGTCAGCAGTGCCTGTGCCATGATTTCTGTCTGTGGTAGACAGCAATTAGGATGCCATTATACCCCTATGTAGGTAGACAATAGTATGTGTGCAATGAATCCCCTCTGTGGATAGACAGCAGAGTGTGTGCAATGGGCTCCCTCTGTGGAGAACAACTATTGGTGTGCAATGATATCCCTCTATGGTAGACAAGAGTGGGAATACCAAGAGTCCCAACTGTGGTAGACAGCTGTGGGTGTGCAATGATTCCCCTCTGTGTAAACAGATTTAGGTGTGCAATGAGTCCACTCTGTGGTACACAGTAGTGATGGTTTCATGAGTCCACTGTGTGGTAGACAGCAGTGGGTGAACCATGCTTTTCTTCTGTGGTAGATAGCAGAGGGTGTGACATGAGTCCCCTCTGTTGTACACAGCAGACTGTGTGCCATAAGTCCTCTTTGTGGTTAGACAGCAGTGGGTGTGCCATGAGTCCACTGTGTGGTAGTCAGCAGTGGGTGTGCCATGATCCCCCTCTGTATTAGACAGCAGTGGGTGTCACATGAGTCCCCTCTGTGGTAGACACCAGTGGGTGTGCCATGAGGCCACTCTCTGGTATAAAAGAGTGCATGTGCCATGATTCCCTCTGTGGTAGACACCAGTGAGTGTGCCATGAGCTCTCTCTGTGGTAGACTGCAATCGGTTTGCCATGAGTCCCTCTGTGGTAGACAGCAGTAGGTGTGCCATGAGGCCACTCTCTGGTATAAAAGAGTGCATGTGCCATGATTCCCTCTGTGGTAGACAGCAGTGGATGTGCCATGAGACCAATCTGTGTTAGACAGTACTGGGTATGCCATGAGTACACTCTGTGGTAGACAGCAGTGTGAGTTCCATAAGTCCCCTGTAAGGGTAGACAAGTTTGGGTGTTCCATGAGTCCCCTGAGTGGGTACACATTAGTGTGTATGCCATAAGTTCCATCTGTGGTAGACAGCTGTAGGTGTGCCATGAATTCCCTTTGAGGTAGACAGCAGTGGGTGTACCATGAGTCCCTTCTGTGAGTAGAATGCCATGATAGTGCCTTGAGTTCCCTCTATGGTAGACAGCAGTGGGTGTGCAATATTTCCCATCTGTATTTAGATATCAGTGGGTATTTCATGAGTCCCCTGTAAGGATAGACAGGTGTGGGTGTTCCATGAGTCCCCTTAATGGGTACAAATTAGTGGGTGTGCCCTAAGAGCCCTCTGTGGTAGACAGCTGTGGTTGTGCCATGAGCTCCCTCTGAGGTCGACAGCAGTGGGTGTTCCATGAGTCTTTTCTGTGAGTAGATAGCCATGGTTTTAACATAAGTGTCCTCTATGGTAGACAGCATTGTATGTGAAATGAGCTCCCACTGTGGTAGACAGCAGTGTGTGTGCTATGAGTTCCCCCTGTGTTAGACAGCAGTCAATGTTTCATGTGTCTGCTCTGTGGGAAACAGCAGTTGTGCCATGAGTCCACTTTGTTGTACCCCGCATTGGATGTGTCATGAGTACCCTCTGTGGTAGACAGCAGCGGGTGTTCCATGAGTCTCCCCTGTTGTAGACAGCAGTGAGTGTGCATGAGTCCCATCTATGGCTAGACAGCAGAGTTCGTGCATTGAGCTCTCTGTGGTACACAGCAGTAGGTTTGCCATGAGTCCCTGTTTGGTAGACAGTCATGGGTGTGCCACAAGTCCTTTCTGTTTTAGACAGCAGTAGGTGTGCCAAGAGTGCCCTCTGTGGTAGAAAGCAATGCGTGTGCCATGAATCCCCTTTGTGGTAGACAGCAGTGGATATGCCAGGAGTCCCCACTTTGGTAAGACAGCAGTGCATGTGCCATGAGTACACTCTATGGTAGACAGCAGTGTGTGTGCCATGAGCTCTCTCTGTGATAGACAGAGTTAGGCATGTGATGAATAATGCCTATGTCTAGACAGCTCTGGGTGTGCAATGATTCCCCTATATATGTAGACATCACTGTGTGTGCCTTGAGTGCCCTCTGTGGTAGAAAGCATTGGGTGTGTCATGAAGTCCCATTGTTGGACACAGCAGTGGGGTTCCATGAGGGCCCACTGTGGTAAACCCATTGTGTGTTCCATGAGTAACATTTGGGAGACAACATTGGGTGTGACAAGAGAAGAGTCCCCACAGTGGTAGTGCCATGAGTCCTCTTTGTGCTAGATAACAGTGGGTGTGCCATGAGACCCGTCTATGGGAAGTCACCAATGTGATTGCAACGAGATCTATCTGTGGTACACAAAAGTATGTGTGCCACAAATCACCTCTATTGTAGACAGCAGTGGGTGTGCCTTATTCCCTCTATGGTAGACAGCAGTGATTGTGCCATGAATACATTCTTTAGTTGAAATTAGTGGGTGTGCCATGAGTATTCCTGTGTATAGAAAGCAGGGTGTATACCATGAGTCCCCTCAGTGGTAGACCTCAGTGGGTGTGCCATGAGTCCCCTTTGTGGTAGACAGCAGTGTGTGTGAAACGGGCTCCCTCTGTGGTAGAGAGCACTGTGTGTGCCATGAGTTTCCTCTGTATTACACTGCAATCACTGTTTCATGTGTCCTCTCTGAGGAAAACAGCTGTGGTTGTGCCATGAGTCCCGTTTGTGGTAGACAGCAGTGTGTGTGAAACGGGCTCCCTCTGTGGTAGAGAGCACTGTGTGTGCCATGAGTTTCCTCTGTATTACACTGCAATCACTGTTTCATGTGTCCTCTCTGAGGAAAACAGCTGTGGTTGTGCCATGAGTCCCTGCTGTGGTAGACAGCAGTGGGTATTCCATGACACCCCCCATTGTAGATAGCAGTGGGTGTGCCATGAGTGACATGAGTCTCCTCTGTGGTTAGACAAGTGTGGGTGTGCCACGTGTTCCCTCTGTGATTAGACAGAATAGGTTGTACCATGAGTCCCATCTGTGGTAGACAGCAGTGGATGTGCCATGAAAACTGTCTGCAGTAGACAGCAGTGGTGTACCATGGGAATCTTCTGTGGCAGACAGCAGTGGGTGTGCCATGAGACTTCTGGGCTGGTAGACAGGTGTGTGTATGCCATGAGTACCCTATGTTGGTAGAAGGCAGTGGGTGTGCCATGATTCACCTCTATGGGTAGACACTAGTGGGTGTGCCTTGAGTCACTTCTGTGATAGACATCAGTGGGTGAGGCATTAGCCTCTCTAAAGGTAGATAGCACTGAATGTGCCATGAGTCCCTTCTGTGGTTTGAAAACAGTGGGTGTGCCATGAGTCCCATCTGACATAGACAACAGTGGGTGTGCAGTGAGTTACCTCTGTAGTAGAGAGCAGTGGGTTTGCCATGAGTACGTTATGTGGGTAGACCAAAGTGGGTGTGACGTGAGTGCCCTATGTGTGTAGACACAGGGTGTGTGCCATGAGTCCTTCTGTGGATAGAGAGGAGTGGGTATGCCATTTGTCCCCTCTACGGTAGACTGAAGTGGTTTTGCCATGTGTCCCTCCAGGTAGACAGCAGTGGGTCTGCTATGAGTTCCCGCTGTGGGTAGACAACATTGGGTCACCAAGAGTCCCCTCTGTGGTAGAGAGCAGTGGGAGTGCCATGAACATGCTCTGTGGTAAACAACATTGAGGGTGCCATCAGTCCCCTCTGTGGTTGACAGGAATGGTTGTGCCATGAGTTCACTCTGTGGAAGACAGCTGCGTTTGTGCCAGGAGTCCATATGCAGGTAGACAGCAGTGGGTGTGACATAGATCCCCTCTGTGGGTAGACAGCAGTGGGTTTGCCATGAGTCCCCACTGTGATATACAGTTTTGGGTGTGACATGAGTCCCCTCTGTGGGTAGAAAAAAGTGGATGTGCCATGTGTCCCCTCTGTTTTAGACAACAATGGGTGTGCCATGAGTCCCCTCTGTGGTAAATACTGTGGGTTTGCCATGAGTACCCTTTGTGGTAGAGAGCAGTGGGTGTGCCAGGAATCCTCTCTGTTGTAGACAGCAGTATTTGTGCCATGAGTCTCCTCTGTGGTTGACAGTAGTGTGCATACCATGAGTTTTCTCTGTGGTAGACAGCAATGGCTGTTTCTTGTGTCACCTCTGTGGTGAAAAGCAATGATTGTGCCATGAGTCTTCTCTGTGGCAAACAACAGTATGTGTCCCATGAGTCCCCTATGTGGTAGACAGCAGTGTGTGTGCCATGAGCTCACTCTATGGTAGACAGCAGTATGTGTGCCATGAGTGTATCTGTGGCAGACAGTAGTGGGTGTGCCATGAGTCAGCCCTATGTTAGACAGCAGTGCGTGTCCCATCAGTACCCACTGTGGTACACCTCTGTGGGTGTGCCATAAATACTTTATTTGGTAGACAGCAGTGGGTGGGATATGAGTCCCATCTGTGGTACACAGCACTGGGTGTCCCATGAGTCCCCGATGTGGAGTGGGTGTGGCATGAGGCTTCTCTGAGGGTAGACAGCATTTGGTGTGCCATGATTCCCTTCTGTGGTTAGACAACAGTGGGTGTGCCATGAGTCCCCAATATAGGTAATAAGCTGTGGGTTTGCCATGAGACCCCACTGTGGGTAGACAGCAATGGGTGTGCCTTGAGTCTCTGTTGTAGACAGCAGTGGGTGTAGCATGAGTCCTCTCTGAGGGTAGACAGCATTGGGTGTGCCATGATTTCCCTCTGTGGTTCAACAACAGTGGGTGTGCCATGAGTCCCCACTGTGATAGACAACAATGGGTGTGCCATGATTCCCCACTGTGGTAGACAGCAGTGTGTGTACCATAAACCACCTCTGTTATAGACAGTGGTGGGTGTGGCAGGAGTCCCCACTGATAGTAGACAGAAGTGGGTGTGCCATGAGTTCCCCTTGTAGTATACAGCAGTGTGTGTGCCATTAGTCCCCTCTTTGGGTAGACAGCAATGGGTACGGCATGAGTCCACTCTGAGGGTAGACAGCAGTGGGTGTGCCATGAATCTCGACTGTGAGTAGACAGCAGTGGTTGTTCCATGAGTTCACTTTGTGGTAGACAGTAGTCAGTGTGCCTGATTCCCTTGTGTTAGACTGCAGTGGGTGTGCCAAGAATGCCCTCTGTGATAGAGAGCAGTGTGTATGCCATGAGCTCCCTCTCTGGTAGACATCGGTGGTAGACAGCAGTCTGGATGCAGTGAATTGCCACTTTGGTAGACAGGAGTGGGTGTGCCATGAGTCTTTTATGTGGGTAGACAATGGTGGGTGTGCCAGTAGTTCCCACTGTGAATAGACAGCAGTGGGTGTGAAATGTGTCCCTCATATGGTAGACATCAATTGGTGTGTTATGAGTCCTCTCTCAGGTTAGACAGCAGTCCATGTGTCATGAGTCCCCTCTGTGGTAGACAGCAGTTAGTGTGCCATGAGTCCCATCTATGTTAGAGTGAAGTGAGTGTGGCATGAGACCCTCTGAGGGCAGACAGCAGTAATTGTTCCATGAATCCACCTTGTGGTAGAGAGCAGTGCTTGTGCTCTTAGTCCCCTTGTGGTAGACAGCAGTGGGTGTGCCATGAGTCCCCTCATTGGTGAGACAGCTGTGTGTGTGCCATCAGTCTAATCTCTGGGTAGAAAACATTGGGTGTGCCATGAGTCCCCTCTGTGCTAGACAGCAGTCGGTGAGCCATGAGTCCTCTCTGTGGGTAGACAACAGTGTTTGTGCCTTGAGTGCCCTCTGTCTTAGAAAGAAGTAGGTGTGCCATGAGTCCCCTCTCTGGTTAGACAATTGTGGGTGTGCCATGTGTCCCCTCTGTGAATAGACAGAATTGGTTGTGCCAAGAGTTCCATCTGTGATAGACAGCATTGGGTGTGCCATTAGTCTCATCTGTGGAACACAGCACTTGGTGTGCCATATGTCCTCTATGTGATAGACAGCAGTGGGTGTGCCTGATTCCCACTGTGGTAGACAGCAGAGGGTGTACAATGAGTTTTCTGGGTTGGTAGAAAGAAGTGTGTATCCCATGAGTCCCCTATGTGGGTAGACAGCATTGGTGGTGTCAAAAGCTCCTCTGTGGATAGACAGTAGTGGGTGTGCATTGAATCCCTTATGTTGGTAGAAGGCAGTGGGTGTGCCATGAGTCCACTCTGTGGGTAGACATTAGTGGGTGTGCCTCGAGTCACTTCTGTGGTAGGCATCAGTGAGTGTGGCATTAGCCTCTCTAAAGATAGACAGCACTGGATGTGACATGAGTCCCATCTGTGATTTGAAAACAGTGGGTGTGCCATGAGTGCCACATATAAGTGGTATAAGTCATAAGACATAAGTGGGTGTGGTATGAGTCCCCTGTGTGTAGACAGCAGGGTGTGTGCCATGAGTCCACTCTGTGGATAGAGAGGAGTGAGTGTGCCATTTGTCCCCTCAGTGGCAGATAGCAGTGGTTTTGCCATGTGTCCTCTCCAAGTACACAGCAGTGGGCCTGCTGTGAGTCCCTGCTGTGGGTAGACAGTACTGGGTATGCCATGAGTCTCTATATGGTAGAGAGTAGTGGGGGTGCCATGAACACACACTGTGGTAGACAACATTGAGGGTGCCATCATTCCCCTCTGTGGTTGACAGGAATGGTTATGCCATGAGTTCACTCTGTGGAAGACAGCTGCATTTGTGCCAGGAGTCCATATGTAGGTAGACAGCAATGGGCATGCCATGAGTTCCATTTGTGGGTAGATAGCAGTGTGTTTTCCATGGGTCACCACTGTGATATACAACTTTGGGTGTGACTTGAATCCCTTTAGTGGGTAGAGAGCAGTGGGTGTGCCTTGAGTCCCCTATGTGGGTGTAGCATGAGTACTTTATGAGTAGACGGCATTGGGTGTGCCATGATTCTCTTCTGTGGTTCGACAACAGTGGGTGTGCCATTAATCCCCTCTGTGGGTAGATAGCAACTGGTGTGGCATGAGTCCCCACTGTGGTAGGCAGCACTGGGTGTCCCATGAGTCCCCACTGTGGTAGACAGCAGTGGGTGAACCATGAATCCCTGATGTGGTAGACAGTATTGGGTGTACAATGAATTCCCTCTGTGGTAGAAAGTAATGATTTTGCCATGAGTCCCCTCTGTGGTAGACAACATTGTGTGTGCCATGAGTCCTCTCTGTGGTAGAAGAAAAGGGTGTGCCATTAAACCCCTCTGTGGTAGATAGTAGTGGGTGTGCCATGAGACCCCTCTGTAGTTAGATAGCCATGGGTGTGCCATAAAACCACACTGTGGGTAGACAGCATTGGGTGTGCCATGCGTCCCCTCTGTGCTATAAAGCAGTGGTGTGCCATGAGTCCCCTGTGTGGTAGACAGTAGATGATGTGTATTGAGTCCCCTTTGTGGGTAGAGAATAGTGGTGTGCAATATGTCCCCTGTATGGGTAGATAACAATGGATGTGCCATGAGTCCCCTCTGTGGTAGACAACATTATGTGTGCCATGAGTCCTCTCTGGTAGAAGAAATGGGTGTGCCATTAAACCCCTCTGTGGTAGACAGCAGTGGGTGTGCCATGAGTCACGTCTGTGGTATACAGCAGTGGGTGTGCCATGAGCCCCCTCTGTGGTAGACAGTAGTTGTGCTGTAAGTCCTCTCTGTAGTTAGATATCCATGGGTGTACCATAAAACCACACTGTGGGTAGACAGCTTGGGTGTGCCATGTGTCCCCTCTGTGCTATACAGCAGTGGGTGTGCCATGAGACCCACTGTGTTAGACAGCAGTGGGTGTGTCATGAACACCATCTGTGATAGAAATTTGTGGGTGTGCCAGAGCACCCTCTGTGGTAGACAGCAGTGGTGTGCCTTGAGTACCCACTCTGGTAGACATGAGTTGGTTTGCCATGAATCCCAGTGAGTTAGACAGCAGTGGGTGTTCCATGAGTCCCCTCTGTGTGTAGTCTGCAGTGGGGGTTCCATGAGTGTGTTCTGTGGGTAGACAGCAGTGGGTGTGCCATGAGTCCACTCTGTGGTTGAGTGCAGTTGGTGTGCCATGAGTCCACTCTGTGGGTAGAGAGGAGTGGGTGTGACATGTGTCCCCCATGTGAGTAGACAGAAGATGTTGTGCTGTGAATCTTTCCTGTGGTAGACAGCAGTGGGTGTGCCATGAGCCTCCTCTCTGGTAGAGAGTAGGGTGTGTGCCATGAACAACCTCTTTGGTAGACAGCAGTGAAAGTGCCATGAGTATCCTCTTTGGTGTACAACAGTAGGTGTGCAATGAGAACCCTAAGTGGTAGACAGCAGAGGGTGTGCCATGAGTCCCCTCTGTTGTTGACAGCAGTGGGTGTGCAATGAGTGCACTCTGGGAGAGAGCAGTGTGTATGCCATGATCTCCCTCTATGCTAGACAGTCATGGTTGTGCCATGTGCTCTCTCTGTGGTAGACTGGAATTGGTGTTCCATGAGTCCCTCTGTGGTAGACTGCAGTAGGTGTGTCATGAGTCCACTTTATGGTAGACAGAATTGGGTGTGCCAAAATTCCCCTCTGTGGGTAGAAACCAGAAGTTGTTCCATGAGTCCTGACGATGAATAGACATCAATGTGTTTGCCACGAGTCCCTCTGTGGTAGACAGCACTAGGTGTGCCATGAGTCTTCTCTGTCATAGGCAGCAGTGGATATGCCATGATCTCTTGTTTGGTAGACTGCAATCTTTGTGCCATGAGTCCCTCTGTAGTAGACAGCAGTGGGTATGCCATGATTCCACTCATTGGTAGAGGCAGTGGGTGTAACATGAGTACCCTCTGTGGTAGACAGCAGTGGGTGTGCCATAAGTCTCTACTGTGATTATACAGCAGTGGGTCTGCCATGAATCCCATCTATTGGTAGAGAGCAGTCGGTGTGTCCTGAATTCCCTCTGTGGTAGACAGAAGTGGGTGTGCCATAAGTCTATTATTTGAATAGGCAGCATTTGGTGTGTCATGAGTCCCTTCTGTGGTTAAACAGCAATGGGTATGCCATGATTCCCCTCTGTGAGTAGAGAGTAGTGGGTGTGCCATGAATCGCTTCTCTTTTTAGGCAATGGTGGTTGTACCATGATTCTGCTGTGTAGTAGACAGACATGGGTGTGCCAGGAGTCCCCTCTGTTGGAAGACAGCAGTGGGTGCATCATGAGTCCCTTCTGTGGGTAGAGAGCAGTGGGTGTGCCATAAATCCTTTCTGTGTTCAGACAACAGTGGGTGTGATGATTCCCTTGTGTGGTATACAGATGTGGGTGTGCCATGAGTATTTTATGTGGGTAGACAGCAGTGGGTGTGCCAGTAGTCCCCACTGTGAATAGACAGCAGTGTTTGTGACATGAGTCCCATCTGTGGTACACAGCAGTGGGTGTGCCATGCGTACCCTCTGTGGTAGACTGCAATTGGTGTGCTGTGAGTCCCTCTGTGGTACAAAGCAGTGTTTGTGTCATGAGTCAACTCTGTGGTAGACAGCAGTTTTTGTGCCATAAATCTGTACTTTGGGATGACAGCAGTATTTGTGTCTTGAGTCCATCTATGGGTAGACAGCAGTGGGTGTGCCATTAATCTGCTCTGTGGTACACAGAAGTGAGTGTGGCAAGAGTCTGCTCTGAGATTAGACAGCAGTGGGTGTGACAAGAGTTTCCACTGTGTAGACAGAAGTAGGTATGCCATGAGCCCACTCTGTGAATAGATAGCAGTGGGTGTGCCAATATTTCCCACTGTGGTAGACAGCTGTGGGTGTGCAAAAGTGCCTTCTGTGGGCAGACAGCTTTGCTTGGGGCACGAGTCCCTTCTGTAGTTGGGAGCAGTTGGTGTGCCATGAGTCCATTCTGTGGTAGAGAGCTGTGGGTGTGCCATGAGACCCCTGTGTGGTATACAGACGTGGGCATGCCATGAGTACACTCTGTGGGTAACAGCAGTGGTTGTGCAGTATCCCCTATGTGTTAGACAGCAGTGGGTGTGCCTAATTCCTCTGTGGTAAAAGCCATAGGTGTGCCATGAGTTCACTCTGTGGTAGACAGCACTGTGTTTGACATGACTCCCTCCCTGGTAGACAGCAATGGGTGTGCCATGAGCTCTCACTGTTGTAGCCTGCAATTGGTGTGCCATGAATCCCTCTGTGGTAGACAGCAGTAGGTGTGCCTTGAGTCCACACTGTTGTAGACAGCAGTGTGTGTGCAAGGAGCTCTCTGTGTGGTAGACAAGCAATCAGGGTTCCATGATTCCCTCTGTGGTATGCAGCAGTGGTTGTGCCATGAGCCTGCTCTCCAGTAGTTACCAGTGGGTGAATCATGATTCCCCTCTGTTGTAGACAGCAGTGGGTGTGACATACGTCCATTCTTTGGGTAGAAAATAGTGGGCGTGCCATGAGTCCCTTCTGTCTTAGCATTCGGTGTGCCATGAGTCCCCTCTGTGGGTAGACAACTGTGGTTGTGCCATGAGTCCCTTTGTGGTATAAAACAGTGGGTATGAGAGGAGTCCACTCTGTGGTAGACAGCAGTGGGTGTGCCATTAGTCCCCTGTATAGTCGACAGATGTGGATGTGACATGAGTCCACTCTGTGGGTAGACAGCAGTGGTTGTGTCAGATGTCCCCTATGTGGTAGACAGCATGGGTGTGCCTGATTCCCTCTGTTGTTAACAGCAGTGTGTGTGCCATGAGTGCCCTCTGTGGTAGACAGCAGTGTGTGTGACATGACTCCCTCTGTGGTGGACAACAGTGAATGTGCCATGAGTCCCTCTGTGGTAGACTGTAATCGGTGTGCCATGAGTCCTCCTGTGGCAGACAGCAGTGGGTGTGCTATACATCTCTGTGGGTGTACAGCAGTTGGTCTGCCATGAATCCCATCTGATGGTTGAAAGTCATAGGTGTGACATGAATTCCCTCTGTGGAAGACAGAAGTGGGTGTTGCTAGAGTTGTATTTGCGGTCATACAGCAGTTGGTGGCCATGAGTCCCCTCTGTGGGTAGAGAAGAATGGGTGTGCCACGAGTCCACTCTGTGGTACAGAGCAGTGTGTGTCCCATGAATCCCCCTAGTGGTAGACAACATTGGATGTGCCATGCGTCCATTCATTTGATTGATAGTAGTGGGTGTGTCGTGAGTCCCATCTATGTGTGGACAGCAGTGGGTGTACCATGAGGCTGCTATGTGGAAGACAGCAGTGGGTGTGACAGGAGTTCCCTCTGAGGATAGACAGCAGTGGGTGTGTCATGATTCCCCTTTGTTGTAGACAACAGTGGGTGTGCCATAAATCTCCTCTGTAGTTGAGAGCAGTGGGTGTGCCATGAGTCCCCTCTGTGGTTGATAGCAGTGGGAGTGACATGAGCCCCTATGTTTGTAGAAAGTAGTGGGGGTACCATGAGTCACCTCTGAGGTAGACAGCAGTTGGGTTTGCGATGAGTCCCTCCTGTTGTTAGACAGCAGTGGGTGTGCCATGACTCCCATCTGTGGGTAGAAAACAGTGGGTTTGCCATGAGTCTGGATGTGGTAGACATCAGTTAGTGTGCCATGAGTCCCCTCTGTGCGTAGACAGCAGTGGGTGTGCCATGAGTTTACTTTAGTAGACAATAGTGGGTGTGCCATGAGTGCCCAATGGGATACACAGAAAAGGGGGTGCCGTGAGTCCCCTCTGAGGGTAGACAGCAGTGGTTTGCTATGAGTCTGGTCTACGACTAGACAGCAATGTTAGTGCCATGAACTCTCTGTGAGGTAGATAGCAGTAGGTATGAAATGAGTCTCTGTGTGGTAGTTAGATGTGGGTTTGCCATAAGTCCACTCTGTGGTAGAAAGCAGTGGGTGTCCCACACATTGAGCTTGGGATAGACAGCACTGTTTGTGTCATGAATCTGGTCTATGTGAAAACAACAGTTGGTGTGCCATGAGTCTCCTGTGTGGTAGACAGAAGTGTTTGTGCCAAGAGACTCCTCTGTGGTAGACAGCAGTGGGTGTAACAATAGTCCTCTCTCTAGTTGAGAGCAGTGGGTGTGCCATGAGTCCTATCTGTGGTTGACAGCAGTGGGTGTGATATGAGTCCCTTAAGTGGGTTGACAGCTGTGATTGTACCATGAGTCTCCTTTGAGGTTGATACCATTGTGTTTTCCATTAGTCCCCTCTGTGGTAGAAAGCAGTGGTTGTGCCATGACTCCCCAATGTGGTAGACAGCAGTGGTCAAGAATCCCCTATGAGGGTAGAGAGCAGTGGGACTTTCAGAGTCCCCCATGTGGTAGACAGCATTGGGTGTGCCATGAGTCCTCTCTGTGGTAGATAGTAGGGGGTACGCCATGAGTCCCCTTTGTGGTCAACAGACGTGGGTGTGCTATTAGTGTACTCTGTACATAGACAGCAATGTTTTTGCCATGTGGACCCTATGTGGTAGACACCAGTGTGTGTGCCTGATTACAGCAGTGGGTGTGCCATGAGTGCTCTCTATGGTAGACAGCACTGTGTGTGACATGACTCCCTCTGTGGTAGACAGCAGATGGTGTGCCAAGAGCTCTCTCTGTGGTAGGCTGCAATCGGTGTGCCATGAGTCCCTCTGTGGTAGATAGCAGTAGGTTTATCATGTGTCCCCACTGTGGTAGACAGCAGTGGATGTGCCATAAACCTCCTCTGTGTGTATACAGCAGTGGGTCTGCCATGAATCCCATCTATTGGTTGAAAGCCATGACTGTGGCATAAATTCGCTCTATTGATGACAGAATTGAGTGTTGCTATAATCGTCTTTGAGGGTATACAGCAGTGGGTGTGCCATGAGTTCTCTCTGTGGTTAGACAGCAGTGGGTACCATGAGGTACCATGAGAGTATACAGCAGTGAGTGTGCCATGATTACCCTCTGTATGTAGAGAACAGTGGGTGTTCCATGAATCACTTCTGTGTTTTGACATTGGTGGGTGTGCCCTGAATCCCCTCTGTGGTACACAGCATTGGGTGTGCCATAAGTCCCCTCTGTTGTAGACAGCAGTTGGTGTGCTGTATGTTCATTCTTTGGGTAGACAACAGTGGGTGTGTCATTAGTCCCATCTCTGGGTAGAGAGCAGTGGGTGTTCCATGAGGCCACTCTGGTAGAGAGCAGTGGTTGTGCCATCAGTCCCTCTATGATAGACAGCAGTGGGTGTGCTATGAGTCCCGTCTATGGGTAGACAGTAGTACATGTGCCATGAGTCCACCCTGTGGTAGACAGAAGTGTGTGCCATGAATCTCGTTTATGAGTAGACAGCAGTTATTGTGCCATCAGTTCCCTCTGCAGTAGACTGCAGTGGTTGTGGCAGGAGTCCTCTCTGGTGGTAGAATGCAGTGAGTATCCCATGAGTTCCCTATGTGTTAGTCAGAAATGTGTTGTCAATGAATCCAGTATATGGGTAGACAGCCTTGGATGTGCCATGAGTCCCCTCTGTGGCAGACAGCACTGTGTGTACAATGAATCCCCTCTGTGGGTAGACAGTAGTGGTGTGCCATGAGTATGCTCTATGCTAGACTGCAGTATGTGTACCATGAGTGCCCAGTGTGGGTAGACAGCATTGGGTGTGTCTTGGTTCCACTATTTGGGTAGACAACAGTGATTGTGTCATGAGTCCCATCTATAGGTAGAATATGTCCCCTCTATTGTAGACAATAGTGATTGTGGCAGGAGTCCCCTCTGAGGGTAGAGAGCATTGAGAGTGCCATGAGTCCCCACTGTGGTGGACAGCAGTGGATGTGCTATGAGTCCTCTGTCAGTAGACAGCAGTGGGTGTGCCAATAGTCCCCTCTGTGGTAGACAGCAGAGGTTGTGCAGCAGTGCCCTCCATGAGTAGACAGCATGTGTGTGCAATGAGCCCCCTCTGTGGTAGACAGCAGTGGTTGTGCCATGACTCCCCATTGTGGTAGACAGCAATGGGTGTGCCAAGTATCCCATATGATGGTAGAGAGCAGTGGAACTGCCAGTCCCCCATGTGGTAGACAGCATCATGTGTGCAAAGAGTCTCATCTGTGGTAGATAGCAGTGGGCGTGCCATGAGTCCCCTGTGTAGTCAACGGTCATGGGTGTGCCATTAGTGTACTCTGTGGGTAGACAGGAGTGGTTGTGCCATGTGGCCCCTAAGTGGTAGACAGCAGTGGGTGTGCCTAATTCTCTCTGTGGTAAACAGTAGTGGTTGTGCCATGAGTGCCCTCGATGGTAGACAGCAGTGTGTGTGATATGACCCCTTTGTGGTAGACAGCAGTTGGTGTGCCATGAGTTTTTCTGTGGTAGACCACAATTAGTTTTCCATGAGTTCCACTGTGGTAGACAGCAATGTGTGTGCCATGAGTCCACTCTGTGGTAGACAGCAGTGTGTGTACCACAATCTCCTCTGTGCACATACAGCAGTGGGTCTCCCATGAATCCCGTCTATTGGTTGAAAGTCATGGTTGTGCCATGAATTCCCTCTGTGGATGACAGAAATTGGTGTTGCTATAATTATATTTAAGGATACACAGCAGTGGTTGTGCAATGAGTCCCCTGTGTGGTTAGACAGCACTGGGTGTGCCATGAGTTCCCTCTGTGTTAGATATCATTGGATGTGCCATACATCCATTCTTTGGGTAGACAGCAGTGGGTGTGTCATGAATCCCGTCTATGGGTAGACAGCAGTGGGTGTACCATGAGGCCACTCTGTTGTAGACCTCAGTGGGTGTGCCATCAGTCCCCTCTGTGGGTAGACAGCAGTGGTTGAGACATGAGTCCCCTCTGCAGTTGATAGCTGTGCGTGTGCCATGAGTCCCCTCTGTGGGTAGACAGCAGTTTTTTTGCCAATAGTCCCCTCTGTGGCAGAAAGCAGTGTGTGTGCAATAGTGCCCTCTGTGGGTAGAGAGCAATGTTTGTGCCATGAGTCCCCTCTGTAGTTGAGAGCAGTCGGTGAGTCAAGAGTCCCTATGTGGGTAGAAAGCTATGATTGGGACATGAGTCCCCTCTGTGGTAGATAGCAGTGGGTGTGGCATGAATCCTCTCTTTGGTTGACAGCTGTGTGTGTGCCAGGAGGCCCCTCTGTTAGTAGAGGGGAGTTTGATTTTATAAGTTCCCACTGTGGTAGACAGCAGTGTTTTTCCCATGAGTTCCCTCTGTGATAGACATCGGTGGGTGTACCATGGGTCCCTTCTGTTGTAGATAGCAGTGGGTGTGCCATGAGTCCCAACTATGGGTAGAGAGAAGTGGGTGTGCCATGAGTTTCCAGTGTTGTGAACCACAGTGGTTCTCATGATTCCTCTCTACTATAGACTGCAGTGTGTGTGCCATGAAAACCCTTTGTGGGTAGATGGAATGGGTATGTCATAAGTCCCCTATATTTGAAGAAAATATTAGTTGTCCCATGAGTCCCCTCTGTGGTAGACAACATTGGGTGTTCTACAATTCTTCTATGGTAGACCACAGTGGGAGTGCCATTAGTTCCCTCTGTGTTTAACAGCAGTGGGTATGCCATGAGTCCCAACTGAGATAGACAGTAGTGGGTGTGCCATGAGTTCCCTCTGTGGTACAAAGCATTGGGTATCCCATGAGTCCCCTCTGTGGTAGCATTCGGGGTACCATGAGTCCCCACTGAGGGTAGACAGGATTGGGTGTGCCATGAGTCCCCTATGTGAGTAGACAGCAGTGGGTGTACCATGAGTAATCTGGGAATACAGCTGTGGGTGTACCATGAGGCCCCTCTGCGGTAGACAGCAGTGGGTGTGCCATGAGTCCCCACTGTGGGTAGACAGCAGTGGGTGTGACATAAGTCCCCTGTGTGGTAGACAGCAGTGAGTGTGCCATGAGTTACCTCTGTGTGTAGACAGCAGTGGGTGTGCCAAGACTCAGCTCTCTGTGTAGACACTCATGGGTGAGCCGTGAATCCCCTGAGTGGTAGACAAGAGTGGTTGTGACATGAGTCCCCTTTGTGGTATACAGCAGTGGGTGTTCCATGAGTCTCCACTGTGATAGACAGCAGGGGGTGAGCCATAAGTCCCCTCTGTGGTAGAGAGCAGTGGTTATGGCAGGAGTCCCCTCAAATGGTAGACAGCATTAGGTGTGCCCTGAGTCCCCTTGGTGGATGACAGCCATGGGTGTGCCAATAGTTCACTCTGTGGTAGACAGCAGTGGAGGTAAAATAGTGCCCTCTGTGGGTAGACAGCAGAATTTATAACGTGAGTCCCCTCTGTAGTTGAGAGCAATGCCAAGAGTCACCTCTCATGGCACAACCACTGCTGTGTACCACAGAGGGGACTCATGGCACACCCATGAGTCCTCTCTGTTGTAGAGTGCAGTGGGTATGCCATGAGTCCCTTCTGTGGGTAGACAGCAGTGGGTGTGCCAATAGTCTGCTCTGTGTTAGACAGCCGTGGGCATGCAATAGTGCCCTCTGTGAGTAGAGAGCAGTGGTTGTGCCATGAGTTCCCTCTGTATTTGAGAGCAGTGGTTGTGCCAATAGTCTGCTCTGTGTTAGACAGCCGTGGGCATGCAATAGTGCCCTCTGTGAGTAGAGAGCAGTGGTTGTGCCATGAGTCCCCTATGTGGTATAGAGCAATGGTTGTGGCAGAAGTCTCTTCTGAATATAGACACAATTGGGTGTGCCCTGAATCCAACATGTGGTAGACAGCAGTGGGTGTGACATGAGGAACCTCTGTGGATAGACAGGAATGCCTGTGCCAATAGTCCCCTCTGTGGTAGACAGCAGTGGATATGCAATAGTGCCCTCTGTGGGTAGGCAGAAGAGTTTGTACATTGAGTCCCCTCTGTAGTGAAGAGCAGTGGGCGCGCCATTAGTCCCTTCTGTGTTTGACAGAAATAGGAGTGACATGAGTCCCCTATGTGGGTAGACATCAGTGGGTGTGCCATAAGTCCCATTTGTGGGTAGGCAGCAGAAGGTGTGCTCTGAGTATGTCTGTGGAAAACAGCGGTTGGTGTGCCATGAGTACACTCTGTGACGGAGAGCAGTAAGTGTGCCATGATTCACTCTTGGTAGACAGCAGTGTGTTTGCCATGAGTCCTCACTGTGGGTAGACAGCAGTGGATGTGCCATGAGTACCTTCTGTGATTGACCACAGTAAGTGTGCCATAATTCACTCTGTGGTAGACAGCAATGGGTATACCATGGGTCCATCCTGTGGTACACAAAAATGTGTATAACATGAGTCCCCCCTGTGTTAGACAGGAGTGAATGTTTCCTGAATCTCATCTATGGGTAGACATCAGTTGGTGTGCCATGAGTTCCATCTGTGGTAGACTGCAGTGGGTGTGGCATGAGTCCTCTCTGAGGATAGACAGACTTGGATGTGCCATGAGTCCCCTCTGTTGTAGACAGAAGTGGGTGCACCATAATTCCTCTCTGTGGGTAGACAGCAGTCGGTGTGCCATGAGTCCCCACTCTGTGTAGTCAGGAGTGGGTGTCCCATTAGTCCCCTTTCTTGTAGATAGGAATGGGTGTGCCATGAACATCCTCTCTGGTAGACAGCAGTGGGTAAGCCATGAGAAATGAGAACCCTCTGTGGTGGACAGCAGTAGGAGTGTCATCAGTCCCTCTGTGGTAGACAGCAGTGGGTGTGCCATTAGTCCACTCTGTGGTAGACAGCAGTGTGTGTCCCATGAGTCCCACCTGCATTAGAATGGATTGGTGTGCCATGAATCCTGACTATGTGTAGAGAGTATTAGCTGTGCCATGAGTCCACTTCGTGGTAGACAGAAGTGGGTGTGCCATGAGTCACCTCTGAGGTAGACAACTGTAGGTGTGCAATTCATCCCCTTTGTGGTAGACAGCAGTGGCAGTGCCAAGAATCTCCTCTGTGGGAAGAGAGTGGTGTTGTGCCATTATTCCCTATGTTAAAGACAGCAGTGGGTGTCCCATGAGTCCCTTCTGTGAAAGACAGCAGTGGTTGTTGTGAGAGTCCTCTCTGTGGCAGACAGCAGTGTGTGCCATGAGTCCCAATTGTGGGTAAACAGGAATGCATGAGCCATAAATCTCCTATATGAAAAATAGCAGAGGGTGTGTCTTGAGTCCCTTCTGTGGTAGACAGCATTGGGTGTTCCATGAATCACCTCTGTGGTAGACAGCAGTGAGTGTGCCATGAGTCCAATTGGTGGAAGACAGTAGTGGGTGTGCCATGAGACAACTCTGTGGTTAGACAGCAGTGGGTTTGCCATGAGTTCCCTCTGTGGGTAGAGAGCAGTGGGACTGCCGTGAGTCTCCTCTGTAGTTGAGAACAGGGGGTGTGACATAAGTCCCATCTGTGGTTGACAGTAATGGGTGTGACATGAGTCCATGAGTCCCCTATGTGCGAAGAGAGCATTGGGTGAGCCATGAGTCCCTTATTGGTAGAAAGCAGTGGATGTGCCATGAGTACACTCTGTGGTAGACAGCAGTAGATGTGCCATGATTTCCCTGTGGTAGACAGCATTGGGTGTACCATGAAAACCCACTGGGGTAGATAGCAGTGGGTGTGCCATGAGTACACCCTTTGGTAGACAGCAGTGGGTGTGCCATGATTCACATCTGTGGTACAAAGCAGTGGGAGTGCCATGAACACCCTCTGTGGTACACAGCCATGGGTGTGCCATGAGTATCCTCTGTGGTAGACAGCAGTAGGTGTGCCATGATTCTCTTGTGGTAGACAGCATTGGTGTGACATTAGTCCAATCATTGGTAGACAACAGTGGGTGTCCCATGAGTTCTCCCCATATTTGACCAGAGTGGGAGTGCCATGAATCCCTGCTATAGGTATACAGGAGTTGGTGTGCCATAAGTCCCCTCTCTTCTAGGCCGCAGTCGGTGTGCCATGAGTCCACACTCTGGGTAGACGGAAGTGGGTGTGTCCCATGAGTCCCCTTTATGGTAGATAGGAATGGATGTGCAACAAACATCCTGTGTGGTAGACAGCTGTAGGTGTGCCATGAGTACCCTCTGTGGTAGACAGCATTGGTTGTGCCATGAACACCCTCTGTGGTAGACACCAGTGGGTATGACATGAGAACTCTCTGTGGTAATCAGCAGTAGCTGTTCCAGGAGACCCTTGTGGTAGGCAGCAATGGGTGTGCAATGAGTGCACTCTGTGGTAGACAGCAGTGAGTGTGCCATGAGTCCTTTGTCTTAGCAGTGGCTGTGCCATGAGTCTCCTCTGTGGTAGACAGCAGTGGGTGTGCCATGAGTCCCTTCTGTCTTAGACATCTGTGTATGTGCCGTGAGTTTCCTCTGTGGGTAGAAAGAATTGGGTGTGACATATGTCCCCTCTGTGAGTAGAGAAGTTGTTGTGCCATGAGTCCCATCTGTGGTAAACAGTACTGTTTGTGCCATGAATCCCCTGTGTGTGGACAGCAGTGTGTTTGCATGAGTCCCTATTGGGTAGACAGCAATTAATGTGCCATAAGTCCCCTCTGTGGGTAGACAGCAGTGGGTGTGCCATGAGTTCAGTCTGTAGTAAACAGTAGTGGGTGTGCCATGAGTCCCTTCTGTGGATAGACAGCAGAATTGAGCCATGAGTTCTGTTTATGGCAAGACAGCAGTGTTTCTGCCATGATCTCTCTCTGTGGTAACCAGGAGTAGGTGTGCTTTGAGTACCTGTATGGTAGACAGCAGCAGGTGTGTCATGAGTCCACGCTGTGGTAGAGAGCAGTGGGTGTCCCATGAGTCCCCCCTGATGTAGACAGCAGTGTTTGGCCATGAATCCCATCTATGGGTAGGCAGCAGTTTGTGTGCCATGAGTCCCACTGTAGTAGACAGCAGTGGGTGTGACATGAGTCCTCTCTAACGTTAGACAGCTTTGGGTGTGACATGAGTCCCCTCTGTAGTATACAGCAGTGGGTGTGCTATGAGTCCCCTATGTGGGTAGACAGCAGTGGGTGTGTCTTGAGTCCCTGCTGTGGTAGACATCAGTTGGTGTGGCATGAGACCTCTCTGAGGGTAGTCAGCATTGGGTGTGCCATGAATCCCCTTTGTGGTAGAAAGCAGTGGGTGTCCCTGAGTCCCCTCTGTGGCATAGAGCAGTGGGTGTGCCTTCAGTCCACATTTTGTTAGACAGCAGTGGGTGTGGCATGAGTCCTCTCTGTAGTAGAAAATAGTGGGTGTCAATTATTCCCCTCTGTGGTAGACAGCAGTGGCAGTGCCATGAGTCTCCTCTGTGGGTAGAGTATGGTGTTGTGCCACGAGTCCCTCTTTTGTAGACATCAGTGGGTTTCCCATGAGTCCCCTCTGTTGAAGATAGCAGTGTGTATGACATGAGTCCCATCTATGAGTAGAGAGTAGTGGGTGTGCCCTGAGTCCCATCTGTGGTAGACAGCAGTGGTTTTGGCAAGAGTCCTCTCTGTGGTAGATAGCAGCCGGTGTGCCATGAGTCTCATTTGTGGGTAGACAGGAATGGTTGTGCCATAAGTTCCCTATATATCAGAAGATGGTGTGCCAAGAGTCCCCTCTGTGGTAGACAGCAGTTGGTGTGCCATGAGTCCCCACTCTGCATAGTCAGGAGTGCATGCCCCATGAGTCCCCTTTCTCATAGATAGGAATGGGTGTGTCATGAACTCCCTCTATGGTAGATAGCAGTGGGTATGCCATGACTCCACTCTGTGGCAGACAGCAGTGTGTAACCCATGAGTCCTGCCTGTGTTAGAATGGAGTGGTGAGCCATGATTTCTCACTCTGTGTAGAGAACAGTTGCTGTGCCATGAGTCCTCTTTGTAGTAGACAACAGTGGGTGTGCCATTAGTCCCCTCTGTGGTAGGGAGCAGTGGCAGTGCCAAGAGTCTCCTCTGTGGGTATAGAGCGGTGTTGTGCCACAAGTTCCTCTGTTGTAGACAGCAGTGGGTTTGCCATGAGTCCCCTCTGTTAAAGACATCAGTGTATGTCCCATGAGTCCCCTTTTTGTAGAAAGCAGTTGGTGTGACATGAGTTCCTTCTATGGGTAGAGAGAAGTGCATGTGCCCTGAGTCCCCTGTGTGGTAGACAGCAGTGGTTTTGAAGAGTCCTCTCGGTGAAGACAGCAGTGGGTGTGCTATGAGTCCCCTTTGTAGGTACACAGGAATGTGTGTGCCTTAAGTCCCCTATAAAAAAGTCAGCTCTGGGTTGGTCTTGAGTCCTCCCCGTGGGTATACAGCAGAGGATGTGCCATGAGTTTCCTCTGTAGAAGATAGTAGTGGGAGTGCCATGAGTCCCCTCTGTTCTTAGAGAGCATTGGGTGTGCCATGAGTCCCCTCTTTGTTAGACAGTAGTGGGTGAACCATGAATTCCTTCTGTGGTAGGCAGATTTGGGTGTTCCATGAGTCCCCTCTGTGGTAAAAACTGTGATTGTGCCATGAGTCCCCTTTGTGGTAGACAGCAGTGGGTGTGCCAGGAGGCCCCTCTCTGGGTAGAGAGCAGTGGTTGTGCCATGAGTGCCCTCTTTGTTACACAGCAGTGTGTGTGAAGTGAGCTCCATCTATGGTAGACAGTAGTGTGTGTGTCATGAGTTCCCTCTGTGGTAGACAGCAGTCGCTGTTATATGTGGACTCTCTGTGGTAAAAAACATTGGTTGCGCCATTAGTCTCCTCTGTTGTACACAGCAGTAGGTGTGTCATGAGTTCCCTCTGTAGCAGAAAGTGGTTGGATTGCCATTAGTCCCTCTGTGATAGACAGCATTGGTTGTGTCATGAGTCCTTACTGTGTTAGACAGTAGTGTGTGTGCCCTGAGTGCTTTCTCTGGTACACAGCATTGGGTGTGCCATGAGTTTCCTCTGTTGGTAGACAACAGTGGGTGTGCATGAGTCTTCTTTGTGGTACACAGCAGTGTGTGTGCCATGAGTCCCCTCTGTTGTAGACCACAGTGGGTGTGCCTGATTCCCTGTGTGGTAGACAGCAGTTATTGTTCCATGAGTCCCCTCTTTCATAGACTTCAGTCAGTGTGCCATGAGTATCCCTGTGGGTAGACATCATTGAGTGTGTCATGAGCCCCTGCTATGATAGAGAGCAGTGTTTTCCATGAGTCCCCTCTGTAGTAGACAACAGTGGATGTGCCATGAGTCCCTTTTTTGGTAGACAGGAGTGGGTATGCCTGTTTCCCAATGTGTTAAACAGCAGTGATTGTGAATGAGTCCCCTCTTTCATAGAGAGCAGTGAGTGGGCCATGAGTTCCCTTGTGGTAGAAAACATTGGGCGTGCCATAGTCCACTCTGTAGTAGACAGCCTTGGATGTGCCATGAGTCCACTCTGTGGGTAGACATAATTGGGTGAGCCATGAGTCCCCACTGTGATAGAGAGCAGTTGGTGTGCATGGGGCCCCATTGTGGTTGACAGCAGTGGGTGTGCCAGGGGTCCCCTCTTTGGGTATAAAGCAGTGGGTGTGCAATGAGCACTCTATGTATTAGACAACAGTGTGTGTGGAATGAGCACCCTCTGTGGTAGACAGCAGTGAGTATGCCATGAGTTTCCTCTGTGGTAATCCACAGTCACTGTTTCTTGTTTCCCCTCTGTGGTAAACAGCTGTAGTTGTGCCATGAGTTCCCTATATTGTACAAAGCAATGCGTGTGTCATGAGTCTACTCTCTGGTAGACAGCAGTGGTGTCCCATGAGGCCCCTCTGTGGTAGATAGCTGTGGGTGTGCCATTAATCTTATCTATGGCTAGACAGCAGTGTGTGTGCCATGAGCTCTCTCTGGTAGAATGCAGTAGGTTTGCCATGATTCCCTTCATGGTACACAGCATTGGGTGTGCCATGAGTGCTCTCTGTGGGTGTGCCATGAGTCACTTCTGTCTTAGACATCAGTATGTGTGAAATGAGTCCCCTCAGTGGTAGACAGCATTGGGTGTGCCATGAGAAACATCTGTGGTAGGCAGCATTGTGTATGGGATGAGTCTCTTGTGTGGTAGAAAGCCATGGGTGTGCTGAGTCCCCTCTGCAGGTAGAAAGCAGTGGTTGTGCCATGAGTCCTTCTGTGCTAGACAGCAGTGGGTTTCCCATGAAACCCTCTGTGATAGACAGCAGTGGGCGTTCCATGATTCCACTCTGTGTTAGACAGCCGTGGGTGTGCAATGAGTCCTGTGTATGGGTAGACAGCATATGTGTGCCATGAGTCCCCTCTTGGGTTGACAGCAGTCGATGTGCCAAGAGTACCTTCTGTGTTAGAGAGCAGTGGGTTTGCAATGAGCGCCCTCTGTAGATGAGAGCAGTGGGTATGCCATGAGTCCACTCTGTGGTAGACAGTTTTGGGTGTGCTATGAGCCCATATGTGTGGATACAGCAATGGGTGCACCATGAGTCCTCTCTGTTGTAGAAAACAGTGGGAGTGCCAAGAGTCACTTCTGTGGGTAGACAGTAGTGGGTGTGCCATGAGCCCCTCTGTGTTAGAGAGCAGTGTTTTTTTGCCTTGAGTTCCCTCTCTGGTAGAGAGCAGTGGGTGTGCCATGAGTCACCTGTGTCTTAGATAGCAGTGGGTGAGCAATAAGACCCCTCTGTGGTAGACAGTATTGGGTGTGCCATGCGGTGGTAGAGAGCATTGGGTATGTCATGAGTCCCTGTGTGGTAGAAAACCATGGGTTTGCCAAGATTTCCCTCTGTGGGTAGAGAGCAGTGGTAGTACCCTGAGTCCTTCTTTGCTAGACAGCAGTGGGTTTCCCATGAGTTGACTCTGTGTTAGACTGCAATGAGTGTTACATGAGTCCACTCTGTGTTTGACAGCAGTGGGTGTGCCATGAGACCCGTGTATGGGTAGACAAAAGTGGGTGTTCCATGTCTCCCCTCTTTGGTAGACAGCAGTGGTTGTGGAATGAGTTCTCTCTGTGGTGGAGATCAGTGGGTGTGCCATGTGTACCATTTGTGGGTAGAAAGGAGTGGTTGTCCCATGAGTCATGTATATGGGTAAACAGCAGTGGGTGTGCCATGTGTCCGCTATGTGGTAGAAAGCTGTAGGGGTGCCATGAGTTCCCTTTGAGGTAGATAGCAGTGTGTGTTCGATGAGCCCCTCTGTGGTAAACATAATAAGTGTGCCATGAGTTCACTTTGTGGTGTACAGCAGTGGGTACCAGAAGTCCCCACTGTGATAGATAGCAGAGGGTGTGCCATGAGTCTCCTCTGTAGGTAGTCAGCAGTGGGTGTGCCATGAGTCTCCTCTGTGGTAGACAGCAGTGTGTGTGCCATCAGTTCCCTCTGAGGTAGACAGCAGTGTTTTTCCATGTGCCCCTCTGTGTTAAAGAGCAGTGGGTGTGGCATGAGTCCTCTCTGTTGTACACAGTGGTGGGCATGTCATGAGTCCCCTATGTGGTAGACACCAGTGGGTGTCCCATGAGTTTTTCCTGTGGTATACAGCGGGGGGGGGGGAGCATGAGCTATCTCTGTGGTAGACAGTGGTATATGTGCCATGAGTCCTTCTACTGTAGAGAGCAGTGGGTGTCCCAAGAGTCCCCTCTGTGATAGACAGCAGTGGGTGTTCAATGAGTGTTCTTTGTGGTAGATAGCAGTGTGTGAGTCATAAGTCCTCTCTGTGGAAGACAGCAGTGGGTGTGCCATAAGTCCCCTCTGTGGAAGACAGCAGTGGGTGTGCCATAAGTCCCCTCTGTGGTAGACAGCAGTGAGTGTGCCATGAGGTCCCTCTGTGGTAGACAGCAGTATGTGTGCCATGAGTACTTCTACTGTAGACAGCAGTGGGTATCCCATGAGTCACTTCTGTGTTAGACAGTTGTGTGTATCATAAGTCCTCTCTGTGGTAGGCAGCAGTGGGTGTGCCATGAATCCCCTCAGTGGGTACACAGGAGATGGTGTGACATGAGTCCCCTACGTGGGTAGACAGCAGTGTGTGTACAATGAGTCCTTCTGTGGTAGACAGCATTGGGTGTGCCATGAGTCCCATCTGTGGTAGAGAGCTGTGGGTGTGCCATGAGTCCTCTCTGTGGGTAGAAAGATTGTTTGTGCCATGAGTCCCCTATATGGGTAGAGAACAGTGGGTGTGCCATGAGTCCCCAATGTGGTAGACAGCACTGGGTGTGACTAGAGTCCCCTCTGTGGGTAGACAGGAGTGGTTGTGCCATGAGTTCTCTCTGTGGTAGAGAGTAGTGGGTGTGTCATGATTCCACAAAGTCTTAGACAGCATTGTATGTGCCATGAGTACCCTCTGTGGGTAGACAAGAGATGCTGTGCCATTTGTCCCCACTTTGGGTAGACTGCAGTGGCCATTCCATGAGTCCCCTCTGTGGTAGACACCAGTGGGTCTTCAATGAATGTGCTATGTTGGTAGACAGCAGTGGTTGTGCCATAGTATTGTCTATAGTTGAGAGCAGTGGGTGTGACATGAGTCACCTCTGTGGTAGACAGCAGTGGGTGTGCCATGAGTCCCCTCTATGGGTAGACAGCATTCGGTATGCCATTACTCCCCTTTGTGATAGAGAGCAATGTGTGTGCCATAAGTCCACACTATGGTAAAACAGTTGTGAGTGTGCCATGAGTCCCAACTATGGGTAGATAGGAGTGGGTGAGCCATAAGTCCACACTGTGGTTAAACAACAGTAAATGTGTCATGAATCCCAACTATGGGTAGACTGCAGTGGGTTTGTCAAGAGTCCAATCCGTGGTAAACAGCATTGGATGTGTCATGAGTCCCCTATGTGTGTAGACAGCAGTGGTTGTGCCATGAGTTCTCTCTGTGGGAGACAACAGTGGGTGTGTCAAGATTCACCTCTGTGGGTAGACAGTAATGGGGGTGCCATGAGACCCTCTGTGGTAGAATGCAGTGTATTTGCCTTGAGTCCCCTCTCTGGTAGACAGTGGGAGTGCCATGAAAACCCTGTCTGAGACAGCACTGGGTGTGCAATGTGACCCCTGTGTGGTAGACAGCATTGGGTGTGCCATGAGTATCCTCTATTGTAGACAGCAGTGGGTGTGCCATTAGTCCCATTAGTGGTATATTGCAGTAGGGGTTCAATGACTCCCCTGTGTAGTGGACAGCAGTGGGTGGGCCATGATACCCTCTGTGGTAGACAGTAGTGGGTGTGCCAAGAATCCCCTTGTAGATAGACTTCAGTGGGTGTGCCCTGAGTCCCCTGTGTTCTAGACAGGAGTGGTTGTGACATGAGTGCACTCGGTGGATAGACAGAAGTGTGTGTCCCATGAGTCCACTGGGTAGGTACACAGAAGTGTGTGTTCCCTGAGTCCCTTCTGTGGTAGACAGAAGTGGGTGTGTCTTGAGTCACCTCTGTAGTAGAGACTAGTGTGTGTTTCATAAGTCCCCTCTGTGGGTAGACAGGAGTGGGTGTACCATGAGTTCCTTCAGTGGTACTTAGCAGTTTGTGTGCCATGAGTACCCTCTGTGGTAGGCAGCAGTGGGTGTGCCATGAGTTCCCTCTGTGGTAGACAATGGTGTGTGTTACAATAGTCCCCACTATGGTAAAGACAGTAGGTGTGCCATGAATCCCCTATGTGGTAGACAGCAGTGGGTGTGCCATGAATCCCCCCTGTGATTGACAGCAGTGGATGAGCCATGAGTCCCCTCTGTGGTAGACAACAGTGTGTGTGCCATGATCCCCTCTGATAGACAGTAGTGTGTGGTCCATGAGTCCCTCTGGGGTAAACATCAGTAGTTGTGCCAAGAGTCCCTCTGTTTACACAGCATGGTTTATAAAATTAGTCCCCTCTGTGGTAGATATCAGTTGATGTCCCAGGAGACCACTTTGTGTAGACAGCTCTGGGCGTGCCATGAGTCCTGTCTATGGGTAGAGAGCAGTGGTTGTGCTATGAGTCCCCTCTGTGGTAGAAAGTTGTAGGTGTTCCATGAGTCCCCACAGCAGGTGTGCCATGAGACCTGTTTGTGGTAGAGAGCAGTTGGTGTGACCAGAATTCCCTTTGTGGATAGACAGCAGTGGGTTTGCCAAGAGTGCCCTCTTTGGTAGACAGCATTTTGTGTGCCATGATCTCCCTCTGTGGTAGACAGCAGTGGGTGTGCTATGAGTCACCTATGTGGTAGCAATGTTTGTGCCATGAATCTCCTCTGTGATACAGAGCAGTGGGTTTGTCATGAGTCTGCTATGTGGTAGACAGCAGTGTGCTTGCCATGAGCTCAATCTGTGGTAAAAAGCAGTGGGTGTTCCATGAGCCCCTCTGTGGTAGACACCAGTAGTTGTGAAATGAGTCCCCTCTGTGGTAGTCTACAGTGCGTGTGCCATTAGTCCCATTCTGATAGACCCCAGTGGGTGTGCCATGAGTCCCCTCTTTTGTTAGACATCAGTGAAGGTGCCATGAGTATCCTCTGTGGTAAGCAACATTTGGTGTGCCATGAGTGCCCTCTGTGGTAGAAAGCATTGGGTATGACATGAGTCCAGGTTGTGGTAGACAGCAGTGGGTGTACCATGAATCCTCTCAGTGGTAGAGAGCAGTGGGTGTCCCATGAGTCCCCTATGTGGTAAAGAGTACTGGGTGTGTGATGAATCCCCCTGTGGTTAAAGCAGTGGGTGAGCCATGATCTCCTTCTGTGGTAGACAGCAGGGTGTGTCCCATGAGCTCCCTGTGATAGACAGATGTGGGTGTGCCTTGAGTTCTCTCTGGGGTGAAGAGCAGTGGTTGTGCCATGAGTTCCTCTGTGGTAGACAGCATTAGGTTTGCCATGTTTCCCCTCTGTCTTAGACAGTGCTTTGTGTGGCATGATTCCACTCTGTGGTATACAGCAGTGGGTTTGTCATGAGTCCCCTCTGTGGGTAATTGGAGGGGGAGTGTAATGAGTCCCCTCTGTGGTTAGACAGCAGTGGTTGTGTCATAAGTCCCTTCTGTGGTAGACAGCAGAGGGTGTGCCATGATAGCCTCTGTGGTAGACAGCAGTGATTGTGGCTTGAGACTCCTCTCTGATAGATAGCAGTGGGTATGCTAAGAATTCCATGCCTGGTAGACAGCCTTGGATGGCACAGCTCCTTATGTGGTAGACAGCAGTTTTTGTGCCATGATTCCCTCTGTGGTAGACAGCAGTGGGTGTGCTAATATTCCCCTATGATTTAGACGGCAATGTGTGTGCCATGAATCCCCCCTCTGTGGTACGGAGCAGTGAGTGTGCCGTGAGTCTGCTATGTGGTAGACAGCAGTGAGTTTGCCATGAGCTCAATCTGTGGTAGAGAGCAGTGGGTATGCCATGAGTTCCTCTGAGGCAGATAGTAGTGGTTTTGAAATGAATCCCCTCTGTTGTAGACTACAGTGTGTGTGCCATGAGACCCCTTTGTGGTATATAGCAGTGGCTGTGCCATGAGTACCTCTGGGTAGACAGCAGTGGGTATGACATGAATCCTCTCAGTAAGAGAGCAGTGGGTGTGCCACGCATCCCCTGTGTGGTAAATGGCTGTGGGTGTGCGATGAATCACCCCTGTGGTTGAGAGCAGTGTGTGTTCCATGAGCTCCCTCTGTGGTAGACAGCCGTGGGTTTTCCATGAGTCACCTCTGTGAGTAGACCGGGGTGGGATGAGTCCCCTCTATGGTAGAGAGTAGTGGGTGTTCCTAATGTTTACTCTGTGGTAAACAGCAGTGGGAGTGCCATGAATGCCCTCTATTGTACACAACAGTGGGTGTGTCATGAGTCCCCTCTGTAGTAGACAGCAGTGGATGTCCCATGATCCATTTGTGGTAGACTGCAGTGAGTGTGCTATGAGTCCCATTTAAGTGTAGACAGCAGTGTGTGTGCCATGAGCTCTTGCTGTGGTAGACAGTAATAGGTGTTTTATGAATCCCTCTGTGGTATATGGCAGTAGGTGTGCCATGAGTCCCCACTGTGGTAGACAGCAGTGGGAGTGCCAAGAGTTCTCTCTGTTGTACACAGCAGTGAGTGTGCCATGAGCTCTCTCTGTCATAGGCAGCACTCAGTGTGCCATGAGTCCCACCGACAGCAGTGGTGTTTCATGAGTCCTGTCTTTGGTACAGAGCAGTGGGCATGCCATGAGACCAATCTGTTGTAAAAATCAGTGGGTGTGCCATGAGCCATCTCTGTGGTTAGACTGCAGTGGGTGTTCCATTAGTCCCCTCTATTTAAGAGATATGAATGTGGCATGGGTCCCCTCTGAGGGTAGACTGCAGGAGTTGCACTATAAATCCTCTCTGTGGTAGACAGCAGTTGTGCTGAGTACCCTTGTGATAAATAGCAGTGGGTGTGGCATGAGTCTTCTCTGAGGGTAGACAGCATTGGGTAGGCCATGAGACCCTTTGTGGTTAGACAATAGTGGGTGATCCAAGAGTTCCCTCTGTGATAGACAACAGTGGATATGCCATGCGTCCCCTATATGGTAGACTACAGTGGGTGTGCCATGAGTTCCCTTTGTGGTAGACAGCAGTAATGTGCCATGAGTCCCTTCTGTGGGTAGACATGAGTGGGTGTGCCATGAGTCCCCTATGTGTGTAGACATCAGTGAGTGTGCCATAAATCCCCTCTGTGGGTAGGCAGCAATGGGTGTGCCATGGGACTCTCTGTGGTTAGACAAGTGTGGGTGATCCATGAGTCCCCTCTGTGGTAGACAACAGTGGGTGTTCCATGATTCTCCTCTGAGGAAGGCAGAAGTGAGAGTTCCATGAATTCCCTCTATCGTAGACAGCAGTGAGTGTGCCATGAGTCCCTCTGTGGTAGACAGTGGTGGGTGTGCCATGAATTGCTTACATGTGAGACAGCAGTAGGCTTGTCATGAATCCACTCTGTGGTAGACAAAAGGGGGTGTGCCCTGAATCCCCTCTGTGGTAGACAGCAGTGGGTGTGTCATGAGTATGCTTTGTGGTTAGAAAACAGTGGAGTTGCCATGTGTCCCCTCTGCTGTAGAGAGTTGTCCATCTTCCATGAGTCCCCTCTGTGGTACAGATCAGTGGGTGTGCCATGAGTCCCCTGTTTGGTAGAAATCAGTGTGTCTGCCATGAGTTTCCTCTATGGTAGATAGCAGGTGGTGTTCCATCAGTCCCTTCTGTGGTAGAAAGCACTGGGTGTGCCTTGAGTCCCCTCTCTGAGTAGATATAGTGGGTTTGCCATGAGTCCCCTCTATGGTTACACAGCAGTGGTTGTGCCATGTGTTCTTTCTGTGATAGACAGCAGTATGTATGCCATGAGCTCCCTCTCTGGTAGACAGCAATGGGTGTGCCATGAGTCCACTCTGAGTAGACAGTGTTGGGTGTGTCGTGAGTCCCCTCTGTGTTAGATAGCAGCGGGTGTGCCATCAGTTCCCTCTGTGGTACACAGCAGTCGGTGCGCCATGAGTCCCCTCTGTGGGTCGACAGCAGTGAGTGAGCCATGAGACCTTTCTGTGATGGAAAGCAGTGGGTGTACCACGAGTCCCCTATGAGGTAGACAGCAGTGGATGAGACATGGGTCCCTTCTATGGGTAGCCAGCAGTGGGTGTGCCTTGAATCCCCACTGTTGTTGACAGCAGTGGGTGAACCATGAGTTCCATCTCTGGAGGAGAGCAGTGTGTGTGCCATGAGCTCCCCCTGTGGTAGAGAGCACTGGGTGTGCCATGAACTCTCTATGGTGGAGAGCACCAGGCATGCCATGAGATCATCTGTGGTAGACAGCACTGGGTATGGCATGAGTTTTCTCTGTGGTAGACAGCAGTGAGTTTGACATGGGTCCCCTCTGTGCCTAGACTGAGTGGAAGTGCCAAGAATCCTCTCTATGAGTAGAGAGGAGTGGGTGTGTAATGAGTCCCCTCTGTGGTTAGACAACAGTGGTTGTGATATGAGTCCCACAGTGGTATACACCAGTGGGTGTCCCATGATTCCCTTTGTGGTAGACAGCAGTAAGTGAGCCATGAGTCCCTCTGTTTTAGACAGCTATGAGTCCCTCTGTGTTAGACAGCAGTGAGTGTGGCATGAGTCACCTCTCTGATAGACAGCAATGGGAGTGCCAAGAATTCCATACCTGGTGGACATCAGTGAGTGTGCCATGACCACACTCTGTGGTAGACAGCAATGAGTGTGCCATGAGTACACTCTATGGTAGACTGTAGTGAGTGTGCCATGAGTACCTCTGTGCAGAGACAGCAGAGGCTGTCCCATGATTTTCCTCTATGGTAGACAAGCAGTGAATGTGCCATGAGTCCCTCTGTTGTAGACATTTGTTGGTGTGCTATGAGTTCCCTCAGTGGTAGACAGTAGTGATTGTGCCATGATTCCCCTCTGTGGTAGACAGCAGTGGATTTGCCATGAGTTCCCACTGTGGTAGACAGCATTGGGTGTGCCATGAGTCCCCTCTATGGAAGAGAGCATAAGGTGTTCCATGACTCCCCTCTGCAGTAGACAACAGAGTGTTTGGAATAAGTAAACTCTGTGGTAGACACAATTGGTTGTGACATTGCTTCCATGTGTGTGTAAATAGCATTGGGTGTACAATCAGTCCCCTCTGTGGTAGACAGCAGTGGGTGTCCCATGCTTCCCCTCTATGGTAGAGAGCAGTAGGTATGCCCTGAGTTCCCTCTGTGGTAGGCAGCATTGTGTTTGCCATGAGTCCACTCTGTGATACACAGCAGTGGGTGTTGCATTATTTCCGTGTGGGAAAATGGCAGTAGGTTCCCTATGAGTCACCTCTGTGGAAGACAGCAGTGGGTGTTCCATGAGTCACCCTATGGTAAAGAGTGGTATGTGTGTCATGAGTCCCCTCTGTGGTAGACAGCAGTGTGTTTGCCATAAGTCCACTCTGTGGTTGACAGCAGTGGGTTTGCCATTATTTCCATGTTTGGGTAAATAGCAGTGGGTGTGCCATGAGACCCCTCTATGGTAGAGAGTAATATGTGTGTAACGAGTCCCCACTGTGGTAGAAAATTTTGGTGTGCCAATACACCCTCTGTGATAGACAGCAGTCGGTGTGTCATGAGTCCCCTCCATGGTAGACAGCAGTGGGTGTTGCATGAGTACCTTGTGTAGTAGAGAGCACTGGGTGTGCCATGAGTCCCCCTGTCATAGACAGCAGTGTGTGTGTCTTAAGTCCCCTCTGTGGTAGACAGAAGTCAGTGTTCCAAGAGTCCCCTCTGTGGTAGAGAGCAGCGGGTGTGCCATGAGTCCCCTCTGTGGTAGATAACAGTGGGTGTGCCATGAGTCACATGTAGTAGACGGCAGTGGGTGTGATATCAGTCCCCTCTGTGGTAGACAGTACTGGGTGTGCCACAAGTACCCTGTGTGGTATACAGCACTGTGTGTGCCAAGAGTCCCCTCTGTGGGTAGACAGCAGTGGGTGACATGTATCCCCGATGTGGTAGAGCACAGTGGGTATGCTATGAGTCCCCTCTGTGATAGACAGCAGGGGGTGTGCCTTGAGTCCCCTTGCTCTAGGCAGCTTTTGGTGTGCCATAGTCCCTCTGTGGTAAAGAGCAGTAGGTGTGCCATGATTTCCATGATTGGATAAATAGCAGTGGGTGTGCCAATATTCCCTCTGTGGTAGATACAGTCAGTATGCCATGAGTTCTCTCTGTCAATAGAGAGCAGTGACTGTGCCCTGCGATCCCTCTGTGGGTAGACAGCAGTGTGTGTGCCATGATGCCAGTCTGTGAAGGAAAGATGTTTGTTTGCCATGAGTCTCCTCTGTGGTAGACTGCATTGGTTGTTCCATAGTTCCCTCTGTGGAAAACAGTTGTGGGTGTGCCTTGAGTACCCTCTGTGATAGACAAAGACTGGCAGTGCCTAGAGTTCCCTCTGTGGTAGACATCAGTGGGTGAGCCACTAGTAGCCTATGTGGTAGAAAGCAGTGTGTTTGCCATGAGTCCCTTCTGTGGTAGAAAGCATTGGATGGGCCATGTGTGTACTCTGTGGTAGAGAGCAGATTGTGTGTAATGAGTCCCCTAAGTGGTAGACAGCAGTGGGTGTGCCATGAGTTCTCTGTGTGGTAGATAGCACTGGGGGTGCCATGAGTCTTCTCTGAGTAGACAGCAATGGGTGTGCCATCAGTCCCCTCTGTAGTAGACAGTAGTGAATGTGTTATGAGTCCCCTCTGTGGTATACAGCATTGTGTGTGCCATGAGTCCAATCTGTGGTAGAAAGCAGTGTGTTTGCCATGAGTCCCCTCTGTGGTAGACAGCAATGTGTGTGCCAAGAATTTCCTGTGTCACAGACAGCACTGGGGGTGCCATGAGTATTCTCTGTGAGTAGACAGCAGTGAGTGTGCCATAAGTTTCCTCTTTGGTAGACAGCAATGTGTGACATGAGTCCCATCTGTGGTAGAAGGCAGTGTGTGTGCCATGTGTCCCATATCTGGAATACAGCTGTGGGTGTGCCATTACTTCCTTCTGTGGAAAAGAGCAGTGCATGACATGAGTTCCTCTGTGTTAGGCAGCATTGAGTGTGCCATTAGTCCCATCTGGGGTAGACAGCACTATGTGTTTCATGAGTTCCCTCTGTAGTACACAGCAGTGTGTGCCATGAGTTTGCTCTGTGGTAGAGAACAGTAGGTTGCCCTCTGGGGCAGACAGCAGGGAATGTATCTCAAGTTCCCTCTGTGGTAGACAGCACTGTGTGTGCCATGAGTCCCCTCTGTGGGTTGACAGCAGTGGGTGTGCCATGAGACCCCTCTGTAGTAGAAATCAGCATGTTGGCCATGATTGCTCTCTGTGCCAGACAGCAGTGGGTGTGCCCTGAGCCCCTCTGTGGTAGACAGCATTTGTTGTGCCATGAGTCCCTCTGTGGTAGACATCAGTTGGTGTGCCAAGAGTTCCCTCTGTGGTGGACAGCAGTATGTATGCCATGAGTCCCCCCTGTATGTTGACAGCAGTGGCTGTGTGTTGAGGCCCCTCTGTGGTAGACAGCAGTGGGTGTGCAATGAGTTCCCTCAGTGGTACAGAGCGGTGGATGTGCCAAGAGTCATATCTGTGGTTGAGAAGAGTGGGTTTGCCATGAGTACCCTCAGTGGTAGAAAACAGTGTGTGTGCCAAGAGTTGCCCCTGAGGTTAGACAGTTGTGGGTTTTCCATGAGTCTCCTCTGTGGTACATAGCAGTATTTATAACATGAGTCTCCTCTGTGGTAGACATCAGAGGGTGTGCCATGAGTCATCTCTGTGAGTAGAGAGCTGTGGGTGTGCCATGAGTCCCTTCTGTGGTAGACAGCATTTGTTGTGCCATGAGTCCCCTCTGTGGTAGACAGCAGTTGGTGTGCCATGAGGCCCCTTTGTGGTAGACCGCATTGGGTGTGCCATGAGTTCCCTTGTGGTAGACAGTAGTGTGTGTACCATGAGTCACCTCTGAGGTTTACACCAGTGAGTTTGCCATGAACTCCCTTGGTAGTAGACAGAAGTATGTGTGCCATGAGTCCCCTGTGTGGGTAAACATCAGTTGGTGTGCCATGAATCACCTTTGTGGTAGACAGCTGTGTATGTGCCATGAGTCCCAACAGAGGTAGACAGCAATGGGTGTGCCATGAGTCCCATATCTGCTAGACAGCTGTGGGTGTGGATTACTCCCTTCAGTGGAAAACAGCAGTGTGTGCCTTGAGTTAAGTCTGTGGTAGACAGTACTGAGTGCCAGTAGTCCCCTTTGTGGTAGACAGAAGTATGTGTGCCATGAGTCCCCTCTGTGGTAGACAGCAGTGGGTGTGCCAAGATTACCCTCTGTTGTGGACAGCAGTGTTTGTGACATTAGTCGCCCCTGTGATAGACAGCAGTGGGTGTGCCATGGTCCGCTCTGTGATAGACAGCAGTGGGTTGCGATTAGTCCCTCCCTGGTAGATCGCAGTGTGTGTGTGTGTGTTATGAGTTCCCTCTGTGGTAGAAGGTAGTGTGTGTGCCATGAGTCCCCTCTGTGGTATACAGCATTGGGTGTGCCATGAGCTCCCTCTGTGATAGAGAGCAGTATGTGTGCCATGAGTCCTCTCTGTAGTAGACAAAATTTGTTGTGCCATGACTCCTCTCAGTGGCAGACAGCAGTGTGTGTCCCATGAGTCCCCTCTGTGGTAGACAGCAGTGGGTGTGCCCTGATTTCTCTAAGTGGGTATAAAGGAGTGGGTGTGCCATGACTCTCCTCTGTGGTAGACAGCATTTATTGTGCCATGATTCCCCTCTGTGGGTAGACAACAGTGGGTGTGCCAAGATTTCCCTCTGTGGTAAACAGCAGCAGATATGCCATGAGTTCCCTCTGTGTTAGTCAGCAGTGTGCGTGCCATGAGTACCAACTGTGGTAGAAAACAGTAGGTGTGCCATGAGTTTCCTCTGTGGGTATACAGCACTGTGTCTGCCATGAGTCTGCTCTGTGGTAAACAAAATTGGGTTACTATGAGTCCCTCTGTGGTAAAGAGCACTGTGTGCCACGAGTCCCCTCTCTGGTAGACAGCAGTGGGTGTGCCATGAGTATCCTCTGTTGTAGACAGCAGTGTCTGTGACATTAGTTGCCCCACTAGTAGATAGCAGTGGGTGTGCCATGAGTTCCCTCAGTGGTACAGAGCAGTGGATGTGCCAAGATTCTCAAATGTGGTTGAGAACAGTGGGTTGCCATGAGACACCTCGGTGATAGAAAACAGTGTGTGTGCCATGAGTTGCCCCTGAGGGTAGACAGTTGTGCATGTGCCATGAGTCCCCTCTGTGGTAGACAGCAGTGGGTGCACTATAGGTCACCTCTGTGGGTAGAGAGCTGTGGGTGTTCCATGAGTCCCCACTGTGGTAAAGAGCAGTGGATGTTCCATGAGATCACTGTGTGTGTGATGAGTCCACTCTGAGGGTACACAGCATTGGGTATTCCATGAGTCCCCTCTGTGTTAGACTGCAGTGTGTGTGCCTTGAGTACCATCTGTGGAAGACAGCATTTGTTGTGCCATGAGTCCACTCTCTGGTATACAGCAGTGAGTGTGCCATATTTCACCTCTGTGGTAGATAACAATTGGTATGCCATGAGTTTCCTCTGTGGTAGACAGCAGTGTGTGTGCCATGAGTCCCCTCTATGGTAGACAACATGGGGTGTGCCATGAGTCTCCTCTGTGGGTAGAGAGCAATGGGTGTGCATTGAGTTTGCTCTGTGGTAGAACACAGTGAGTTGCCATGTGTTGCACAGTGGTAGAAAGCAGTGGGTGTGCCTTGGGTTCACTCTGTGGTAGACAGCATTGTGTATGCCATGAGTCCCCTCTGTGGTAGATAGCAGTAGGTGTTCCATGAGTCCCTTCTGTGTTAGAGTGCAGTGTGTGTACCTTGAGTACCATCTGTGGTAGACAGCATTTGTTGTGCCAAGAGACCCCTCTGTGGAAGTGAGCAGTGGGTGTGCCATATTTCCCCTCTGTGGTAGACCTTAGTTGGTGTGCCATGAGGCCCCTCTGTGGTAGACAGCAGTGGGGGTGCCTTGAGTCCACTATATGGTAGAACACAGTGAGTTGCCATGAGTTCCATGGTTGTAGAGACCAGTGGGTGTGCCATGTGTTCACTCTGTGGTAGACAGCAGTGGGTGTGCCATGAGTCTCCTCTGTGGTAGACAGTAGTGGGTGTGCCATGAGTCCACTCTGTGGTAGACAATAGTGGGTGACATGAGTCCCATATTTGTAGAGAATAGTAGAGGTGCCATGAGTCCCCACTGTGGTAGACAGCAGTGGGTTGCATTAGTCCCCTCTGGGGTAGAGATGTAGGTGTGCAATGAATTCACTCTGTAGTAGACAGCATTGTGTATGCCATGAGTCCCCTCTCTGGGTCGACAGCAGTGGGTGTGCCCTGTGTACCCTCTGTGGGAGAGAAGAATGTATGTACCATGAATCCCATCTGTGTTAGAGAGCAGTGGGTGTGCCATGAGTTCCCTCTATGGGTAGATAACAGTGTGCTTGACATGAGTGCAATTGGTGGTCGACAGCATTGGTTGTGCCATGAGTACACCCTTTGGTAGACAACCCTGAGTGTGCCATGAATTCCCTCTGTGGTAAATAGCAGTGGGTGCGCCATGAGTCCACTATGTATGTAGACAACTGTGGGTGTGACATGAATTCTCTCTTTGGTTAGATAGCAGTGGTGTGCCATGAGCTCCCTCTGTGGTAGACAGCAGTGGGTTTTCCATGAGCCCCCTATGTGGTAGAAAGCAGTGGGTTTGCCATGACTCCCCTCTGTGGTAGACAGCATTGGGTGTGCCATGAGTCCTCTCTGTGGTTACAGCAGTGGGTTTGCCATGTGTCCACTCTGTGATAGACAGCATTGGATGTGCCTTGAGTTCCCTCTGAGATAGACAGCTTTGGGTGTGCAATGAACCCCCTCTGTGGTAGACAACAATGTGTGAACCATGAGTCCCCTGTGTGGTAGACAGCAGTGGGCATGCCACGAGTCCCCTCTGTGGTAGACAGCACTGGGTGTTACATGAGTTCCCTCTGTGGTCAACAGCAGTGGATGTGCCATTAGTTCACCTTGTCAGTAGACAGCAGTGAGTGTGTCATGATTCCTATCTGTGGTAGCCAGCCATGTGTGTGCCATGAGTCCCCTCTTTGGTACATGGCAGGGGTTTGCCATGAGTTCCATCTGTGGTACAAAGCTTTGGATGTACCATGACTCACCTCTGTTTGAAAACAGTGGGTTTTCCTTGAGTTCCCTCTGTTGTAGACAGCCTTGTGTGTGCCATGAGTTTCCTCTGTTGTAGACACTTGTGCATGTGACATGAGTCCCCTCAAAAGGAGACAACAATATTTGTGCCCTGAGTCCCCTCTGTGGTAGACAGCAGTTGGTGTTCCATGAGTCTTTTCTGTGGTAGACAACATTGGGTGTCAAATGAGTTCCCCCTGTGGGTAGGTAGCAGTGGGTATGACATGACTTCGCTTTTATAGATGGCAGTGTTTGAGGCATAAGATTCCTCTGTTAGTCAGCAATGGTTAGGCCATGATTTCCCTCTGTGGGTCGACAGCAGTGGGTGTAACATGAGTCCCTTCTGTGGTAGACAGCAGTATTTGTGCCATGAGTCCCCTCTGTGGTAGACAGTAGTGGGTGTGAAATGAGTCCACTCTGTGTGTTACACAGCATTGGGTGTGCCATGAGTTCCCTCTGTTTTGAGACAGAAGTGTGTGTTCCATGAATCCCCTCTGTGGTAGAAAGCAGTGGTTGTGCCATGGGTCCCCTCGGTGGTAGACAGCAGTGGGTGTGCCTTGAGTCCCTTCTATGATAGACAGCAGCGGGTGTGCCTTGAGTCCCCAATGTTGTAGATGGTAGTGGGTGTGCATTGGGTCTCTTCTGTGGGAGACATCAGTCAGTGTGCAATGAGTCCCCTCTGTGGTAAACAGCAGGGAGTGTGCTATGTGTTCCCTCTGTGGTAGACAGTGCTGGGTGTGCCATGAGTGACCCCTGTAATTGAAATCAGTGGGTGTGCCATGAGTCCCCACTATAGTAGACTGAATTTGGTGTGCCATGAGTCCCCTCTAAGGTAGACAGCATTGGGTGTGCCATGCCTCCTGTCTGTGTTAGACAATAGTTGGTGTGCTGGGAGACCCATCTGTTTTGACAGCAGTGGGTGTGCAATGAGTCCACTCTGTGGTAGCCAGGAAGGTGTGTGCCATTTATCACCTCTATTGAAGACAGCAGTGGGTGTGCCATGAGTCCACTCAGTGGTAGATAGCAGTGGGTTTGCCATTAAATCCCTCTGTGGGTAGGTAGCTATGGGTTTGCCTAGAGTCCCCTCTGTAGTAGAGAGCACAGGGTGTGCCATGAGTTACATGTATGGGCAAATAGGAGCAGGTGTGCCAAGAGTCCCCTCTGTGCTGTGGTAGACAATAGTGGGTGTGCTATGAGTCCCCTCTGTGTTAGACAGCAATGGTGATGCAATGAGTCCATTCTGTAGTAGAAAGGTGGGTGTGTGCCATTTATCACCTCTGTGGTATACTGCAGTGGTTGGGAAATTATTCCCCTCTGTGGTAGATAGCAGTGGGTGTGCCAAGAATTTCCTCTGTGGGTAGATATAGCGGGTTTGCCTTGAGTCCCTTCTGTGGTAGACAGCACTGGTTGTGCCATGAGTTCCCTCTGAGGTAGACATTTGTGTGTGTGATATGATTCCCTTCTGTGGTAGTCAGCAGTATTTGTGTAATGAGTCCACACTGTGGTAGAGAGCAGTTGGTGTGACATGAGTCAGATCTGTGGTAAAAAGCATTGGGTGTGCCATGAGATCACTCTGTTGATAAATAGCAGTGACAGTGATATGATTCCCTCTGTGATAGACAGCATTGTGTGTGACATGAGTCTCCTCTGTGACAGACACAATTGGGTTAGCCATGAGTCCCCACTGTGGTAGATAGCACTGGGTATTCCATGAATCCCCTCTATGGGTAGAAAGCAGTGGGTGTGCCATGGATTCCCTCTGTGGTAGACTGCAGTGTGTGTGCCATGAGTCACCTATGTGGTAGAGAGCAGAGGGTGTGCTATGAGTCTTCCCTGTGGTAGACCAGTAGGTGTAACATGAGTCCCTTCTGTGGTAGACAGCACTGGTGTGCTTTGAGTTCCCACTGTGGTAGAGAGTAGTGGTTGTGCCATGGGTCCCCTCTGTGGTACACAGCAGTGGTTGTGCCTTGAGTCCCATCTATGGTAGATGGCATTGGGTGTGCCATGAGAACCCTCTGTGGGTAGACACCAGTGTGTCTGTCATTAGTGCCCTCTGTAGTGGACAGCAGTGCATGTGCCATAGTCCTCTCTGTGGAAGACAGCTGTGGGTTTTCCATGAGTTCTCTCTGTGGTAGTCAGCATTGGGAGTGCCATGAGTCCCCTCTGTATTAGACAGCAGAGGAGGTGCTATGAGTCCTTTCTGTGGTAGACAACAGTGAATGTGCCATTAATCCCCTGGGCAATAGAGAGCAGTGGGTTTGCCCAAGACCCCTCTGTGGTAGACATCAGTGGGTGTGCCATGAGTTCACTCTGTAGTAGACAACATTGAATGTGCCATGAGTTCCCGCTGAGGAAGACAGAAGTGGGCATGCCATGAGTCCCCTCTGTGGTAGACAGCACTGGGTGTGACATGAATCCCTACTGTGGTAGACAGCACTGGGTGTGCCATTATTCCCCTCTGTGGTAGAAAGCAGTGGGTGTGCCATGATTTTCCTGTGTGGTAGAAAGCTTTGGTTGTGCCATGAGTCCCCTCTGTGGGTCGACAGTAGTGGGTGTAACGTGAGTTCTTTCTGTAATAGACTGCATTATTTGTGCCATGAGTGCCCTCTGTGGTAGACATCAGTTATTGTGACATAAAACCCACCTGTTGTAGACAGCATTGGTTGTGCCATGAGTTCCCTCTGTGGGTAGATAACAATGAGTGTGACATGAGACCATTCTGTGGTAGACAGCATTGTGTGTGCCATGAATCCCCTCTGTGTTGGACAGCAGTGGGTGATTCATGAGTTCCCTATGTGGTAGACAGCAGTGGTGTGCCATGAGTCCCCTATATGGTAAACAGCAATGGGTGTGTCCTGAGTCTTCTCTGTGGTAGACAGCAGTGGGTTTGACATGAGTCCCCTCTGTGGTATACAGCACTGGGTGTGAAATGAGTCCTATCTGTTGTAGATGGCAGTGTGGGTGCCATGAGTTCCATCTGTGGTAGACATTTGTAGGTGTGCCATGAGACCCCTCTTTGGTACATTGCAGTGGATGTGCCATGAGATCCCTCTGTGGTACACGGCAGTGGATGTAACATGAGTCACCTCTGTGTTTGAAAACAATGTGTTTGCCATTAGTTCCCACTGTGGTAGACAACACTTTTTGTGCCATGAGTCCCCTCTCTCGTAGACAGTAGTTGGTGTGCCATGAGTCACCTCTGTGTTAGACAGCACTGGGTGTGCCACGAGTTCCCTCTTTGGGTAGTTAGCAGTGGGTGTGACATGAGTCCCCTCTGTAGCAGAGAGCAGTGGGTAGGCCATGAGTCACCTCTGTGGGTTGATAGCAGTGTGTGAGACATGAGTCCCCTTTGGGGTAGACGGCAGTGCATGTGCCATGAGTCCTTTCTGTAAGAGACAGCAGTGAGTGTTCCATGAGTCCCTTATGTGGGTAGAAAACTGTGGGTGTGCCATGAGTCCCCTCTTTGGTAGAGATCAGTGGGTGTACCAGGATTCCCCTCTGTATTAGACAGCAGTCGGTTGCCATGAGTACCCTCTGTGGTAGACATCAGTGGGTGTGCCATGAGTCCTCTCTGTTGTAGACAGCAGCAGGTGTGCCATGAGGTCCATCTGTGGTATGCAGCTCTGGATGTGCCTTGGGTCTCCTCTGTGGTTGAGATCAGTGGGTTTGCCATAAGTCCTCCTTGTGGTAGACAGCAGTGGGTGTGCCATGAGTTTTCTCCTGGGTAAACAGCAGTGGTTGTACCAAGAGTCCTCACTGTGGTAGACAGCACTGGGTGTGCCATGAGTTCCCTCTGTTGTACACAGAAGTTGATGTACCCTGAGTCACCCCTGTGGTTGAGAACAGTGGGGGTGACATGAGTCCCCTCTACGTTATATGGGTTTGTCATTAGTTCCCTCTGTGGTAGACAACTGTGGGTGTGCCATTGGTAACCTCTGTGTTAGACAGCAGTGGGTGTGCCAAAAGTTCCCTCTGTTTTTGTCAGAATTTGTTGTGCCATGAGTCCCTCCTATGGTAGACAACATTGTGTGCGCCTTGACTCCCCTCTGTGGTAGACAGCAGTGGGTGTGCCTTGAGTCCCCTCTATGGGTATATAAGAGTGGGTGTGCTATGAATCCCCTCTGTGGGTAGACAGCTGAGGGTTGGATATGAGTCCTGTCTCTGGTAGACAACAGTGTGTGTCCCATGAATCCACATGTTTGTAGGCAGCAGAGGGTGTGCCATGTGCTCTCTGTGTGGTTCACAGCACTGGATGTACCATGAGTCACCTCTGTGGTTGACAGCAGTGTGTTTGGCATGAGTTCCCTCTGTGGGTAGAAAGCAGTTTGTGTAACATGAGTCCCCTGTGTGGATAGACAGCAATGGGTGTGCCATGATTCCCCATTGTGGCTGACAGCATTTGGTGTACCACAACACCACTGTGGTAGACATCAGTGTTTGTGCCATGAATCTCCTCTTTGGTAAAGAGCAGTGGGTATGCCATGAGGCCTCTCTGTGATAGATATCAGTGGGTGTGCCATGAAATCCCTCTGTGGGTAGACAGCAGTAATATTGATATGAGTCACCTCTGTGGTAGACAACAGTAGGTGTGCCATGAGTACCCTGTGGGAGACAACAGTGGGTGTGCCATGAATCTCTCTGTGGTAGACAGCAGTGTGTATGCCATGATTCCTCTCTCAGGTAGACACTATTGGATATGCCATGAGTCTCATCTGTGGGGAGACAGCAGTGTGTGTGCCCAGAATCCGCTCTGTGGTAGACAGCATACATTCAGGCCTGCTTCTCCATTTTGCAGTATTATTTTCTCATTATTTAGCTCTGTCCCCAACATTTGGTGTGATTTAGCGAAAATGTAAAATGTGACCATGAACCTTTCTTTAGAACGTGAAATACCCATCATTTTAAATTACCTAGAAATCTTTCATATTATGAGTTCCACCTAAGTCTGAATCTTTATCCCTTTTCCCTGCCTTCACTGCCCTCTGGCATTTTACCTCACTAATCCCTACATTGTGGAAAACACCGACCAGTTTTAAATACTTCTCTCTATGTTGGACTACAGCCTTTCAGACTCTCACCATGACCTGATCTCTGTTTGGTACCTTCACTCCTGGAGTCTCTTCTCAGTTTTACCCTGAGAAAAGCCACCATCCCTGGCACCCATTTTGTCTATCACTTACATTGATCTCAATTGATGTGGTTAAATTAAATAAAAATGTTTATACCAGGATAATGGAAAAGTGATCCTCTTGAGACCAGGAGTCAAAAGACTAGACAGGGAAAGGAATAATTTACATGTCAACTGGTAAATATCCAGGAGGAATGCTACTAAGTGCTGAGAAAGCCTCATGAAAACCAGCTTTAGTCAGAACAATAAACGTAATCACGGAAGGCTTTACCAAGCAGGATGAGTCCTAACACAAGAAAAGAAAAGGAACTGGGTGTTCATTGATAAATGTGTAAAATGTATCAGTCATTTGGGAAAAAAATGTACATTTTTTGTTGAAATGTTAGTCTTATGAGGAATAGATAGAAAACAGCATGAATTTTCTTGTTACCATGACAATTTTAAATTATGTTTTTGAGCAATTTTTATTTACCTTGAGTAAGGAAATCATTGAGATGTTTTATGCATTGAACCTTTATCCTCTACTGTCTCCCCAATCAGTTTATTGAAGTTTTCTATTAGAAAACTTACTCCTTAAAGAACTCAGCAGTTGCTGGGTGCAGAAGGGAACATCTGTAATCATAGCTACTGCCATGGCAAGAGGATGACAGGTTTCAGGACAGCTGGAGCACTTTACAGAGACCCATCTCCAAATAAAAATGACATGGAGATAGAACTAAGTATTAACATGTTTGTCAAGAATGCACAAGTTGCATTGGGCACCCGTAATCCCAGTGGCTCTGGATGCTGAGGCAGGAAGATCACGAATTCAAAGCCAGACTCAGCAAAAGCAAGGCACTAAGCACCTTAGTGAGACCCTGTCTCTAAATAAAATACAAAATAGAACTGGAGATATGGCTCAGTGGTTGAGTGACCCTGAGTTCAATCCCTGGTACCAAAAAAAATATATATATATATACATACACACACACACAAAACACAATTTCCTGTGTTCAATCCAAGGGTCCACACAAAAATATCAATAAAAATGTTCAAAAACTTTTAAAAACTAATCATTTACATAACATTAAGGTTAATTTAAAAGTATATTTGGGAGTATAAACTTGTGTTAGTACTATGTTATTCTATTTTAAGAGACTGTCACTCTTTCTAGCTCTTCTACTTAGTTTCAGTACATGCATGTCTGCAGACCCACATTTTGTCAAAACATCAGAGAAAGAGCAAGAAAGATATGTTGGCACTGAAAGTAACAACCCACAGGTATGTAAATATGTAAATTTGAATTTCTGATTTTCTCTTCTTTTTCTTGCTTGAAGATGATAAATTAGGCCAAATAAAAATACCTTTCAGAATATTTTTTAGTTCAAGCATCATAATTTTATATTGAAGTTGAAAAAAATTTAAGTGGTTATGAATCTGAAAATGGCTTTAGAAATCATGTAAACTTTATTCTTGTAATTGAGGCAAAAATTTTCTAAATATTGCTTCTGCCACCATTTTTATAACATCCATAAATGAAGAAGTTAATATCAAATAAGAGACAAGAAGAACCAGTTGAATTTATGAACATATAAAATTGCAATGGCCAGTGAGTGCATTCATGTTAAAGGAGAGATAATTCTCCATGCCTCAAAATTTTAGTTACACATTTCCTTTCTTTCTTGCCAAGTTTAAAGATTTCCTTCTTCCTTGACAACAGTGTTTACATTGAGAAAGGTAATGGGCTCAAAATAGACACCCAGTGGCCTCTTAAGGAATTTGAAACCTCCCAGAATGGTACCTTTGCTGTTAGGGTACAAAAAGTAACTCAGTTTATTTCCATCCCACACATAATGAGTCAATATTATTTTTTTTTATTTCTCGTTTTTAGTTAAAAATAACAATAGAATTTATTTTAACTTAATTTTAAAAGCGTGGAATGTAATTTTTTCTAATCCAGTACACATTACTGTCCTTTTGTCTCCATTCCTGCCAATCCTGGTTATCTTCCCTCTACTCCATTTATGTTTCTACTGTATCCTTACAGGTTTTTCTTAGTGTCTTGTGGGTGGATATGACTGTGAGATTAATTGTAGTGTATTCATGTATGTATGTAGGAAAAATATGTCAAATTTATTTGACTGTCTACCTATCCCAACCCTCCCCATCCCTTTTTTTCCTTTAGTCTACTCCAAATAGCTTTCTTCTATTTTTTATCCCCCACACCTTGGTTTTAATTTTTTTAATTTGTTCTAATTAGTTATGCATGACAACAGAATGCATTTTGACATATTGTACACAAATGGAGCACACCTTCTCCTTCCTCTGGCTGCAGATAGTGCAGAGTCACACTGTTATACATGCATATATGGTAAAAATGTCCATCTCATTCCACGATCCTTCCTACCTCCACATCCCTCCCCCCACTTATTCTCCTCTGCCCAATCCAAAGTTCCTTTATTCTTTCCTAACCTCCCTTAGTATGGATCAGCTTCATCCATTTACCTGTAAATGCCATAATTTTATTCTTCCTTAAGGCTGAGTAATATTCTATTGTGTATATCTACCACATTTCCTTTATCCATTTGTCTGTGGAAGATCATCAAGTTTGATTCCATAGTTCGCTCTTCTGATTTGAGCTGCTATAAATATTGATGTGGCTGTGTCACTGTAGTATGCTGATTTCCTTGGTTAAACCAAGGAATGGGATAGCTGGTTTCCAAACCTTGTTCCATAGACAGAGAAAACAGTCTACTTTGACATTTTAAGACTGGCTTCTTTCACTTATCATGCTAGCCTCCAGTTCCATACATTTAGCAGCAAATACCAAAAAAAAAAAATTTAATGTCTGAGTAGTACTCCATTGTGTGTTTATGTCACATATTCTTTTTTCATTTTGATAGAGACCTATATTGACTCCATAGCTCAGCTATTGTGAACTGTGCTGCTACAAATATTGATGTAACTGCATCACTATAGTATGATGATTATAAATCCTTTGAATACAGACCAAGAAATGGGATAGCTCACTCATAGGGTGCTTTCATTTTTAGTTTCTTGAAGAGTTTTCATACTGCTATCCAGAGTGGTCCCACCAATCTGAAGTTCCACCAACAGTGTTATGAGTGAACCATTTCCCCCATATCCTAACCAATATTTATCATTAATTGTAATCTTAAAAATTTCCATTCTGACTGGAATAAGATGAAATCTCAGTGAAGTTGAATTTGCATTTCTGTATTTGTTAGAGATGTTGAATATTTTTTCATGTATTTGTTCACCATTCCTATTTCTTTTAAGAAGTCTGTTAATTCCTTGACCATTTATTGATTGGGTTATTTGTTGTTAATGTTGTTTGAGCTCTTTTTCATCCTGGATAATAATGCCCTATTTCAGGAGCAGGTGACAAAGATTTTCTCCCATTCAATAGGCTTTCTTTTCATGCTCTTGAGTATTTTCTTCGCTATGAAGAAGTGTTTTAATTTGATGCCATTCCATTCATTGATTTTTTTGTTGTTGTTGTTTTACTTCTTGCACTTTAGGAGTCTTGTTAGGGAAATTAGTCCCTGAGCTGACTTGTTAGATCTATCAGCCTACATTTTCTTCCAGCAGCTGTTGGGTTTCTGATCTAATTCCTAGTTTCCTGATCCATTTTGAATTGACTTTTTTGCGGGGTGAGAGATAGGGGTTAAATTTCATTCTACTATGTAGGGACTTTCAGTTTTCTTAGCAGCATTTGCTTAAAAAGCTATGTTTTCTCCAAGGTATGGTTGTGGGACATTTGTGTATTCTTAGACAATTGTATTTATGTGGTTTTCCTACACCTCTTCTATTTCATCTGTCTTCATGCATGTTTTGGTGCAAGCACCTTGCTGGTCTTGTTACTGTAGCTCTGTAGTATTATTTGAGGGCAAGTATCGTGATTCCTCCTGCTTCACTTGTCTCACAATGGATTGCTTTTGTTATTCTTTCTATCTCTTAAGGTCCTCTTCAATTTCTTTCTTTAGGGTTCCATAGTGTTCATTGAAGAGGTCCTTCACCTCTTTTGTGAGATTGATTCCCAGGTATTTTATTTTATTTATTTTAAGTCATTGAACATTGTGAGTGGGAGAGTTTTCCTAAGTGTTTTCTCAGTGGATTGGAGTCCACATGCACGATTGATGGATGGATGTTGGTTTTGTATGCTGCTACTTTGCTGAATAGATTTGTGAGCTGTATAGGTCTTCTGGTTGTGGGTGTGTTGTAGACAGCCTTTACAATGTTGAGGCGAGTTCCTTCTATCTCTAGGTTTTCTCATGTTTTAAGTGCGAATGAGTGCTGTACTTTGAAAAATGATTTTTCCAGGTCTATTGAGATAATAGTGTGATTATTGTCTTTAAGTCTAATTAAATTACATTTGTTGATTTTAATATGTTGAACCAATTTTGTATCCCAGGTATGAAACCCACTTCATCATGGAGCACTCTTTTCCACATATTTTAGTGTGTGGCTTGCTAATATGTTATTAGAATTTTTTTAACATCTATGCTCATCAAGAATATTGATCTGAAGTTTTTGTTTTCTGATATGTCTTGGTCTTCTTTTGGTGTCAGTGTGATACTACCTTTATAAAATTAGATTGGCAGAGTTTCTACATTTTGTATTTCATGGAAAAATCTAAAGAGAGTTGTAATTAGTTCTTTAATTATTTGCTGGGACTCAGCTGAGAATCATCTGGTCCTGGGCTTTATTTTGTTGGGAGGATTTTGATCACTGCTTTAATTTCTTTTTTTTTTTCCTTTTTTTTTTTTACTAAAATATTTTTTATTTTTACAGACACATTTTTATTCATTGTACACATGAAGTACAATTTTTCATTCCTATGGTTGAACACAATGTATATTCACGCCATTCATGTAATCATACATATATATAGTGTGATACTGTTTCATTCTACTGTTTTTCATCCCCACCCCCTCCCACCCCTTTTTCCTATACACCATCCAAAGTTTCTTCATTCTTCTCTTCTCCCCCCCACCACCCATCATTATATATTGTCATGCACTTATCACAGAAAACATTCAGCCTTTGGATTTTTGGACTTGGCCTATTTCACTTAGCATATTTTCCAACTTCATCCATTTACCAGCAAATGCCATTATTTTATTCTTCTTTATGGCTGAGTAATATTCCATTGTGTATAAATACCACAGTTTCTTTATCCATTCATCAATTGTAGGGCATCTAGGTTGGTTTCACAATCTAGAGATTGTGAATTGAGCTTCTATGAACATTGAAGTGGCTACATCAATGTAGTATGCTGATTTTAAATCCTTTGGGTATAAACCAAGGAGTGGGATTAGCTGGGTCAAATGGTGGGTTCATTCCAAGTTTTCTGAGGAATCTCCATACTGTTTTCCCAGAGTGTCTTTACCAATTTGCAACTTCACCAGCAATGTATGATTGTGCCTTTTTCCCCACATCCACACCTACACTTATTATTACTTGTGTTCTTGATAATAACCATTCTAATTGGAGTTAGATGAAATCTTAGGGTGGTTTTAATTTGCTTTTCTCTAATTACTAGGGATGCTGAGCACTTTTTCATATATTTGTTGATCACCTGTATATCTTCTTATGTGAAGTGTCTGCCCATTTTCTTAGCCCATTTATTATTGTTTGGGTTCTTTGTATTTTGAGTGTAAAATTTTTTAAGTTCTTTATAAACTTTGGAGATAAGTGATCTGTCTGAAGTGTGTGTGGAAAAGATTTTCTCCCACTCTGTATGCTCTCTTTTAACATTATTGTTTCCTGTGCTGAGAAAAAGCTTTTAGTTTGAATCTGTCCCATTTATTGATTCTTGCTTTTATTTCTTGTGCTATGGGTGTCTTGTTAAGGAAGTCTGGTCCTAAGCCAACATGATGGAGATTCAGGCCTACTTTTTCTTCTATTTGGTGAAGGGTCTCAAGTCTAATTCCTAGATCCTTGATCCATTTTGAGTTGAATTTTGTGCAGGGTGAGAGATAGGGGTTTAGTTTCATTTTACTGCATATGGATTCCCAGTTTTCCCAGCACCATTTGTTGAAGAGACTATCTTTTCTCCATTGTATGTTTTTGGCACCCTTGTCTAATATGAGGTTACTGTACTTATGTGGGTTTGTCTCCGTGTCTTCTATCCTGTACCATTGGTCTAACTGCCTATTTTGGTGCCAATACCATGCTGTTTTTGTACTATTGCTCTATAGTAGATTTTAAGGTCTGGTACTGTGATTCCTCTGCATCGCTCTTCCTGCCCAGGATTGCTTTGGCTATTCTGGGTCTTTTGTTCTTCCAGTTGAATTTCATGAATGCTTTTTCTGTTTCTATGAGAAATGTCATAGGGATTTTAATTGGAATTGCATTAAATCTGTATAGTGCCTTTGGAGTATGACCATTTTGGTAATATTAATCCTGCCTATCCAAGAACATGGGAGTTCTTTCCATCTTCTAAGGTCTTTCTCAATTTTTTGCTTCAATGTTTTGTAGTTTTCATTATGAAGATATTTTACCTCTTTGGTTAGATTGTTTCCCAAGGGTTTTTTTTTTTTTTTTTTTTTTTTTGAGGCTATTGAAAATGGAGTTGTTTTCCTCATTTCCCTTTCAGATGTTTCATTGCTTACGTATAAAAATTCTTTAGATTTATGCATGTTGATTTTATAACCTGCTATTTTGCTGAATTCATTGATGAGGTCTAGAAGTTTTCTGGACGATTTTTTGGATTCTCTAAATAGAGAATCATGTCATCAGCAAATACTGACAGCTTGAGTTCCTCTTTTCCTATTCGTATCCCTTAATTTCTTAACTTGAAATTAATTTGCTTACAATTTTTATATCCTCTAGTTTAATTTAGGTAATTTATATGTCTCTAGGAATCTCTCAATATCTTCAAGATTTTCAAACTTATTGGTATATATATATTCCAAATCATTACTGATGGCTGTTCTCAATTACAGTAGTGTCTGTGGTGATATTTTCTTTTTCATCTCAATTTTGAATAATTTCAGTTCTTCATCTCTTTCTTTTGATTAGTTTGGCTAAGGGATTACCAATTTTGTTAATCCATTAAAAAAACCCTTTGTTTTCCTGATCTTTTCTATTCTTTTTCATCTCAATTTTGTTGATTTTGGCTCTCATTTTATTATATCCTGTCTATAACTGATTTTGCTGTTGATTAGTTCTTTTTCTAGGGTCTTGAAATGTAATGTTGGATTATTTACTTGGAGTATATTCTTCCTTTAGTGCCTGAGTTCAATGCTATGAACTTCCTTCTTAAAGTTTCTTTCACTATATCCTAGGATTTTTATATGCTTTATCACTCTGCTATTTAACTCTAAGTTTTTTATTCTTCCTGATTACTTCTACTATTCATTCATTATTCAAATATGTGTTGTTTTTTCTCCTGATGTTAGAATGGTCTCCATATTTTATTAATGATTTCTAATTGTATTTCATTGTGATATGATAGAAAGCAATGTATTATCCCCTTTTTTGTATTTGCTATGTTTGCTTTGTGACCTTAAGTATGGCCTATTTTTTTTTAAATTCTAGATGCTACTGAAAGTATTGTAATTTCAGAAATTGATGGATGGAATATTCTATAGATTTTTCTTACTTCCAAATTATTAATCACAATTTTTAATTCTATAGTGTCTTTATGTAGTTTTTGTTTGGATAGTCTCTCCAGTCATGAGAGAGGTGTGTTAGTCACCCAGTATTCTTGAATTATGGTCTACTCAATCTTAAACTTGTAAAGGGTTTATTTGGTGTATGTAGATACTTCATTTTTTCAGGCACAAATATTTGTGATAGTTATAACATTTTTATATATCATTCCCTTAATCAGAATGAAATGAGCTTTTCTGTCTCTTCTGACTGATTAGGCTTGAAGTACACTAAATCTGGTGTGATAATAATAACCCCTGCTTGTTTTCAAGATCCATGTGATTTTATATTTTGTCCCATTCTTTCACCTTGAGTTAGTGCATGTCTTTTCCTGTGAGGTGAGTGTCTTATAGACAGCAGATCACTGTGTCTGGTTTTTAATTGAATCTGGCAAACTGTCTTGATTCAAGAATGTAGATCACTTATATTCCATATTATTATTGAGGTGATTTTTATTTCCACCATTAAAATTGGATTTGATTCTCTTTTGATCAACTATTCTAGTTGTTTTCATTTTAATTTTTCTGCTAGATTTCTTTTTTATTCTTCATTTGTTCTTCATGAAATATTGAGTATGTTTTATATTCCTAAGTTTCTAGCTATGAATTCTTTTAGCTTTTGTTTATCAAGGTAGATTTTTTATTTCCTCTTAAATTCTGAAGCTTAATTTTGCTGGATATAGTATTCTTATTTGGCATCCATTTTTTTTTTCAAAGCATGGCATATATTATTACAAGCCCTTCTAGTTTTAAGGGTCTGTGTTGAGAAATCAGATGAAATACAGATTGTTTTTTTTTCCCCAAAAAGTGACAAGTTATTATTCTCTTTCAGTTTTTAAAATTCTATCCTCATTCTGACAATTAGGCATTTTTATAATAATGTATCTTGCAGTGTGATTTTGTGCACTGGAAGTCCTAAATGTTTGTGTTTGAAATTCTATTTTATTCTTGAGGTTTTGAAATTTCTCTGATATATCATTGAAAAGATTTTTCATCCCTTTAGCCTTTGATTCAGAACCTTGTTCTGTTCCAATGAATCTTAAATTTGCCCATTTAGTGTTATCCCAAATTTCTTGAATATTCTGTTTCCTAACATTTTTTTCTCTATGGTCAACTTTATTTTCAAGATTATATACTTGTATTCAGAGCCTTATAATACATATTCAGAGGACTGTAATATATTGGTGATGCTTTCTATTGAATTTTGAATTTGATTAATTGATAACTTCATTTCAAGTTTTTCCATTTGGTTCTCTTTTAGACCTTCTGTCTTTATTGAAGTGATCTTTCTCTTCCTTTATTTTCTTTCTGATTTCACTCCTTCTTTTGTCTTTTATCTCTTAAAAGAGTTAAATGATAAATTTTCTAAATTTCTTCTCTGGTGTTTCCTTCACCATGGTGTCAATGAAGTCTGCCATTGAAGCATTATGGGTCATTTGGAATGGTTTGTTACCTTGCTCTTTCATATCTTTTGAAACTTTACTCATCTATCAGTATTTCTCTGATTACCTTTTTTAATGGGGGTACTGTTTTGTGAGCTTCTTTTCCTTATGAGCACTGAATTGGCTGAATATACAGAAAATGATATTCCATCTGTGACATCTGCTGTATCAGCAACATGTTAAGGAATGCCACTGGGTCCTGTTTACTATCATCACTCTGAGTCTCATTTTATTCAAAGTAAGAACAAAACTTGTTGAAAGTTTTACTCTGTGGTTCTTCAGAATTAGATATGAACCTATAATAAAGTTCTAGACAAATAATTTATTGTTATATTTAGTAAACTTTAAACCCTTAAGTGAGGGCTAAAAGTGGGGAAGAAGAATATTTGGATAATAGGGGAGGGAAAAAAGAAAAAAAGAATAAAGGAGAGAGAGAGAAACTATAAAATGAGAATTTACACCAAGTTTAAAGGAGAAATAGATGAATGGGAATTATTTGAGTTAGTAGCAGATAGTGCAAGAGGATGAGCAGAAAGTAAGAGAAGTGAGTATAAACTAGACTGAGAAAAACAAAGAAAGATTGATACTGATTTAATCAGAGAGACTTAAAAATGACAGATCAGAGGAGGTTGCTTTCCTGGTCACTCCATGTCATGAAACCAAGAATTCAGATGCACAAATTCTCAGCAAGGTAAGAAAGGGGAACTTTTGGGGGAATTAATTCTGGACATTCAAAGCAGATTGGGGGGCTCAGGCAGTTGGATATAATAAAATGAAGAATAAATCTTCAGCACCACTACCACTAGCAGTGGTGCCAGTGGGTATGATTTCCCCTTTGCTAAAATAGTGGAACAATACATCAATTAAAGGAACCCCCGATTTTAGAATGTGAGGTGTGTCTGGATACTGAGAGATCAGAGATAAAAGACTGCCCAACTAACCTGAAAGGTGTCTTGCACAAAAATATTGTGCATGAAAAGTTGGGACATCTATTTTGGCTACCAGTGAAATCAGAAAAAGGAACCATTTTGCAGCTCCAGTGTGGGGAAACAACAGCAGGAGGATCTGAATTCTGACAACTGTGCATAACCCAAAACACAGGTTTGACAAACATATTCCACATGGCATAGTACTTGTCTAAGTTACCAGGAGAAAATCAACTATTGGGAGGGGTTTATACAGGGGAGAACTGGTCAGAAAACATACCCGGGTTTTCCCTTCCCCCTTCAGATTGACCACTTGAAAGATAGGCACTTGAAAGTTTTTCTGGGAAAGCCAAGCTTTGTTTGGAGAGATGCACTTGATTGAGAATTCAAAAGTGCAGGGCAGGAAGTGATTGAGTTTGGAGTCTGAACCTGAGAACACTAAAAACATGAAGTTCACAAGTGTCTAAGTTGAACAAGAATCAGCCCCTCCATTGTGCAAGAGAAACTCAGGGCTTTTACCTGGGGAACATTCTCCCAGCATGATCTGGAAACTGTCAGGTCTGGGAGATGCACTGATTTTAAAATTTAGGACAATCTACCATTCAAGGAAGAACCTGGAGACTGACAAAGCCCAAACCATGCCCCCCATAATCCTGCCTCCAGAACTACCCTTCGCACTCCAGCAGCCCCACCTACTATACCTGAGAAGGGAAACAGATTCTTTTGAACACAAATAGAAACAATGCTTTAACCTTTCATCAAGATGCTGGTTTTTAAATTTTTTAAATTAAATTTATTTTTCTACTCTGTTGAATTGTGAACTATGTATAAGTGTTCAGAGACACTTATACATAGTCATACCTGTTTTTTCTCATTCCTCCATTTTAAAGGCAGTTACTTCTCATAGATCAGTATTTTGAGGACTATGATGTTCGATTAGAATGTGTCTTTTTGTTCTCGTACTCTCTTATTTTTATTTAATTTTTATTTTGTACACTTTTTCTCCCACTTGATTCTCTTTCTCTCATCTCCTCTTCTAACAGCCAATCATTAATGATCTATCACTCGTCCCTTAATTTTTACTTCTATTTTCTTTCTTCTTCCCTTAAAATCATCACATATTATGTTATTTTCTATCCCTGTTCACAACCTAAAATCGTTATTCCTCACTGTTTTTACCATGGGCAATATCTGATCATATAATTTTGGTTTATTTTGGAAAGTGACATAGTAGATGCCAGAACAGGAACTAATTGGTTTAATGATGTAAGTTGTTTGCATTGTTTGTTTTTATTTTCTGTCTCTGAGGCACTTGAAATCTCCAGGGACACTGTAAGTGCACAGAGTAGAAACTCTGCTGCCTCACAACCGTACTATTATATAGTAAGGCACACAAACAATATTAAAAAATATAAGGGAATAAATTGTCCCCCAAAACCCAATATAATTCAAAAGACATTGACACCACAGTGGAATAAATGTCAGAGAAGAAGTTAACATCAAACAATCCCCTCACAATTCCAACAATCAAATAGATAACAACACAATAATGCTGGGTTACTTTAACACACCACTCAATAAATTTTCAAAACAAAAACTAAATAAAGAACCTATAGAAATAAAAATACAATTAATAATTTTGATATAACGAACATATACAGAAATTTTCTCCACCAACAGCTGAATACACTTTATTCCAAGCAAGACATATATCCTTCTCTAAAATAGATCATACCTTAGACCTCAAAACAACTCTTAACATACACAAAAAATAGAGATGATGTTTCATTCTATTAGATCATAATGAAATAATTTTACAAATCACCGATAAAATAAAAATAGAAGCTACTCTTAGCAAATATCAAAAAATAGAGATAATACCTTGGATGCTATCAGATCATAATGGAAATTAGATGACAAATCAGTGACAAAATAAAAATGGAAGCTACTCTAATACCTGTAGGCCAAATACTAGAGTATTGAATTATCAGCTAAAGAAATCAGGGAAGAAATTTAAAAAATACTTAGAGTTAAATGAGAATAGTGACACAACATATCAAATTCTGGGACACTATGAAGTCAGTTCTAAGAGGAAAGTTTATTACACTGAGCTCATTCATTAAAAGAGTAGAAGTTACCAAATAAATACATCTCAAAGCCCTAGAAAAAAGAATAATAAATCAACAACAAAGGCAGTAGATGGCAGGAAATAATTAATATGAGAGCTAAAATTAATGGAACTGAAACAACAAAGAGAAAAACAATCAAAAAATTGATGAAAAAGGAGTTGTTTCTTTGAAATAAATACAGTTTATAAACACTTAGTCAAGCTAAGAAAGAGAGAAAACTCAATTTACTAAAATTCATGATGAAAAAGGAAATATTCCCCAGATACTACTGAAATACAGATGATGATCAGAAACTATTTTGAAAATATCTCCTACATTAAGATAGACAATCATAAAGACATCAACAAATTTCTAGAGACATATGACCTACCTAAATTGAATCAGGAGAGCATAGAAATTTTAAACAGATTAATTTCAAGCAATGAAATTGAAGATGTCATCAAAAGCATACCAACAAATAAAAGCCCAGGACCAGATGGTTTCATAGCTGAGTTTTACCAAATCTGCAAAGATTAAACCAATACACTAAAATTATTCCATGAAATAAAAATGGAGGAATACTTTCAAACTCATTCTATGAGGTTAATATCACCGTCAAACCAAAACAAGACAAAGATATTTTACAAAAAGAAAACTTGAGACTAATATCCCTGATGAACATAGGTGGAAAAATTCTTAATACTGGCAAATCATATATAAAAATCTGCTAAAAAGATAGTGACCCCACAATCAAGTGGGGTTCATTTAAGGAATGCAAGGTTGGTTCAACATATGGAAATCAATAAATTCAATTCATTGCATCAATAGGTTTAAAGATAAGAATCACATGATTATCTCCATAGATGCAGAGAAAGCATTTCATAGAACACAGCATCCATTCATGATCAAAACACTAAAAAAATAGGGATAGTAGAAAGATACCTCAACATTGTAAAAGCTATGTATGCTAAAGGTCAACATCATTCTAAATGGATAAAAATAGAAAGCACTCCCTCCAAAACCTGGAAAAATACAGGATACCTCATTTATCACTTCTATTCAACATAGGCCTTGAAACCCTAGCCAGAGGAATTAGATCAAAGAAAGAAATTAAAGAGATATAAATGGTAAAATTAGAGCTCAAATTATTACTATTTGCCAATGTCATGGTCTATATCTAGAACACCCCAAAAAAACTCCACCAGTAAGCTTTGAGAACTCATAAATAAATTTAGCAAGAAAACAGGATATAAAATTAACCTTCAGAAATCAGTTTCATTTCTATGCACCAATGATTCTTCAGCTGAAAGAGAAATCAGGAAAACTATGCTATTAAGAGTAGCCACAAAATTAAAATAATTAGCAATCAACCTAATAAAAGAGGTGAAAATCATCTACAGTATAAACTACAGAGGACCAAAAAAAATTGCAGAACATCATAGAAAATGGAATGATCTCCCATGTTCTTTAAAAGGCAGAATTAATATTGTCAAAATGGCCATACTATCAAAAATGCTAAGAGATTTAATGCAACTCATATTGAAATTCCAATGATGTTCTTCATAGAAATAGAAATAGCAGTCATGAAATTTATTTGGAAAAATAAGAGACCCACAATAACTAAATCAATCATTAGGGAGAGAGGTGAAGCAGGAGGCATCATAATACTACACCTTATTTATAGCACAGAGATATAGTAAAAGAAAACAACATGGTTTTGACACACAAATAGACATGAAGACCAATAGAACAGAATAGAAGACACAGAGACAAAAACCACATAAATACAGTTGTCCCATGCTAGCAAAGGTGCCATAAAATACATGGGAGAAAAGATAGCTGCTTCAACAAATGATGCTAGAAAAACTGGAAAGCCGTATGTAGCAAAATAAAATTGAACCCCTCTCTCGCCCTGCCCAAAATTCAACTGAAAGTGTGGTGTATCAAGGTGATAGGCATTAAACAAGAGACCCTATTCTACTGAAAGAAAAAATAGGCCAAACTCTTCACTCAGTTATCTTAGGAACCAACTAAGGATTGAACAGACACTTCACAGAAGAAGAAATACAATCGATCAACAAATATATGAAAAAAAGTTCAACATATCTAGCAATTAGAGAAATGCAAATCAAAACTATACTGAGATTTCATCTCACTCTATTCAGAATGACAATTATAAAGAACAGAAGAAGAGTAAGTGTTGGCAGGATGTGGGGGAAAAGTCCATTCATTCATGCCTGGTAGGACTGCAGATTCAAGCAACCACTCTGGAAAGCAGTGTGGAGATTCCTCAGAAAACTTGGAATGGAATGATCATTTGACCCAGTTATCCCACTCCTCTGTTTATACCCAATGGATTTAAAATCAGTACACTACAATAATGCAGCCACATCAATGTTTATAGCACCTTAAGTCACAATAGCCAAGCTATAAATCCAACCTATGTGCCATTTACAAGATGAATGGATAAAAATAATGTGGTCTATATACACAATAGGAGAGTGAAAATATGACATTTGCTGGTGAAATGGATGGAACTAGAAATCATCATGCTATGTGAAATAAACTGGTCCAAAAAACCCAAGGCCAAATGTTCTCTCTGATATGTGGATGCTAGCCCACAAGAATGAACTGTAGGGAGGGCAAGAATAGAAATTCATTGGATTAGACAAAGGGGAATGAAGGAAAGGGATTGGATATAGGAACAGTAAAGGCAGTATTATGAATTGGGTATGACTTTCCTTGGCTCATATATGAATACATGACCAGTGTGACTCCATGTCATGTACAACCATAAGAATGGAATCTTACTTAGAATGAGTTATACTCTGTAATGTATAATATGTCAAGATATACTCTACTCTCATGTATATCTAAAAAATTTTTTTCAAAAAAAATGATAACATTAATGCTTTAAAACATTAAACATTCAAATGGGTTGAAGGTACAATATTGGCTGTAGGGTTAAGTATTTATTATCTTCCAAGTTAAGGATTTATTTACATGGATCAAAGTTGACATTAAAGTACTTTGCACTATACCATGTCCAGGTGGACAAAATTCTTGTCGAATCTTGGTTTGCAATTCATTGAGGTTCACAGCAGATGCTTTGTCTTTGGTTGTGAATCTTTTGAGTTGCATAGGCACAGAAGGCAATTCCTAAATTGCTGTGAACCTTAATTGCTGTGAAACTCCTATCATCAGTTCCTGGTTTGTCAGCTCAGGAGCCAGCAGCTGACTTCTCAAAGGGTGCAGGATTGTGAGTTGGCTGTTTCTGTTGTGTCAAGTGTTCAGGATTTGGGTTCTGATGTGCCCATGTGTTTGTATTGGCCACTTTTACCTGTTAGCCTCTTCTGGATTTTTTTTTTTTTTTTTTTTTTTTTTGCTAATGGTCTTAGCAAACATTCTTATGGATAGGTAAGAGCACAGAAACTCTGGCTGTGAATATTCTGTGAGTGAGCTCTGGTGCGAATGTATTTCTTCAACCTGGTTCACTCTCTGAAGTGCTGTTATGAAGGGTCTCCAGTGGTTTAACAGGCTTCTATTTTCCACTGCCCCAGACTGAGAATGGAAGGTATTCACTTCCTCTGCCTACTGAGTCTGATTCAAGGTCATGCATTTATCTAAGCAATGCACTTTCACTTCCCAGTCATGATCATGATTCAAGTTGTGTACCTGTGAAGGTTGTTGTCAGTACTTTTCTACTGAACAGACTCTGGCAAGTTTATGCTGAATCTCTTTGTCAGTGGATATTCAGGCAACATCCCTCTGGTATGGTACTGCAGTTCTGGAGAGGCCCCTCAACTTCCCATTGTGCCTCCCTTCAAAGTCAGTTATTGGAGCCTGGTGAATTTCCCTTCATTTTTTCAGGGCCAGAAGTGCTTCACTGTTTGAGTTGAGCCAGTGAAGAGACAAGCAGGCATAATGCATAGCTTCCCACAGTTGCCTTGGTTTCAGGGGCTGAGCAGAGTTAGGTGCACTTCCCTGGTACAGGGACCCACCAAGGCACTTGTTCTCCTTGTTTGTGGGGAGTGAAGGGGGAGAAGGTTTCAGGAATTTGTATCTAATAATGGTCCTTTTAGAAGTTCTTTATGACTAGATTCATAAGAGATCTCACTTCAGGGGACTTCCCTTTAGTTCAATTTTTAACTATCTGGGCATGGAAAGACATCATATTGATTGAAGCTGGTGACTGGTTGGCTCAGGCCCCCAAATCATGGCTGTTGATCCCTGGCTCAGTTTTCTTTCTATGATTTGGTTTTCAGTTGTTTGTGCTGTTTATGGAGCCTTCTGTTACTGTCTCAATTTTAATTGTGCCTGTATTTTCAACAGCTTTTGAGTGGCTGATCTTAAGGTAATATCTGTTTCCCCCACTCTCTCAGTCTCCAATGCTCCTCTCCCTTCTCATCTATAGGTCTAGACCCAAGATTGGGCATTCTGAGTTTTTCCAACCTAATCGTCTATTTTCCAGTTTACCAAGGTCTGAGAGTTATTTAATATCAAGTCTTACAGCATTTATTTTGTCAACTGTGCCTGAATTGTGCTTTTCTTTCACCACCTCCTTATTGTACTGTGAGAAAATTGGGACTCTGCCTGTCTACTCCTGTGCTGTGTTCAAACTCCTGTATTAAATAATATTATACAAACTCATTAGTGGATATTGGAATAAAAGTCTGTGTATGCAGTAATTGAGGAATCATGGAAATTGGAGATATATTGTCACCTTGTTTTCTCATGTTGCATGTGTTAGTAGGCTGAGGTGTTGCATGCATTTGGATGACCTTCTCTTCCACAGTCACGTGTGATTCCTTTAATGTGTAGTTTTCTGTTTGTGATGTGTCCTGGGCAGAACTCTCAGGGTCAAATCCCCAAGTGAACATGACAAAGGTTTTTGTTTCGCTCACTAGTAGTTCTTTAAAAAAAGATCTCTGTAAGTTCACAAACTGAAGATATAAATTGGGAAATAACAATGTATACCTGACTGAAAAAATAGACCTTAGTAATAATAAAATTATCAGGACAGAGTTAATTAAAAGAAGGCCTATGAAATTGGTGTTAGAACACTAATACAAATGAGGAAATGAGGATAAAAATATAAAAATGAGAAAGGCTGGGATTTAAAATGAGTAGAAAATGTGATACATGGAGAAAATGATAAAGTAATGAACATTTCTTAGAAAATAAGATAGAACATGAAGAAACAAATAATGAGGAAAACCCATACAAGATAACTGACAAAAAAAGTCAAGTGCAACAAACAGCAAAAGCTTAAAAGCTTAAGTTATTTCTCCTTGCTAAAGTAATAGAAATGGAAGCATTTCTGCCCACAGTCTTTAATTTTAGGAATCAATAGCATTATGGGGACTTCTGAGAGGCAAATATGATCCTGATTTTTCTTATCTGCTCCAGCCCAAGCATCCCTGATGTGGTAATAGAGTGTACAAGCTGGGTTCCACATTCTCCCCCACCCCTACAACACGATTGCTTAGGGAAGCTTTCCAGCTGCAGAGGAAAGTGCATACCAAGTACAGTTTTGCTGTTGTTGTTTGTTGAATGTATGTGCGTTCATCTAATGTAGGAGCTGTCTGACTAAACCTCTCACCCTTGGAATCTGGGGACTAGTCTATAATGCATACCCCATTTCTGGACTCCTCCAGTCAGTGATCTCAGGGGTGAGGAAGGTATCAAGGCCCTGAGGGGTTTCCTCACACTCTTGCTTAGTTCACCTATGTGGTACAAGTAGGAACAAATTCTCCAAATGCCTCTGAGCATGGTAGTTGAAGATACCGGAATATCTGCACACATGTATGGTGCTGCATGCACTGACTTTTCTTCAGACACATCCTTGGCATTTCTGCTACAGAACTTCAAAAACCAATCAAAATGAAAGAGCCCTTGATTTTCTATCTCTTAAGTCAAGCACAAGACCATTCTCTAGCAGTTCAAGCCTCTCGGCCCATCTGTCTCATTTTCTCTGGCAGATGCTGCCTGACAATTCCAGGGGGGTACATCCAGGCTGACTGAATTTTGTGAACAGTTGAGTCTTAGAAAATTTTTAAAAGAGAGGCTTTGAACTCAGATCTCCCATGAGGAAAGACAAGAACAAGGACCTTCTGTGAAGAAAGCCCCTGGTCCAGCACTTTGATTCAGCTGTAAAGAATCTGTGGTACATTCATCCTTTCTTGAAACCTCAGGCAGAATCTTAAGTCTCACCTTTTCAGAAATTGTTATATTTGAATTTAGAGTTCTCTGCTTTTCTTTGGGTTTTTCTTTTTTAAAATCAAATGACATCCATTTTAAAAATAAGGAGTATAATCTGTAGATGGTTTCAGGGATTTTTCTATTGCAGCATTGTTCATTCACAATTTGGCATTAATTTTGACATAATTATATATTCATGGAAAATAATTTGCTCAAATTCAGTCCTTAGTGATTCCCACTACCCCCGTATGCCTCCCACCTCCATTTACTTGTCCTCTACACTTATCGTCCTCCTTCCATTTATGAATAACTTTGAATTTAGTGTATTGCACACATACTTAGAGATGAAATTCCCTGGAGTCTATTCATGTTGCTACATAGGACATTTGGTCAATTTCATTTCACCAATCCTCCCATCGCCCTTGCTCTTCTTAGGCCCTCACTCTTTTTTCTAAATAAGAATTTTAATAATAGGTTATATTTGATTTGCCTTAAGTTTTCATGGTTACTGATCATTATTCTCTCTTTTTAAGGAGGTGCTAGTGAGTGAACCAACTGCTGTGGTCATGTTCACTTGGGGATTTCACACTGAGAGGTCAGCCCTGCTCATGACACTTCCCAATGTAAAATCTGCACACTGAAAGGACTCACAGATAACTGCTGAAGAATAATCCATCTAAATGCATACAAAATCTCAGGCTATTAACAAATAAACATGAGGGGAAAAGGCAATAAAAAACCTCCAAAATTCCAAAATTTCCCAATAACTGAATTCCAAGATATTTTTACAATATCTACTTTTTCATGTTGTTTTCCTTATGTCAAAAATATAGATTAGACTACAAGAAATTGTCTTTCAGAACATACATTTATAATCCAAATATCAAAATTTGGTGTTTAATTTAAGAACACTTTAATTGGTTTTGCATTTGAAAATACATTTAGAATCTTTGGTAACTTAAACTTTATCCATAGCAAGCACAAACATTTTTCTGAATACTGCTTGTGATTCCATTTGTGTAAACCCCTTTTATAATAAAGAAACAAGGGTCAGGCTGGTTGTGCATGCCTTTAATCCCAGGAGCTGAGGAGGCTGAGGAAGAAGGATCTTGAGTTCAGAGGCAGCCTTAAAAAAACAACCTGCTAATAAGCAATGCAGTGAGACCCTGTCTCTAAATCAGATACAAAATATGACTGTGGATGTGACTCAGCATTTATGTGCTCCTGAGTTCAATTCCTGTTACCATCCCCCAAAAAGGAAATCAAAATCAAATTTGAGTTTTGTAAATAAGAACCTGAGATTATGAACAAACAGGAAAATGATGATCACTAAGTTGTGTTCACGTTAAAGGCTTATCATTCCCAGTGGCTCAAAAGTTTAAGTTTTATATTATCAGTCACTAAATCGAGGGTTGAAAATTTATTTCTCCTTTGCCTCAGTGACTATAACAAGGTAGATGATAGGGTCATAATGGAAGATCAACAGTCTGTTAAGAGAATTGAACCTTTCAAAGTGGGACCTTCAGCGCTCAGTGCAAATGGAAGTGTTCCAACCTGACTGCTCTCAATGAAGAAATTCAGTAATTATCAGTAGATTTTTTTGTACTTTTTAGTTGACAGAATACATTAGAACTGATCTAAATGCAGAAAGTCCCTACACATGCATAATAGTATTTTAATAAATGATTCAATAAATGAGAAATTTTTTATTCTGAATGGTATATATTGATTTTGACTCTGAATAACTGAAAGTTTACCTTATTTCTAATTTTTGATTGTATTTGAGTTTTTAAAAACTTTTATTTTATTGATCTTCATTATACATAATAGAAGAATCCATTTTGAAAAAAGTATACAAGTTTTAACTTATTTTAATTAGGACTCCATTCTTGTGGGTGGGTATGTTGGTGGAGTTACATAAGTATTTTCAGATGTATAAATAGGAAAATTATGTTGGATTGTTTCTGCTTTCTTTCTTATTACTATCCCTTCTCCCTTCCTTTAATTGCCCTTTGTCTAATCTGTAGGACTTCTCTTCCTCCTCTCCCTCCCTCTATGGTGGTTTAGCATCCAAATATCAGTGCAAACATTTGACCTTCACTATAACAGTTTGATTTTTTTTTGTTTTAGACCTTTTTATTTGTTATAGTTACTTACACATGATAGTCAACTGCATTTTGACACATCATATATAGATGGTGTATAACTTTTCATTCTTCTTGTTGAACATGAGCTGTTTTCTATTTTCATATATGGTGAAGAATAATATTTTATGTGAGAAAACTTTTCTGATATTAAATATCATCTAATTTATTTATGGTAAATTTGTCACATAATGAATTAAATTTAGTCTGTTGATAATTTGTTGCCTCCTGTTTTTCTACATTTTTCATCTGATTTAAATTAGTTTTCACTTCTTATTTACAGTCCAGGGATTTGGGAGCATAAGATTTTTGCTGAAAAGTTTACCAGTAAAATTGTAATTATTTTCAATTACTTCAGGATAAAGTTATTTTTAAAATGTGCACTTCAACAGGGAAGAGATCTAAGAATCAAAAGAAGTAAATTAATATCACATTTTTTATCTACAAAAAAAGTCTCAAGAATCATAAATACATAAATATTGTGAAAGAAAGGATATACCTGTCCTTTAAGGAATCCCTTCTGTGAAAAAATTGGAGGAAATTGTGATCACAGCAGGCAACTTTACAAAAACAATGATATCAATAAAAAGTTGCTATGTGTCCTGTTGAAAAACCACTATGTGCTATTTGGGAAGGAAGAAACAACATAAAGTAAATACTTTCTAATCTGAGAAACAATGTAATTGTGAGAGAAAAGATGCTTCTCAAATGTCTGCCACTGTATTAATGAGAACATTTCCTAAACAGAAAGAACCCATCTCATAGACCATATCCTTCCATCTCATACATTCTCAGGTTCCCTGGAATATGTTTACACCATTTTCTATGCTTTATTTAAGAGAAAATAAATAAAGTATGAAAATAACAAAGCAGAAGATGAAGATGTTATTAATGCTAATGAGGATTAATTTTATAATAATTCAGAACACAAAAGAGTAAAGAAATAATTACTGTTGAAGTAAAAACAAAATAAGAGTTTTGTTGGCAAATGAAGATAAACATGACCCAAAATATCTCTGGACATGTTCCTACATCTAATAAGTCAAAATATCTCCATTCATGTCTTACCTACTATAAAGAAACAAATCTTGCGACTCAAATAAAATGACACACTTTTTTATTTGAAATCTTTCAAACTTTTTATTTTTATTTTTATTCTACTTTATTTTATTGTAAACAAATGGGATACATGTTGTTTCTGTTTGTACATGGCGTAAAGGCATACCATTTGTGTAATCATAAATCTACACAGGGTAATGTTGTTTGACTCATTCTGCCATTTTTCCCTTCCCCCACCTTTCCCACCCTTCTTTTTCCTCTATACAGTCCTTCCTTCCTCCATTCATGCCTCCCTCCCTAACCCTAACTCTAACCCTAACACTAATCCCACCCACTCCCCATTATGTGTCATCATCCACTTATTAGCAATATCATTCGTCCTTTGGCTTTTTGAGATTGGCTTATCTCACTTAACATGGTATTCTCCAATTTCATCCATTTGCCTGCAAATGCCATAATTTTGTCATTCTTTATGGCTGAGTAATATTCCATTGTATATATATATCACTGTTTCTTTATCCACTCATCAACTGAAGGGCATCTAGGTTGGTTCCACAATCTGGCTATTGTGAATTGAGCAGCTATGAACATTGATGTGGCTGTATCTCTGTAGTATGCTGATTTTAAGTCTTTGGGTATAGGCCAAGGAGTGGGATAGCTGGGTCAAATTGTGGTTCCATTCCAAGTTTTCTAAGGAATCTCCACACTGCTTTCCAGAGTGGCTGCACTAATTTGCAGCCCCACCAGAAATGTATGAGTGTACCTTTCTCCCCACATCCTCGCCAACACCTGTTGTTGCTTGTATTCTTGATAATTGCCATTCTAATTGGGGTGAGATGGAATCTTAGGGTGGTTTTGATTTGCATTTCTCTTATTACTAGAGATGTTGAACATTTTTCCATATGTTTGTTGATTGCTTGTAGATCTTCTTCTGTGGAGTGTCTGTTCATTTCCTTAGCCCATTTGTCGATTGGATTATTTGAATTCTTGGTGTAGAGTTTTTTGAGTTCTTTATAGATTCTGGAGATTAGTGCTCTATCTGAAGTATGCATGGCAAAGATTTTCTCCCACTCTGTAGGCTCTTTCTTCACTTTGCTGATAGTTTCGTTTGCTGAGAGAAAGCTTTTTAGTTTGAATGTATCCCAGTTATTGATTCTTGCTTTTATTTCTTGTGCTATGGTTGTCCTGTTGAGGAAGTCTGGTCCTAAGCCGACATGTTGAAGATCTGGACCTACTTTTTCTTCTGTAAGATGCAGGGTCTCTGGTCTGATTCTGAGGTCCTTAATCCATTTTGAGTTTAGTTTCATGCAGGGTGAGAGATAGGGGTTTAGTTTCATTCTGTTGCATATGGATTTCCAGTTTTCCCAGCACCATTTGTTGAAGAGGCTATCTTTTCTCCATTGCATATTTTTGGCACCTTTGTCTAGTATGAGAAAATTGTATTTATTTGGGTTTGTGTCCGTGTCCTCTATTCTGTACCACTGATCTGCCTTTCTATTTTGGTACCAATACCATGCCGTTTTTGTTACTATTGCTGTGTAGTAGAGTTGAAGATCTGGTATTGCAATATCCCCTGCTTCACTCTTTCTGCTAAGGATTGCTTTAGCTATTCTGGGTTTCTTATTCTTCCAGATGAGTTTCATAATTGCTTGCTCTATTTCTGTGAGGTACATCATTGGGATTTTAATTGGAATTGCATTGAATCTGTATAGCACTTTTGGTAGTATGGCCATTTTGACAATATTAATTCTTCCTATCCAAGAACATGGGAGATCTTTCCATCTTCTAAGGTTTTCTTTAATTTCTTTCTTTAGTGTTCTGTAGTTCTCATTGTAGAGGTCTTTCACCTCTTTTGTGAGATTGATTCCCAGGTATTTTATTTTTTTCAAGGCTATTATGAATGGGGTAGTTGTCCTAATTATTCTTTCCAAAGATTCATCACTTATGTATAAAAATGCATTAGTTTTATGTGCATTGATCAAATGATACATTTATTATGGTGCTGACGATACTTCTAAGAATACAAAACTGATATATATTCTGTCCCACAAACCAGTATATAATCAATGCAATGCATGATGAGCATGGGACATGAATAGGGTAATGTGAGTTACTCTCCACCACGTAGTGACAGAATATGGGTTCCAGTTTTCCCAGCACCATTTGTTGAAGATGCTATCTTTTCTCCATTGCATATTTTTGGCACCTTTGTCTAGGATTTATTTGGGTTTGTGTCCATGTCTTCTATTCTCTACCATTGATCTACCTGTCTATTTTGGTGCCAATACCATGCTGTTTTGTTACTACTGCTTTGTAGAATATTTAAAGTTCTGGTATTGCAATACCCCCTGTTTCATTCTTCCTACGAAGGATTGCTTTAGCTATTCTGGGTTTCTTATTCTTTCAGATGAGTTTCATGATTGCTTGCTCTATTTCTATAAGGTATGTCATTGCGATTTTAATTGGAATTGCATTGAATCTGTATAGCACTTTTGGTAGTATGGGAATTTTGACAATATTAATTCTGCCTATCTAAGAACATGGGAGATCTTTCCATGTTCTAAGGTCTTCCTTAATTTCTTCCTTCAATACTTTGTAGTTTTCCGATACGGTTTGCCAATATTTTGTTAAGGATGTTTGCATGTATATTCATCAAGGATATTGGTCTAAAATTTTCTTTCCTTGATGTGTCTTTTCCTGGTTTTGGTATGACGGTGATATTAGCTTCATAGAATGAGTTTGGTAGGGTACCCTCCTTTTCTATTTCCTGGAATACTTTGAGAAGTATTGGAATGAGTTCTTCCTTGAAGGTCTTGTAGAACTTAGCTGAGAATTCGTTGGGTCCTGGGCATTTCTTGGATGGTAGATTTTTAATGGCTTCCTCTATTTCAATGTTGATATTGGTCTGCTTAAATTGTGTATGTCCTCCTACTTCAGATTAGGAGGAGCATATGTCTCTAGAAATTTGTCAATGTCTTCAGTAGTTTCTATTTTGTTGGAATACAGATTTTCAAAGTAGCTTCTCATTATGTTCTGTATCTCAGTGGTGTCTGTCATGATATTTCCTTTTGCATCATGTATTTTAGTAATTTGAGTCTTCTCTCTCCTTCTCTTTGTTAGTGTGGCTAAGGGTTTATCTATTTTGTTTACTTTCTCAAAGAACCAACTTTTTGGTTTGTCAATTTTTTGAATAGTTTCTTTTGTTTCAATTTCATTGATTTCAACTCTGATTTTAATTATTTCCTGTCTTCTACTACTTTTGCTGTTATTGTGTTCTTTTTCTATGGCTTTGAGCTGTAATGTTAGGTCGTTTAGTTGTTGACTTTTTATTCCTTTCTGGAATGCACTCCATGCAATGAATTTTCCTCTTAGTACCACTTTCATAGTGTCCCAGAGATTTTGATATGTTATGTCATCATTCACATTGACCTCTAAGAATTTTTTAATCTCCTCCCTGATGTTTTTTGTTATCCATGTTTTATTCAATAGTATATTATTTAGTCTCCAGGTGTTGGAGTAATTTCTCTTTTTTTATTTTGTCATTGATTTCTACTCTCTGTCCATTATGATCTGATAGAAAACAAGGCAGTATCTCTATTTTGTTGCATTTCCTAAGGGCTGCTTTGTGGCATAACATATGGTCTATTTTTGAGAAAGTTCCATGTGCTGCTGAGAAGAAAGTGAATCCACTCATTGATGGATGGAATATTGGCTTCATAGAATGAGTTTGGGAGGGTTCCCTCCTCTTCTATTTTATGGAATACTTTGAGAAGTATTGGAATGAGCTCTTCTTTAAAGGTTTTGTAGAACTCGGCTGAGAACCCATCTGGTCCCGGACTTTTCTTTGTTGGTAGGCTTTTGATGACTTCTTCTATTTCAGAACTTGAAATTGGTCTATTTAAATTGTTTATGTCCTCCTCGTTCAGTTTAGGCAATTCATATGTCTCTAGAAACCTGTTGATGTCTTCGAAATTTTCTATTTTGTTGGAGTATAGATTTTCAAAATAGCTTCTAATTATGTTTTGTATTTCAATCCTGTCTGTTGTGATATTTCCTTGTTCATTCCAAATTTTAGTGATTTGGGTTTTCTCTCGTCTTCTCTTTGCTAGTGTGGCTAAAGGTTTATCAATTTTGTGTATTTTTTCAAAGAACCAACTATTTATTTTGTCAATTTTTTGTATTGTTTCTTTTGTTTCAATTTCATTGATTTCAGCTCTGAGTTTAACTATTTCCTGTCTTCTACTACTTTTGGTGCTGTTCTGTTCTTCTTTTTCTAGGGCTTTGAGCTGTAGTGTTAGGTCGTTTATTTGTTGAGTTTTACTTCTTTTATTAAATGCGCTCCATGAAATAAATTTCCCTCTAAGTACTGCTTTCATAGTGTCCCAGAGATTTTGATATGATGTTTCTTTGTTCTCATTTACCTCTAAGAATTTTTTAATTTCCTTCCTAATATCTTCTGTTATCCATTCATCATATAATAGCATATTGTTTAATCTCCAGATGTTGGAATAGTTTCTGTGTTTTACTCTTTCATTTATTTCTAACTTCAATCCATTATGATCTGATAGAATACATGGTAGTGTCTCTATCTTCTTGTATTTGCTAACATTAGCTTTGTGGCATAATATATGGTCTATTTTAGAGAAGGATCCATGTGCTGCTGAGAAGAAAGTGTATTCGCTCTTGGTTGGATGGTATATTCTATAAATGTCCGTTAAGTCTAAATTATTGATTGTGTTATTGAGATCTATGGTTTCTTTGTTCAATTTTTGTCTGGAAAATCTGTCCAGTGGTGAGAGAGGCGTGTTAAAATCACCTAGTATTATTGTGTTATGGTCTATTTGGTTTCTGAAATTGAGAAGGATTTGTTTGACATACACGGATGAGCCACTGTTTGGGGCATAGATGTTTATGATTTAACAATCATATCTTGCTGATTTATGGTTCCCTTAAGCAGTATGAAATGACCTTCTTTATCCCTTCTGTCTAACTTTGGCTTGAAGTCCACATTATCTGAAATGAGGATGGATACTCCAGCTTTTTTGCCTAGTCCATGTGCATGGTATGTTTTTCCCCATCCTTTTACCTTTAGTCTATGGGCATCTTTTTCTATGAGGTGAGTCTCTTGCAGGCAACATATTGTTGGATCTTTCTTTTTAATCCAATCTGCCAGTCTATGTCTTTTGATTGATGAATTCAGGCCATTAACATTCAGAGATATGATTTGGTTTCCTGGTCATTTGGTTCATTTTTTAAATTTTATTTGTTTCTCCTTTGAGTGGTTTTTCTCTAAGGTAGTTCCTCCCTTTGCTGACCTCCATTGTTGTTTTTCATTTCCTCCTCATGGAATATTTTGTTGAGAACATTCCGTAGTGCAGGGTTTCTTTTTGTGAATTCTTTTACCTTTTTTTTATCATGGAAGGATTTTATTTCATCTTCACATCTGAAGGTTAGTTTTGCTGGGTATAGGATTCTTGGTTGGCAACCAAGTTCTTTCAGTGCTTGAAATATGTTGGTCCAGGCCCTTCTAGCTTTTAGAGTCTGGGTTGAGAAGTCTGCTGCTATCCGTATTATCTGCCCCTATATGTAATCTGATGCTTTTCTCTTGCGGCCTTCAAAATCTTATCTTTATTTTAAATATTAGGCATTTTCATCCTAATGTGCCTTGGTGTGGATCTGTTGCGATTCTGTGCATTTGGTGTTCAGTAAGCCTCTTGAATTGATTTTCCATTTCATTTTTCAGGTTTGGGAAATTTTCTGCTATTATTTCACTGAATAGGTTGTTCTTTCCTTTGGTTTGTATCTCTGTGCCTTCCTCAATCCTAATAATTCTTAAATTTGGTCCTTTCATGATGTCCCATAGTTCTTGGAGATTCTGTTCATGATTTCTTACCATCTTCTCTGTTTGGGCAACTTTATTTTCAAGATTAAATATTTTGTCTTCATTGTCTGAGGTTCTCTCTTCCAAGTGGTGTAGTCTTTTGGTGATGCTTTCCATTGAGATTTTTATTTGGTTTATTGTCTCCTTCATTTCAAGGATTTCCATTTGTTTTTGTTTTTGTTTTTGTTTTTGTTTTTGAGAATCTCTTATCTCTTTGTTGAAAAGATCTTTTGCTTCCTGCAGGTGCTCTTTCAGCTTATTGGTATTATCATTCATTGCCTGCATTTGCTCTCTTATCTCATCCTTTGCCTCATGAATCATCTTAATCATGTATAATCTGAATCCTTTTCTGACATTTGTTCTAACATACTGTAATTGGATTCTATTAATATAGAATCTAGATTTGTTTGGATCATTTTCTTCCCTTGTTTTATCATGTTGTTCATGTATCTTCCCCTCTAGCGCTGCAGATCTGGGGTATTGCAGATTTCCCGCTATAGGCTTATAGTGGCCCTATAAGTTTCCAAAACCCTTTATTTAATGGGAGATCTATATTAGCAGTGCCCAAATCAGACACTATGCAATCCTAGACCAAATAGCCCCTTTGGGGACAATAACAAAATTGTCATAATAAACAAAATGAGTTCAGATATTATCTTCAGTAAAACAAACAGGTTTGCCATAGGTCTGCAGTTTCTAATGGAGGACAAAGAGGATGCAGAGGGATGTAGAATGTGGCTGTTAATGGGATAAGAAAAGAATATACAGAAGTTCTAGATAATAAAAACGATGAGAGTGTAATCAAAAGAAATTGGATCTTAGCATGCATAAAAAGGGGGAAAGAGACTCTGAGGGAACAGGTAAACCAAAGGAAAAGAGAGCAAGAAAAGTAAAGAAATAAAAACAATTTTTTTAAAAAGGAGAAAAAAGAAAATCTACTGTATAACAGTCATATACTAATGAAACTCCCAGTGTTCAGTAGCCTGATGCATGAGAGGTACCTGACAATGAGCTTCAAGCCTCCAGCAGGAGTCACAGGATGGGATTTGCCCCACCCAAAGATCAGAGCTACAGCTTCCAGGATCATCCAAGATGGCCACTTTGGCTTCAATATGTATTGGTAAATGGGGAGCTGCAGCTCAGTGGTGGATGTGGTCAGCAGGAGGTCCTGGAGATGGGATGTGGTTGGTCTGGCAGGGGTCCTGGAGGTCTGGTGTGTTTGGTGTGGTTGTGGGATCTTGGAGGCTGGGTACAGTCAGTTGGTCTGGGGTCGCAGTGATAGGGCACAGTCAGTTGGTCTGGGGGTCCTGGCAGCAAGGAGCCGTCAGTCGATGTGAGGGCCCCAGAGGCAGGGAATGATCGGTTGGGCTGAGGTATTCTGGAGATGGGGATCAGTCAGTCCAGCCAGGGGTCCTACGGGGCCTGGCTGTTGTCTCAAAATGGCAGTAGCCACGTGTAATCAGACCTGCAGGTACTATAACAGTGAACTTCCAGGCAACAGCAGGCAGCTGGTGCTCCACTGGTGGACAATATCAGTTTGCTGACTGTTGTCGAATGATCGGAAGGTGAACCTCATGCGTTGGGTGATTGATAGGTGTAAGGCAGGCAATGGACAGGCAAGAGGCAGTCAAATGGCGGATGATAGACACCTGACAGTGGGCAATCTGCACTCAAAAAAGGCGTTGATATGCTGGCAGACTGCAGGTGATCACAGCAGACAAATGAGGTAAACACCAGGGGATCAATAAGCAGCAAAAACTGCCTCACAGAGAAACAGATATCCTCTGCTTGAAACCAGAGTTACGGAGTGACAAGGAACGCAACCTCCCTCTAGTCTACCATCTTGGATTTCCCTTGCAATATCTTTTTAATACATATTGGTATGCAATTTGCTAAGATTTTTTTGAGAATTTTTGCATCAATGTTCATTAAGGATATTGGACTGAAATTTTCTTTCTTCAATGTGTCTGTCTGGTTTAGGTGTCAGGGTAATATTGGCTTCATAGAATGAGTTTGGGAGGACTCTCTCCTCTTCTATTTCGTGGAATACTTTGAGGAGTGTTGGAATGAGCTCTTCTTTAAAAGTTTTTAGAACTCAGCTGAGAGTCCATCTGGTCTTGGACTCTTCTTTGTTGGTAGGCTTTTGATGACTTCTGTTTCATTACTGGAAATTGATCTATTCAAATTGTGTATGTCCTCCTGGTTCAGTTTAGGTAATTTGTATGTCTCTAGAAACCTGTTGATGTCTTTGAGATTTTCTATTTTGTTGGAGTAGAGATTTTCAAAATAGCTTCTAATTATGTTTTCTATTTTACTCATGTCTGTTGTGATATTTCCTTATTCATTCCAAATTTTAGTAATTTGGATTTTCTCTCTCCTTCTCTTTGTTAATGTGGCTAAGGGTTTATCAGTTTGGTTTTTTTTTTTTTTTTCAAAGAACTAATTATTTATTTTGTCAATATTTTCAATTGTTTCTTTTGTTTCAATTTTGTTGATTTCAGTTCTGATTTTAACTATTTCTTATCTTCTACTACTTTTGGTGTTGCTCTGTTCTTTTTCTGGGGATTTGAGCCATAGTATTAGGTCATCTATTTGTTGATTTTTCCTTCTTTTATTGAAGGCACTCCTTGAATAAATTATCCTCTAAGAACAGCTTTCATAGCATCCCAGAATTTGACATGTTGTTTCTTTGTTCTCATTTACCTCTAAGAATTTTTAAATTTCCTTCCTAATGTCTTCTGTTATCCATTCATCATACAATAGTGTATTATTTAATCTCCAGGTGTTAGAGTAGTTTCTGTTTTTTACTCTTTCCTTTATTTCTAATTTCAATCCATTATGATCTGATAGAATACAAGGTAGTATCTCTATCTTCTTGTATTTGCTAACATTAGCTTTGTGGCATAATATATGGTCTATTTTAGAGAAGGATCTATGTGCTGCTGAGAAAAAAGTGTATTCACTATTTGTTGAATGGTATATTCTATAAATGTCTGTTAAGTCTAAATTATGTATTGTGTTATTGAGATCTATGATTTCTTTGTTCAATTTTTGTTTGGAGGATTGGTCCAGTGGTGAGAGAGGTGTGTTAAAATCACTGAGAATTATTGTGTTGTGGTCTATTTGATTTCTGGAATTGAGAAGGATTTGTTTGATGTATAAGAATGAGTCACTGTTTGGGGCATAGATATTTATGATTGTTATATCTTGCTGGTTTATGCTTCCCTTAAGCAGTATGAAATATCCTTCTTTATCCCTTCTGATTAACTTTGGCTTGAAGTCCACATTATCTGATATGAGGATGGATACTTTGGCTTTTTTGCTGTGTCCATGTGCATGGTATGTTTTTTTCCCATCCTTTCACCTTTAGTCTGTGTGTATCTCTTTCTATGAGATGAGTCTCTTGCAGGCAGGAAAATGTTGGATCTTTCTTTTTGATCCAATCTGTCAGTCTATGTCTTTTGATTGATGAGTTCAGGCCATTAACATTCAGGGTTATTATTGTGATGTGATTTGTATTCCTGGTCATTTGGCTTTTTTTTTTTTTTTTTTTTTTTTTTTTTTTTTTTTGACACAACTTGGCTTCTCCTTTAGTTGGTTGTTCCTTTACAATAGTTCCTCCCTTTGCTGATTTATGTCATTGTTTTTCATCTTTTCCTCATGGAATATTTTTCTGAGAATGTTCTGTAATGCCAGCTTTCTTTCTGAAAATTCTTTTAGCTTTTTTTTCATGGAAGGATTTTATTTCGTTGTCAAATCTGAATGTAAATTTTGTTGGGTATAAGAATCTTGGTTGGCCTCCATTTTCTTTCAGAGCATGTTGCTCCAAGCCCTTCTAGTTTTTAGGGTCTGGATTGAAAAATCTGCTTATATCCATATTGGTTTCCCCCTGAATGTAATTTGATTCTTTTCTCTCACAGCCTTTAAAATTCTATCTTTATTTTGTACGTTATGTATTTTCATTATAATCTTCCTTGTTGAGAGGTCTATTGTAACTTTGTATATTTGGAGTCCTATAAGCCTCTTGTACTTGATTTTCCATTTCATTCTTCAGATTTGGGAAAATTTTTCTGATATTATTTTATTGAATAGATTGTTCATTCTCAATAATTCTTAAATTTGGCCTTTTCATGATATCCCATAATTGATGTAGATTCTTTTCATGATTTCTTACCATCTTCTCTGTTTTGTCAACTTTGTTTTCAAGATTAAATATTTTTTCTTCAATAGCTGAGGTTCTGTCTTCCAGGTGTTCTATCCTATTGGTTATGCTTTCCTTGGAGTTTTTAATTTGATTTATTGTTTCCTTCATTTCAGGAATTTCCATTTTTTTTTCAATATCTCTAATTCTTTATTGAAATGATCTTTTCCTTCGTGTATTTGCTCTTTTAACTGTGGGTCGGTGCCATCATTCAGTGCCTGCATTTGCCCTTTCATCTCATCATTCAATGCCTGCATTTGATCTTTCATCTCCTCATTTGCTTCCCTGATCATTTAGTTATGTACATTCTGAACTCCCTTTCTGACATTTCTTCTGCCATGCTGTCATTGGATATTATTGCTATACCATCTAGGTTTGTTTGGGACATTTTCTTCCCTTGTTTTCTCATTGTACTCAGGTATCTACCCTCTAGTAGTGAAACTCTGGGATTTTGTAGATTTCCTTTATTGAATAATATTGTCTCTGTAGACTCACCCGCCAGCTCGTTCCATGACTGCATCCGACCAGTGATGGAGCCTGTCCTCAGTGCACGGGTCCATGTTTACACTTTTGATGTAATTTATTATCTTTATTGATTTCTGTATGTTGAATCAACCTTGCATTCCAGGGATAAAACCCACTTGATTGTGGTGCACAATCTTTATATTTTTGTATGTAATTTGCCAGAATTTTATTGAATTTTTACATCTATGTTCATGAGGGATATTGGTCTGAAGTTTCTTTCTTTGATGTGTCTTTGTCTGGCTTTGGTATAAAGGTGATACTAGCCTGATATAATTTTTTTTTCTATTTTATGTAACTATTTCAGGAGTATTGGTATAAATTCTTCTTTGAAAGTCTTGTAAAACTCTGCTGAGAATCTGTGTGGTCCTGGGCTTTTCATGGTTGATAGTGGCTTTGATGGTGTCTTTCATTTCTTTGCTTGAAATTGATCTGTTTAAATTGTATATCTTCTGCATAAGTTTGGGTAGATCATGTCTCTAGAAATTTGTCAATGTCTTCAATTTTTTTATTTTATTTCAGTATAAATTTTCAAAATATTTTCTAATTATCTTCTGTATTTCTGTAGTATCTTATATTTCTTTTTTCATCATAGATTATAGTAATTTGAGATTTTTATTTCTCTTTCTTAATGTGGATAAGGTTTTATCAATTTTATTTATTTTTTCAGAGAACCAACTTTTTGTTTTTTCAATTTTTTTAGTTTTTTTTTTGTTTCAATTTCATTGATTAAGTCCTGATTTTAATTATTTTCTGCCTTTTGCTGCTTTTGGTATTGATTTATTCTTCTTTTTCTAGGGCTTTGAGATGTAATGTTAGGTCATTCATTTGTTGACTTTTTGGTTTTTTAATGACTGAGTTCAGTGCAATGAACTTTCCTCTTAGCACTACCTTCATAGCATCCCAGACATTCTGATGTGTTGTTCCAGTGTTCTCATTTAACTCTAATTATTTTTTTTCCTCCTTGATTTCTTCTTTTATCCATTCATCATTCTATAGAATTCTATGTAGTCTCCAGGTGTTGAAGTAGCTTCTTTTTTTAATTTAATCTTTGATTTCTAGTTTCATTCCATCATGACCTGATAGAATGCAAGATAGGATTTCTATTTTTTTGTTTGCTGAGAGTTGCTTTGTGGCATAACATATGTTCTATTTTAGAGAAGGATCCAGGTGCTACTGAGAAGAAAGCATATTCTCTAGGTGAGGAATAAAATACTCTATGTATGTCCATTAAGTCTAAATTGATTGTATCACTTAATTCTATAGTTTCTTTGGTTTTTGTTTGGAAGATCTTTACAGTGGTGAGGGAGGTGTGTTAAAGTCCTCCAGTATTATTGCACTGTGGTCTACTTGATTTTTGAAATTGCAAAGGGTTTGTTTTACCTACATAGATGTTCCCTTGTTTGGAGCATGTGTATTTATGATTTCTATTTCTTGTTGATTTACAATTCCCTTAAGCAGTATGAAATATCCTTCTTTATCCCTCTGGGTAACTTTGGTTTGAAGTTCACTTTGTCTGATATGAGGATGAAAACCCATGCTTGTTTATGAAGTCCATGATAGTGATCTATTTTTCCCCAAGCTTTAACCTTTAGTCTCTGGATGTCTTTTCCTGGTCTCTTGAAGACAGCATATTGTTGTGTCTTTTCTAAAATCCAATCTGTCAGTCTATGTCTTTTGATTTATGCGTTTAATTTATTAGCATTCAGGGTTATTACTGAGATACAATTTGTATTTCTGATCATTTTGGTTTATTTTTTGTTATTTACTTCACTTTGTTTCAACTTTAATTGACCTTTACTTTAGTGTAGTTCCTCCCTTTTCTGGTTTTCCTTTTTTTTTTAAGTTATTTCTCATGGAATATTTTGCTGACAGTGTTCTTTATTGCAGGCTTTCAGGTTGTGAATTCTTTTAACTATTGTTTATCATGAAAAGTTTTTCTTTCATCTTCAAATGGGAAGCTTAATTTTTCTGGATATAAAATTCTTGGTTGGCATCTGTTTTCTTTCAGAACTTGATATATGTTAACCCAGAATCTTCTGTCATTGAGGGTCTGGGTTGATAAATCAACTGAGATCTGAATTGGTTTTCCCCATATGTAATCTGATTTTTTTTCTTCACAAACTTTAAAATCCTATCCTCATTCTGTATGTTAGTCATTCTCATCATAATGTGCCTTGGTGTGGGTCTACTATAATTTTGTACATTTCTGGTGCTGTAAGTCTCTTACACTTGATTTTCCATTTCACTCTTTAAACTTGGGAAGTTTTCTGAAATGTCATGAAAAGATTGTGCGTTTATTTGATATGTATCTCCATACCTTTGTCTATTCAGATAAATCTTATTTGATCTTTTCATGTTATCCCACATTTCTTAGAAGTTCTGTTCATAGTTTCTTATTACTTCTGTGTGCCATCAACTTAATTTTCACGAGTACATATTTTGTCTTCATTGTCTGAGGTACTGTCTTCCAAGTGCCCAAGTCTGTTGGTAATATTTTCCATTGAATTTTTAATTTGGTTTACTGTTTCCTTCATTTTAGTATTTTCTGCTTGATTCCTTATTTATAATCTCTGCCTCTTTATTGAAGTGATCTTTTACTTCCTATATTTTCTCTCCAATACTGTCCTTTATTTCCAGGATCAGACTAACTATGTATTTTCTAACTTTCATCTCTTACATTTCTTCTACTGTGCTGTCTATGGATTCTATTGTTGGAACATCTTGGCTTGTTTCAGACAATTTGTTCCCTAATTTTTCATGTTGTTTGTGTGTCTTGGTGGTACAGAACTGAGGCAGTACAGACTTTATCCTGTAGTCTTTTAGTGTCCCTGAAGGCTTCCAGTACCTCACCTTTAAGTGGAGAGAACAATATCAACAGCACTGAATGCAAATGATATACCACCTTAAACCAAATGGCTCTTCTTAAGACATTTTCAGTTTTGTCAGAATAGACAAAAATGATGTGCTCAATTATTGTCTACAATATAAACAATAAGTTTGCTAAAATGGTTTACAGTTTTAAATAATGGACAGTGAGGGAACAGAAGTAATGTAAGATGTAATGTTAATGAGGGAATGGAAAGAAGATAGAGGTAAAAATTTATGGTAAGAGTGAGTGAGGAATTAATAGAGGATGGCTGTTTATATGAAAGAAGTGAAAGAATCTTGGGAGATGAGTTAGAGAAAAAGTATGCACAGAATTTTTTTAAATAAGTAAAAATATATTAATACACAACAAAATTGTCATATACTATTCAGACATCCTATTCCTCAATAAATTGCTGTATGAAAAATATTTGGATTCAAAGACGGTAGATTGGCTGTAATTTTGTAGAGAGGGTTAAAAAAAAGTGGAGGAAAGTCTTAATGGAAATTGACTGATTACTTCTGTTGGCTTTCAAAAATGTTCTCAGCTTCACTTCTCCAAAGATAGGTGGGGTTGTCTGAAGTTTGATGGTGGCTCCACTCCAGTAGATGGTTGGGGGGTGAACTGGTAGCAATATATTCTCACACCCTTTTACAGTCTTTCCACCCACAGTGGCTGACCCCTTCTATCCTTAGACAATTTAGGACTCATTGAGCTGGACAGAGTTCAGTTTTCTCCAGTTTCTTCAATCTGTGCTCTCCCCCAAGGGAACTGTCCCTAGTCTCTGACTTTCCACAGAATTTCTAAGCCTAGACTAGCCCACACAAACCCCACTGGAATCTGATCAACCAGGGCTTCAGCTTCTCCAGATCCTATCTTTTTGCAGTCCTAAGATTTCAATTTCCTTTCAACTTGAAGAGAGACCACCAGGTATGTGATCACACAAAGGAGTGACCCTGCAAAGAGGCAGCCAGATGGCAGCCACTACCACACCAAGCAGAAAAACCTCAGGGGCAATCAGACCTTCAGGTACGCCAATGTATCTTTAGCCCTGGCCTGAGTCCCCAGACCAAGGTGGCCACACCCCAAGATCATAATAGCCTCTGGGGTGAAACTGAAGGCCCTGGATGTTGCTCCAAAATGGAGGTAGCTATGTATAATCAAACCTGCCAATATTGTTACAGTGAACTTCCCAGCAACAACAAACAGCAAGTGATCTGCTAACTGTCTGCAGGCAGTCTGCTGGCTAACAGTGGATGGTCAGTAGGTGGATGTTGGGTAGTGGGCAGTGGGTAGTTGAAAGGCAGGTGATGGGCAGTTAAGAGGTGGGTGATCGGAAGGCAAGAGGCAGACAAATGGGCAAATGATGAATGATAGGTGGCAGTCAGCAATCTGCACTCAAAATATAGGTGATATGGTGGGAATTGGAGGATGATCACAGTGAAAAATTGGGTAAACAGCAGGGGATCAGTGAGCAGTGAAGACTGCCTCAGAGATAAATGATGTTTTCTCTACTTCAATCCCAAGTTGCCGAGTGAAAAGGAATGCAGCCTCCCTCTAGTCTGCCATCTTGGATCTCTCTCTCTCTCTCTCTCTCTCTCTCTCTCTCTCTCCCTCCATATATATATATATATATATATATATATATATATATATATATATATATATATATCAGGAATTGAACTCATGGATGCTTAACCACTCAGCCACATCTTCATCACTTTTTATTTATTTTGAGAAAGGGTCTCATCAACTGGATTGAATCCTCACTCCATTGCTGAGCCTGGCCTCAAACTTGTGATCCAATTACCTCAGCCTCCAGAATTCTTGGATTACAGGCATGCTCCACCAAGCCCAGCTTGTATTGTCTGTTGTAAATATTTTTAACAGTTATATATGCTTCAACATGTTTTAGTGCCACTCTGAAAAGTTTCTGTTTGAATCAGTACTTTACATTATGTTGTTTTAGAAAGATAGTTAAGTTTTGGCATGTATGCTGTTATCAGGTAGATGAGTAACATAACATCAGCCCAAATTTTGTATTTGACATTAAAGTACAACATGAACTTCTGAGACTCATTGTTTCAAAAGACAGATAAAAATATAGAACTATTTTTTTAAAATAAAATATCAGGTTTACTAACTTCCAAGACCTTATTTTACCTTACATAAGTCACATTTAGTTCATTGGACTAAGTCAATGATTTTATCTGGTGATTTATCTGACCCAGCACCATGAACGTGAGCCATCACATTCAGTGCCATAAAGATGCCAGGTTATATCATTTAGGAGCCCTGATGATTAATCTTTCCTGGTTTTACTCCCAAGCAGATAGTGGAGCCAAAAAGGTAATTATTTACATACCCTCCAGTTATACAACATATGGTTATTAAATGCAAAACCTGGAAAATATCTAATGTTGCATAACTCCACACTAACCATTCACTGGTTTCATTCTGCTCCTTGTGTTGTGGTAAACTTTGGTTCATGTATTTCAGACACCTTCACTGTTTTTATATCCCAGTATCCAAATGAGAAAAGAATAGCAAAAGGCAGTTACAGAAAGAATGACTTGGTGCAGTAAGGGGAAGGTGCCCTTTTGTCCTCAACCCCACAATGCCGTGTGCTCTAAATATGGCAGTTTAATATAAAGACAAGACAGAACAGGACACCTATTTTATCCTTTTTTTATTACTTCTTTCAATCACAAAGGGAGTATAAATGTTAGATAGCAAAGAGTGAATGGAAATAAAAGCATATAATGAAGAATGTTTTATTTTAAAATTTGAGAAACTTAGGAAACAGAATTTACAAACATTTCAAGGACCATTTATAAAATTAAAGATGTACAAATATATTGTTATGGATTGATATGAAGTCATTTGATAAAATCAATTATGACAACACAAAATCTTCTTGTTGAACAGTAATAGTTATCCTTCATATCAAATTTTGATTAAAGGTTGAAGTTAAAAGGAAGAAGTGTGCAATTCAAGAGATAAAATTATCACAAAATCTACACAATTATGCTGACAACACAGATGGTGATGAAGATGTATTAATTCAAAGAAGAAAGACTAGAAATGCTGATTTCCCACTGTTTCCTCCTAAGGGGAAAGGACAATATGATAGGTGAGAAGATGATAGTATTTCACACTGGAAAAATTGTTCCTGTTCTATAAAATTGATTCTGAAAGCATGATTTGCAAATTATGATTTTACTTGAAATAATCAGCCTTACAGGAATATCAAAAAAATAAGCAATGAAGTAATATTTCCATATGGACTTGTAAATATTTACTTAAATGGGATAGTCATGGTTGGCAAATGTGAGTAAAAAGGTATTCTCATGCTCTGTTAGTAAGTGGAATTTATTAGTGTTTTTGGAATGACAGTTTAGTAGCATGTGCCAGAATTTCAAAATATTGTTCCACAAACCTAACAGCTTCACTTATGTTACTGGAACCTTCTAGAACAGGAAAACATGACTTATAAATGCATGCGTGTACATGTTAAATACATGTGTTACATATTATACAAAACTTAGGTGAATAATGTGTCTACATGTATGTTAAGCACATTAATGTAAACATTGCAAATATAAATATGCACATTAAGAGTATTTTGTATAGCATTGTCACATCATTAAGTTGGGGTTAATCTAAATAATTATCAATGAGGAAATAATTAAATTATCATATGTATAAAATAATGCATTGTACAACCATTTTAAAATAAATTTAGTTCTCCAGGGTACTGATATTTTCTCATGTAAATTATATTTAAAGTGCTTATTTTGATGACACCCCTTAAGAAAAATATTTTTCTAATATTGAACATACATCGTATTGTTAAAGGATACTCCTTGCTATGCTGGCACTGTTCTTGTTACAGCAAAACTACTCAATGATAGATTTGGGTCATATGTTCCCAAGGCCTGAGTGCTCAAATATTGAAGGATCAGATTAATCTATATACTGCTAATTAATTGCACATGGTTACAAAGTTTCCATCAATACTTCATTATATTTGGTAAAATCTTATAACTTTTCTCAAATAATATTTGACATATTAACCAAGGAATTGTTAAATATTTTGGTCTTTGTGAAATATAAGGTCTCTGTGGTTGTAGTCAGAAACATGTTATAGATGATAGTGAATGTGAGTGGTGTATTCCACTACAACTTTCCTCGAGAGGGATGTGGAGATTCCTCAGTAGTGATGTTTGTTTACATGCATGTAGCCTAGGTTTCATCGCCACCACCTCAATCAGTCAGTTAAGCCGTCTTTACAAAAGTAGGAAGAACTTACATTTGGCACACAAGCACTAATTTGTTGACTCCTGTGCTAAACTTGAAGTGCACCTAATGTAGTGAATCTTCATTTCCAATTTATTTTGCAGGATATATTGATATCCTTTTGAGGTTAATAAACTCAAGCATTCATCATCCCATATTATTCAACAGTGACTTCATGTAAAGTTTATAGAAATTAAATTTATAACAGATAATATTCTGAATTGTTTCCCTTTTATTACTGATATAAAAAGCAATATTTTAATATAACTTATAAATGTATATTTGCATACTCTAAAATGGGATAATCTGCTTGAAACAGAATTGCTGCCCTTGAGACATCATTTCTTTCTGTGGTCATTTTTAATCAATATGAGCAAACGATACTCAGTCTATACAATAAATAAGAAACGTTAATGGGTGCTTTAGTCCAGTTTAGAATTTCATGATTTAATGATTTAATATCTTCATCTAGTATGTTTGGGTGACAGATATTTATAATATTAAAAAGTGATGAAGTGTCATAAACATACTACATAATCATAATGTAGGAATTGAAAAGTGCAGCTGAACTAGAAGAAAATGAGTCATCCCGACTATGCTCTTCAGCTATGATGTCACTGAAAGAAGGGTCTTCGCTCACTGACCTACATTGCTTTTCCTTGTTTCCTGTTCCTTGTGGTGCTGAGATCAAACCAGTGCATTGAGCATACTAGGAAAGCAGTGAAATCCCGAGCGACAACCCCAGGCTTCCATTCATTCTTGAACTCACTCCAGAAACTTTCATGCCAGTCCTTCCTCCAAAATTGCTTTTCCCAATTTTTCCTCTGATTTTCACTTGGATAAATCTAGATATAGTTTCTCCTACCTCATTTTACTTAACCTATCAGCAATATTTGACCCAATGGATAATTACTTCTTTGAAATGTCTTCACTTGCATTTTAAGATATCATTCACTCTCCTGGTTTTCTTCCTACCTTTTAGTCCGTTCCCCTTAGTCTTCTGTGCTTGTTTGTACTCAGAGGACCCCACAATTTCTCCATACCTTGTATGTGCCAATTATTTTCAAATGTTTATCTCCAACCAATGTCTTACTCCATAATTGCAGTCCTGTATAATAAACTACCTTCGGGTTGGGGAGATAGCTCAGTTGGTAGAGTGCTTGCCTTGCAACCACAAGGCCCTGGGTTTGATCCCCAGCACTGAAAAAAAAAAAAAAAAAAAAAAAGAATAAACTACCTTCTGTCCTGTTGGGTGTCAACAATGTAGCATGTCCAGAATTCTGTTTCTAAAATTTTTCCTCAGACCTATCATTCCTCCTTGAGTTAATAGTAGCTCTTCCAGTTACTTTGACAGAATAACTTGGTATCATTATTTTCTCACCTCTCTCTCATACTGCACAGATAATCTGCTTGCTAATTTTGTCAAGTCTGCCTTCCAAGTTAGTCACATATTTCAGGTCCAAGTTACCAGCATCTCCCATCTAGATAAGGGCAAACACTAGGCTAATTAGTCTACTTGCCTCTTTTTAAATCCTCTTTCCATCAATTCATAATACAATAAACCAGTCAAATCTAAATTAATCCATTTGTTCTCCCCTGCTCACAACATTTTAATTTCATCCAAATATGCTGAGTCCATGCCAAAACTTTTCTTAATATCAGCCACATCATGCATTGTTGGTTTCCTGTGGCATCTGACTTTAACTTGTATTTTCTCTTTCACTCTCTTCCAACAGTACTGAACATCTCACTATTCCTTAAACTTCCCATGCAGATTTCTGTATTTGAAGCTTTTCTATCAGAGAGCCTCCTGGCTTGCTGATTCTTTTCCTCATTTTTTTACTTAAAGCCACTGTCTCAGAAAGATCTTTCCTGGACATCCTGAATGATGTCTGGACCACTTCTCCACTAAGATGCATAAAAAGTTTTAATTTTGCTTTTCTTTGGCATACCATATATTTTGGCTCCCTATCTTGTGAGTCTACTTTACTTTCAAAAGTAGGATTATTTTTTCATGTTTGCTATCTGGAAAAGAGGGTCTATGTATAGGAGGAAGGAACTGCTGAATAAATAATTATTAACTGTGTGAGTGGAGTTGATTCTTGGTGTATTATTTGAATTATTAGACTAATTCTCACTTAGAAAATGTTTTGGATTCTTTGAAATCTTTATTGTGGGCTATATTCTATAAATCATATTGTTCCATTGACTCATAAAAGTCTAATATTGTAATTGCTCGTTATTCTTTTATTGGTATTTATGACCTTTTAAACTGCAGTAAAATGGATCAAATCATTGCAAAGTTCTTTTGTATTAAGAAAATTGAAATATGAGTATACTAAATTTAATAAAATTAAACAATTTTCAAAGGATTAAGAATCTTCATAAACTGAAATTCTAAAAAGGAATGTACTATTATTGCTGGTAAGAGAAAGCTGTATTTGTCAGACTCTTTCTAACAGAGCACTCTACTTATCTTATGTAGGATTTTGAAAAGAGTGGAGGGTAAGGTTCAGCCAACATTGAGAAGGTAAGTGACATCTGGAGCGATGTGGCGTTTCAGGCATGCAGTTGCTAGTTGGCTGGCATTCTGAGGCATGTTCTCTGGTGAGTGTTTGTCTCCCACTGATGCCTTTCATGGCATCATGCCTTAGTTGATATTTGAAGCCATTAGTTACTGATTGCCTAAATAAGTTTAAAACTGTTTTAGGTGGCTACTTGATACCATGACTATGGGCTATTCCTTTCTAAAACCAACTGTAATCAGATGTTTTCTATCTAAAAGATGCTGAACATCAACTGTTCAGAATAAAAACTATTTCATATTTTATAACTTTTAAATAACTTTTTTTAATAACTTTTAAAGTTATAACTTTATAACTTATATTTGGACTTTGGCATGAGATATTTTTTCATAATTCCTCTCAGGAATATCTCCCTTTTTAGATGCTTAGAATGGTTAGTCTGAATAAGGATACTTATGTTCAAAACTTTTTTTTGGTAAATTTTAGCTTTGATTTATTTTTGATATTTTCATGTGATCATGCTCAACTTCTCACAAAATAATCTACAATGAAGCAGTTTCAGTCTCTGTAAATTATGTACATTTGTGATGGTGATTTCATGTGACAATTCCGTTTTCTTCATATAAAAGAAATTATGATACTTTGTCTGGGAAATCCAACTTTTTAATTTTAAGAATTTAATTCAGAAAAATTATCTTCAGGTGCTCAGAATAGGAAAATACACAAAAACAAGATATGAAGGTACATAAATTTATTGATAATGATTACTATCATAGGAAATTTACTCAAGTTTACCTTTTATGGTTTTAATATTTTTGTTTATTTTTGTATTATATTTTTACATAATATCAGGGTTCCTTTTGACATGATGATAAAGCATGGAATATAATTTGTTCCAACTCATTCTCTACTACTTTCCCTTTTTCTGCATTCCTCCCCGTTTCCTTTCCACTATTCTACCAAGTCTTTCTTCAATTTCTGATTTTTAAATTAGTGCATTATAGAAATACATATAGGTGAAACCCCATGTAAAGAAGAGAGATCAATGGAGTAGAGCAAAAGAATTTAGGGGTAATGAGGAGAATGGGAAAAAGGAGAAACAGGGGTATGAAAACAACCAAACTATCCTTGATACATGTATGAACATACGACAGTTTATATCACCTCTATCTGCAATACACCTTTTAATATTGTAATCATATACTAGGCTAAAATCTGCAAACTTTACAAATGAATTTTTGATAAAATTCACAACTAGTTATAACATTATTATTTTGAAGTCTGTTTAACATATTCATGTGTCTTAAGAGGATTTGCCACTAACATGTGTCCCAGATTTCTTCTTTCATCTTATATATCTCATGTGATTTTTAAAACTTCATTGAAATTTTCTAAAATGACCTTTAAAGATAAAATGGAAATGTGGCACAAATCTAAATTAATACTTTAAGAATCATTGCTTACATATGTAATGAGCTCTAGTGTTCAAATACAGCATTCAGACTTATTTAGCCCTAATATATTATTACTTGCCATTACCTATTTTACATTTCCCTTTGAAGTGTCCATGAAACACCTAGATGCCACATATATAACCTTTGCTCTTACATTCTATTCTCAAAGTATATTGGTTTTTTTGCCACTTTTGTGTGCTTTTGTAAGATTCTTTTTATATTTTATCTGTTCTATTAAGTTCCCCTTGGGATCAGATCCTACATTGTGGATACCAGTTCATATTTCACATTACTTCATAAGCATATATCTATTTGTCAAATCATAGTATATATTTTCTCATATATTTATATTACTTTATCACTTTTTAAAATTAATAAATGAATTAAATGGGGAAGAGTCAGAGTTTGACCAAAGTTGATTTTATTTATTGTCAGAAGACAATATGGGGAATCAGTGGCTTTCTATGGATTTTTTTACATAGTGATTCTGCCTTGTCCAATAAAGAGATAAAGAAAAATGAAAATATAAAACAGACCACCAAAGAATCTGTGGCATCATTAGTGTTAACTGATTCACTATCCAACAGCATTCTGCAAGCAAAAGTATGTCCAAATCTCCATCATATCCACTTAGAACCAGACTTACTTAACATTACTCCCAAAGCACAAGAAATAAAAGCAGAAATCAATAATTGGGATAGATTCAAAGTAAAAAGCCTTCTCTTAGCAAAGGAAACTATCAACAATGTGAAGCGAGAGCCTATGAAGTGGGAGAAAACCTTTGGCACACAAACTTTAGATAGAGCACTCTTCTCTAGAATCTATAAAGAACTCAAAAAACTTCACACCAAGAATACAAATAACCCAATCAACAAATGGGCTAAGGATGAGCAGATGCTTCACAGAAGAAGATCTACAAGCAAGTAACAGATATATGAAAAAATATTCAACATCTCTACTAATAAGAGAAATGCAAATCAAAAATATCCTAAGACTTTATCTCACCCCAATTAGAATGGTGATTGTCAAGAATACAAGCAACAATAGATGTTGGCAAGGATGTGGGGGAAAAGATACATTCATACATTTGCTGGTGGGGTTGCAAATTAACGCAGTCACTCTGGAAAGCAGTGTGGATATTCCTTAGAAAATGTTCAATGGAACCATCATTTGACCCAACTCTCCCACTCCTTGGCCTAATCAAAGAATTAAAATCAGCATACTACAGTGATACAGCTACATCAGTGTTTACAGAAGCTCAATTCACAATTGCTAGATTGTGCAGCCAACCTAGATGCCTTTCTATAGATGATTGGATAAAGGAAGTGTGATACACACACACACACACAATGGAATATTATTTATCCATAAAGAACAATGAAATTATGGCATTGGCAGGTATATGGATGGAGTTGGAGTATATCATGCTAAGTGAAATAAACCAATCCCAAAAAATCAAAAGCTGAATGATTTCTCTGATTAGATGATAATACATATTGGGGGATCAGAGGAAGGCAAGAATATAGGAAGGTAGTATTGTATAGAGGAATAAGGGGTGGGGAGGTGGTGGTGGGAAAACTAATAGAATGAGACAAACGTCATTACTGTATATACAGGTATGATTATGCAAATGATGTATCTCTGCTTCGTGTACAACCACAGAAACAATAGTTTTACCCCACTGGTATACAATGAATCAAAAATTTTAAAAAAGGAAAAATGAAAGATGGTTGCAGTTTAAATGAGATAGTTCAGGATGAAGGAAGGCAAAATCTACCAATTTTTATTTACCTGTGAAGGAAAGTTAGCAGTTATTTTTTTTTCTGGAAATAATACATAATAGTGTGAATCAAAGGAAGAGTTTACTAGATATTATCAATGCTGCTGACAGATTAATTAAGTTGAGGACAAGTGAGTTTGACAAGGAGCAGTTTCAATGAATGGTCACTATGGAATCCTGACTTCAGTGGATAAATATAAGAAGCTGCTTAAAGAATTGTTCCTGGGAAAAGCAATAGAGAAATGAACAATAGAACCAGCCCCAAGTCCCTGATCCAGTGCACGGCGAGCTCTGGCCCGCCCACATGCTGCTTCAGAGACCAAGACAGGGCAGCCAGGGACTTCCCCAAGCAGCCCGGCTCCCTCCAGCAGGAAGTGCCTTTCCAGGCTAGCTTCTCGGAGCAGACTGCCCAGTGAGAGCCTTTCTACACAGAGCCAGCCACAAGTCCCCAAGCCAGCGGAGACCTCTGACCCGCAAGCAGCCTCTGGGACCACAGCAGGGCAGCCAGAGACCTCTCCAGGTGGCCCTGCCCACCTCTGGCCCGCAGGCTTTTTCAACTGGGCAATACAAGATGGTGGACTAGAGGGTGACTGCATCTCCAGTCACTCCAGAACCCAGGATTCAAGAAGGGGAGGCATTGAGAAACTCAGACTAAAATAGAACCACGGGGTGAGTCTCCCCCACCCAGTGAAGCTCAGCCAGGGTGGCAGGCCCGGATTCGGACAGCTTATTAGAGTAGGGCAGGGCAGCTAGAATCTTCTGCAGGCAGCTCTGGGCACTCCAGAAGTGGGCACCTCCCACACAGCCAGCTTCTTGGAGCAGGCCCCCCAGTGAGAACCTTTCCACACAGATCCACCTCCAAGCCCTGGAACCAGTAGTAGGGTAGGGGCCCCTTTCTTCGGAAGTACTGCATTATCAAGTTACTACAAGACTTCAGGCTACTGAAGGCTGGCAGGTGATACACTGGAAATCTACAGGGACACTATAAGCCAATAGAGGAAATCTGCAATATCTCAGAGTCCCACTGACATCTCACCAATATGAGAAAACGAGGGAAGAAAATGTCCCAAACAAACCTAGATACTATATCAATAAAACCCAATGACAGCACAGCAGAAGACATGTCAGAAAGGGAGTTCAGAATGTACATAATTAAAACAATCAGGGAAGAAAATGAGATGAAAGAGCAAATGCAGGCATTAACTGAACGCACCAATGAAGAGTTAAAAGAGCAAATACGCGAAGCAAGAGATCATTTAGAGATACTGAAAAAAAAAAAAACAAACAGAAATCCTTGAAATGAAGGAAACAATAAACCAAGTTAAAAACTCCATAGAAAGCATAACCAATAGGATAGAACACCTGGAAGACAGAACCTCAGATATTGAAGACAAAATATTTAATCTTGAAAACAAAGTTGACCAAACAGAAAATATGGTAAGAAATCATGAACAGAATCTACAAGAATTATGGTATATCATGAAAAGGCCAAATTTAAGAATTATTGGGATTGAGAAAGGCTTAGAGAAATAAATCAAAGGAATGAACAATCGTTTCAATGAAATAATATCAGAAAATTTCCCAAATCTGAAGAATGAAATGGAAAACCAAGTACAAGAGGCTTATAGGACTCCAAATATACAAAATTACAACAGACCCACACCAAGGCACATTATTATGAAAATACCTAACATACAAAATAAAGACAGAATTTTAAAGGCCACGAGAGAAAAGAATCAAATTACATTCAGGGGGAAACCAATAAGAATATCAGCACATTTTTCAATCCAGACCCTAAAAGCTAGAAGGGCCTGGAACAACATTTAACAAGCCCTGAAAGAAAACGGATGCCAACCAAGAATCTTACACCCAGCAAAACTTACTTTCAGATTTGACGATGAAATAAGATCCTTCCATGATAAAAAAAAAAAAAAAAAAGTTAAAGGAATTTACAAAAAGAAAGCCGGCATTACAGAACATTCTCAGAAAAATATTCCATGAGGAAGAGATGAAAAACAATGATGCAAATCAGCAACAGCAGGAACTAGCCTAAAGGAATAGCCAAATAAAGGAGAAATGAAATCATGTCAAAAAAAAAAAAAAAATGAGTCAAATGACTGGGAATACAAATCATATCACAATAATAACCCTGAATGTTAATGGCCTGAATTCATCAATCAAAAGACATAGACTGGCAGATTGGATTAAAAAGAAAAATCCAACAATATGCTGCCTGCAAGAGACTCATCTCATAGAAAGAGATACCCATAGACTAAAGGTGAAAGGATGGGAAAAAAACATACCATGCACATGGACACAGCAAAAAAGCTGGAGTATCCATCTTCATTTCAGATAATGTGGACTTCAAGCCAAAACTAGTCAGAAGGGATAAAGAAGGACATTTCATACTACTTCAGGGAAGCATAAATCAGCAAGACATAACAATCACGAATATCTATGCCCCGAACATTGGCTCATTCATGTACGTCAAACAAATCCTTCTCAATTCCAGAAATCAAATAGACCACAACACAATATTCTCAGTAATTTTAACACACCTCTCTCACCGCTGGATAGATCGTCCAAACAAAATTGAATAAAGAAACCATAGATCTCAATAAACAATCAACAATTTAGACTTAACTGACTTATGTAGAACATACCATCCAATAAAGAATGAATACACTTTCTTCTCAGAAGCACACGGATCCTTCTCTAAAATAGACCATGTTTTATGCCACAAAGCTACTGTTAGCAAGTATAAGAAGATACACTACCTTGTACTCTATCAGATCATAATGGATTGAAATTAGAAATAAATGACAGAATAAAAAACAGAAACTTCTCCAATACCTGGAGATTAAATAATACACTATTATATGATGAATGGATAACAGAAGACATCAGGAGGGAAATAAAAAATTTTTTTGGAAGTAAATGAGAACAAAGACACATCATATCAAAATCTCGGGGACACTATGAAACCAGTTCTTAGAGGAAGATTTATTTCATGGGGTGCATTTAACAAAAGAAGTAGAAATCAACAAATAAACAACTTAACACTACAGCTCAAAGCCCTAGAAAAAGAAGAGCAGACCAACACCAAAAGTAGTAGAAGACAGGAAATAGTTAAAATCAGAGCTGAAATCAATGATATTGAAACAAAAGAAACAATCAGAAAAATTAACAAAATAAATAGTTGGTTCTTTGAAAAAATAAACAAAATTGATAAACCCTTAGCCACACTAACAAAGAGAAAGAGGGAGAAAACTCAAATTACTAAAATTCAGAATGAACAAGGAAATATCACAACAGACACGAGTGAAATACAAAACATAATTAGAAGCAATTTTGAAAATCTATACTCCAACAAAACAGAAAACCTCGAAGACATCAACAAGTTTCTAGAGACATATGAATTACCTAAACTGAACGAGGAGGATATACACAACTTAAATAAATCAATTTCAAGCAATGAAATAGAAGAGGTCATCAAAAGCCTACCAACAAAGAAAAGTCCGGGACCACATGGGTTCTCAGCCCAGTTCTACAAAACCTTTAAAGAAGAGCTCATTCCAATACTCCTCAAAGTATTCCATGAAATAGAAGAGGAGGGAACCCTCCCAAACTCATTCTATGAAGCCAATATCACCCTGATACCTAAACCAGACAGAGACACATCGAGGAAAGAAAATTCCAGACCAATATCCTTAATGAACATTGACGCAAAAATTCTCAATGAAATTTTAGCAAACCACATACAAAAATATATTAAAACAATAGTGCACCAGGATCAAGTGGGTTTTATCCCAGGGATGCAAGGTTGGTTCAACATCAGGAAATCAATAAATGTCATTCACCATATCAACAGACTAAAAGTTAAGAATCACATGATTATTTCAATAGATGGAGAAAAAGCATTGCATAAAATACAGCATCCCTTCATGCTCAAAACACTAGAAAAATTTGGGGTAGTGGGAACATTCCTTAACATTGTAAAGGCCATCTATGCTAAGCCCAAGACCAATATCATTCTAAATGGTGAAAAACTGAAAGCATTCCCCCTAAAAACTGGAACAAGGCAGGGATGCCCTCTTTCACCACTTCTATTCAACATCGTTCTTGAGACTCTGGCCAGAGCAATTAGACAAACCAAAGAAATTAAAGGGATACGAATTGGAAATGAAGAACTCAAACTATCCCTGTTCGCTGATGACATGATTATATATTTAGAGGAACCTGGAAATTCCACCAGAAAACTCTTAGAACTCATAAGTGAATTCAGTAAAGTAGCAGGTTACAAGATCAATGCTCATAAATCCAATGCATTTTTATACATAAGTGATGAATCTTCAGAAAAAGAAATTAGGAAAACTACCCCATTCACAATAGCATCAAAAAAAATAAAATACTTGGGAATCAATCTCACAAAAGAGGTGAAAGACCTCTACAATGAGAACTACAGAACACTAAAGAAAGAAATTAAAGAAAACCTCAGAAGATGGGAAGATCTCCCATGTTCTTGGATAGGCAGAATTAATATTGTCAAAATGGCCATACTACCAAAAGTGCTATACAGATTCAATGCAATTCCAGTTAAAATCCCAATGGTGTACTGTACAGAAATAGAGCCAGCAATTATGAAATTCATCTGGAAGAATAAGAAACCCAGAATAGCTAAAGCAATCCTCAGTAGAAAGAGCGAAGCAGGGAGTATCTCAATACCAGATCTTCAAATCTATTGCAAAGCAATAGTAACAAAAACGGCATGGTATTGGTACCAAAATGGACAGGTAGATCAATGGTACAGAATAGGGGACACGGACACAAACCCAAAAAATACAATTTTCTCATACTAGACAAAGGTGCCAAAAATATGCAATGGAGAAAAGATAGCCTCTTCAACAAATGGTGCCGGGAAAACTGGAAAACCATATGCAACAGAATGAAATTAAACCCCTATCTCTCACCCTGCACAAAACTCAACTCAAAATGGATCAAGGACCTTGGAATCAGACCAGAGACCTACATCTTATAGAAGAAAAAGTAGGTCCAAAACTTCAACTTGTTGGCTTAGGATCAGACTTCCTTAACAGGACTCCCATAGCACAAGAAATAAAAGCTAGAATCAATATCTGAGATAGATTCAAACTAAAAAGCTTTCTCTCAGCAAAGGAAACTATCAGTAATGTGAAGAGAGAGCCTACAGAATGGGAGAATATCTTTGCCACTCATACTTCAGATAGAGCGCTAATTTCCAGAATCTATAAAGAACTCAAAAAACTCTACACCAAGAATGCAAATAATCCAATCAACAAATGGGCTAAGGAAATGAACAGACACTTCACAGAAGAAGATGTACAAGCAATCAACAGATATATGAAAAAATGTTCAACATCTCTAGTAATAAGAGAAATGCAAATCAAAACTACCCTAAGATTTCATCTCACCCCAATTAGAATGGCGATTATCAAGAACAAGCAATAATAGCTGTTGGCGAGGATGTGGGGAAAAAGGTACACTCATACATTGCTGGTGGGGTTGTAAATTAATGCAGTCACTCTGGAAAGCAGTATGGACATTCCTCAGAAAGCTTGGAATGGAACCACCATTTGACCCAGCTATCCCACTCCTTGGCCTATACCCAAAGGGCTTCAAATCAGCATACTACAGAAATACAGCCACATCAATGTTCATAGCTGCTCAATTCACCATAGCCACATTGTGGAACCAATCTAGATGCCCTTCAGTTGATGAATGGATAAAAAAAAACTGTGGCATATATACAATGAAATATTACTCTGCCATGAAGAATGATAAAATTATGGCATTTGCAGGCAAATGGATGAAATTGGAGGATATCATGCTAAGTGAGATAAGCCAATCTCAAAAAAACTGAAGGACGAATGATCTCACTGATAAGTGGATGAGGACATATAATGGGGGGTAGGAGGGTTAGCATTAGGGTTAAGATTAGGTTTAGGGTTAGGGATAAGGAGGGTGGTAAGAAAGGAGGAAGGAAGGACTGTATAGAGGGAAAAGAGGGGGGATTGGTGGGGGGAAAGGGAAAAAATAACAGAATGAGTCAAACAACATTGCCCTATATAAAGTTATGATTTTTAATAAAAAAAAGAAATGAACAATAATTGGAGAACAATGTGGGAATTAAGAATTTTTTCTTTTAAAGTAGATTTTTACGTATATTTACATCCTGTTGAAAATGAGCCAGAAGAGAACAGTTTCATTCAGTTACTTGAGTTTGCAAGTTCTTTTTAGAAAACTTTATACATTATCTTGGAGGATTAATACTAAGCTACTTTTCTTCAGAATTTCTATTTATTTATAATTTTTCTGTGGTAGGAGGTGTTTTTCCATTGTGCATTGGTTCAAATATGGGATATGCTAATGTACTTGAACATGCAAATGATGATCCAAGATTTTATCTATCATAATTTTTTAATTATATAATAGAAAATGCAAACACATAGGTCAACAAGATAGAATATAATCATGCCTTGTATCATTCTGAATAGCTATGATTCTGTATGGTACTCAAAAATGTCAGGTGAATCAATGTAATAGGTATTTAGATTCTGGGTCAATGCGAGTATTTGTGTGTTTACAATCTAAAATATTAAGGATGCAGTGTAGATTATTAATTTTGAATTTTGTATTTTAAAATTTTAAAGTATCAAGGCCTTGTTTCCCTGTGCCAGTCGCAAAAATGAAAGTATATTTTGTGCTCAGTAGCTGCTAAATGAGGGAATGAAGCATGAATACATAAATGGCATCTGCTGATGAATTTGATTAGAAAAAATAAATATAATTTTTTGAAGCTTCCTTTCCAAAATTTGCTAGGTAATACTTTTATTCAAAAAATATTGCAAGATTCAGAAATTGTTATGTATAATTACAGACAGATGTGGAGTGATAACATAGATTTATCTGCTATTATTTCCCTCAAAAACCCCTGGAAAAAAATGCTATTTCCACAACACAAGGCAAAAGAAATATTACAGAGACTAAAAGCCTGAGTTTGATTTTGGGTTTGCCAGTAACCATTTGGAAAAGTTACATGGCCTTCCTGTGCCTTGTTTGTACCTTTTATAAAAATACCTAATGTGATATCTGCATATTACAGAACTGTTGTGAGGATTAAAAGATGTTTAGCACATGTACAGTACTTCTAATTATGTTCAGTGATTGTATATCCTGCAGCATAAATGGCTAACATTTTTACAGAAGCGTTTTCCTCATTTAAGGATTAAAGCCACATGCTACAAATAAATTTTAGCACCTCGTAGAAGTTTTATTTTTTGAAAAGGATAACAAAGCACTGCCATATTTCTCTCAAAAATTGCAAGTAACATTTTTTTTGGCTTGGAATATCATGAGTGTGCTCCGAATTTAATCCTTTGCTTTGATTCTATTAGTAGTAGTATTCTTATATTTTTAATGTTATTCTTCTGTTTATAATTGAATTGTCCTTGTGACAAAATGACTGTAAAATTTCTGAATAGGAGAAATAGAATACAAATGTAGAAATTTTATGTAAAAATATAGTAGTCATTGATATTATTTATATTTTAAATATATATAGTATTTTCTGAAAGGATTTTATGTGTATATAAATTTTTGTAGGCCCAGAATGAAAACATCTAAAAAAACCGAAAAGGTATTGTTAGAAATAATGCAAAATAATATCATATTGAAAAAGAACATTATGAAATGAAAGGCAATACATTTTTAAATAAAATTTAAAATAAATTATAAAAGGTAAAGTGAAAAAATAGTGAATCTTTTGTTATGTACAAACTTTAATTTTGAAATATGACCAAAAAAATGAAAATAGATGGTACTAGAGACCATTATGTTAAGTGAAATGAGAGGAACTCAGAAGGTGAGGGGTCCTGTATTTTCTCTCTTGTGGAAGCTAGGGAGTAAAAAGGAAATTTGGAACAGAAAGGTGGGGTTCTCAGATCTCATGAGAATCAATGGAGGATCTGTTGAGGAAAGAGACCAAGGCAGAAATTTGGGAGGGAACAGAGATGTGCTGGGGTGTGATACTAACCAAATTATATTGTGTATTGTGTGCATGTACAAATGTAATGACAAATCTCATCATTAAGTACAAAAACGATGCACCAATAAGAATGTGGAAAAGGACAAACAACCTGTGCTTCTGCTTATATAAAAATGTGGCTAATAATTTCCTCTGTATATTTAGTACATGGTATATAATTTTGTGTGAAATTTTTGAAAGTGTATTATTGTATTATAGGTAAAAAACCATCAGATGTTATGGAAGACCTTGATGACCTAACTTACTCACCTGAAACAGTCTCACAGGATAGTGAATTGGTTTGCCCTAATTGTAATAGTATTTTACTAATCAAAAATCATGGAATGCCATGTAAAGGTAAGATCTTTGTGTAAAAATTAGACCTTTTATGTATATTAGTACACACATTTCTCAGCACTGCACCATAGAGGACTGGTGTGCTGTTAAAGCCATAAATGTGCTTTATATTAAAATAATGTGTGAACTATGGTCCATTCTCAACTGAACACCTATGATCATTCTCCCTACACTTGTCTCCACTCTTTTTATTGACTCCTCTGCTCTCTTGTGCTTGACCATTATCAGGGCAGGTTACCAGTGTCCATACCTGAATTCTGAAGTAAACTTAGAACTGTTTTTCCTACTATACTACCTCCTTAAACCATTCCCTTTTCTACAAACATAATAATATATTCTTTAAAAATTTAGATCTACAAATGTTAAATTCTTCTTAGAATTCAGCCATCTCTTCTCTTTCATATAACATTAAAGGCCTCAGTTGTCTAGGTTTATTCTGCTCCTGTGTCCCAATCCTGTTTTAGATGTTTCTTCTTGAAATAAATCTTCCTGTTGAGGTGGTTTTCAAAAGCTTTGAGGTACTATTGACCTGATAAATTGCACATGGGAGAAGTGTGAAATTTGACAAGTTTTGACCTACATATTAATCACATACTTAATTATCATAATTAAGGTACATAAGAAATCCTTTTAAAGTCTCCAAATGCCCCTTCATGAGAGATACCAAATTAATTTTCAAATTATTTGTACAATTTTCAATGTCCATCAGCAGTATGAGAATCTCTTTTCCTCCCCATATTCATTATCAAAAAGTATTGTGGGTACATAGTGTGGTTTCAATATGCATTTCTCCAATGACTAATATTGTTGAAATTCTTTCCATGAGCTTATTATCCCTTAGGATGTCTTCCTTTGTTGAACTGTATTTTCAAATATCTTACCATAATAAGAATTAGTGTGTTCATTATTTTAACAGTTCATGATAAGTTCTGGATAGTATTTCATTATCAGTTATATTTTTGCAAAATATTCTCACTAATTTTTGTCACGAACTATATTAAGCTTTAATTTTAACCTTTTTATTTGTTGTTTCTACTTACACTTAACAGTGGAATGTATGTTGATATATTTATGGAGTTTAACTTCTCATTCTTGTTGTACATTTTGTGAAGTTACACTAGCTTGTATTCATACATGAACTTAAAAATCATGTCAAATTTATTCCACTGTCTTTCCTATTCCCGTTCTCTGTACCTTCCCTTCATTCTTCTTTGTCTAATTCAAATAACTTCTTTTCTTCCCTCCCCTCTTTATTGTGTGTTAGCATCCACTTATCAGGGAGAACATTCAGAGATTTAATATGTTGTTTCACTCTTTTCATTTACCTCAATTTATTTTTTAATTTCATCCTTCATTTCTTCTGTTATCCATTCATTATTAAGTACTGTATTATTTCATATCCAGGTGTTACTGTAGCTTCATTTTTTTAAATTTTGTCATCAATTTCTATATTTATCCTCTTATAATTTGATAGGATACAAGGTATTATCTGTATTTCTTTTTTTTATTTCCTAAAATTTGCTTTCTCACCTCAGTCATGTACAAACTTTAGAAAAAGATCTGTGTTCTGCTGAAAAGAAAGTGTATTAAATCTTTGATTAAAGAAATATTCTATATATTTCTATTAAGTCTAAATTATTAATTGTATTTTTTGATTCTATAGTTTTTTATTTAGTTTTTGTTTAGAGCATTTGTCAATGGTGAGAGAGTGCAAAAGTCACCCAGTACTATTGTGTTGTGGTCTATTTGTGCCTCAGAATTTTGAAGTCTTTTTTTGATGTATGCAGATGCTCCAGTATTTGGGGCATAAATATTTATGATTACTATGAACTGTTCTTCTTTGTCCCTTCTGATTAACTTTGGTCCAAAGTCCAACTTCATCTGATATGAGGACATAAATACCTGCTTGTATATGGGATTCATGTGACTGATACATTTCCCTGCATCCTTTCACATTCAATCTGCAGATGTGTTTGCCTATGAGGTGAATCTCTTGGTGAAAGCATATTGTTATTTCTTGTTTTGGAGTCCAGCCTGCAGTCCATGTCTTTTGATGAATTTAGGCCATTTACATTCAATGTTATAAATTGAAAATGATTTTATTCCCTGTCATTTTGATTTATTTCTGATTTTTAATTTGATTTAGTTTCTCCTTCAATTGACTATTCTTCTGGTGCAGTTTATTCCTTTGCTGGCTTTCAGTTTTGTTTTTCATTCCTTTTTCATGAAATGAATTTTATTGAGAATGCTTTGTAGTACAGGCTTTCTAGATGTGAATTATTTTAAGTTCTGTATATCATGGGACATTTTTACTTCAGCATCAATTCTGAAGCTTAATTTTGTTTGGTATAGTATTCTTGGCTGGCATCCATTTTATTTCAGAGCTTTGTATATATTGTTCCAATATCTTCTAGTTTTGATGGTCTGGTTTGAGACATCAGCTGAGATCTGAATCAGTTTCCCTCTAAATGTGACCTGCTGTTTTTCTCTGGCAGCCTTTAAAATTCTATCCTCATCCTGTATGTAATTTTGTAATAATGTGCCCTGGTCAGGGTATGCTGTAATTTTGTTTATTTGTGGTCCTGTAAGCCTCCCATATCTGATTTTCCATTTCATTCCTTAGGTTTGGGAAATTTTCTGATATTTTTTCATTAAGTGGGTTGTGCATTAATTTGGTTTGTATTTCTAGGCATTCATTTATACTGATAAACCTTAAATATGATCTTTTTTAGGTTATCCCATATTTCTTCAAAATTCTGCTCATGGTCAATTAACATCTTCTCTCCATGATCAACATTATTCAAGGTTCTATATTTTCTATTCATTGCCTAAAACTTTGTCTTCCAAGTGGCCAAGTCTGTGGGTGATGCTTTCCGTTTAATTTTAAATTTGGTTTATTGATTACTTCATTCTTCAGGATTTCTGCTTGATCTTTTTTCAGAATCTCTTCATTTAAATGACCTTTTATTTACTGTATTTGCTCTCTAATTTCACTCCTTACATCATCCTTTAACTTGCAGATAAATTTAAGTATGTAATTTCTAAACTCCTCTGATATTTCTTCTACTGTGGTGTCAATAGATTCTCTTATTAAAGTGTCTTGTTTTGTCTGGGGCAATTTATTACCTTGCTTTTATAAGTTTTTTTTTTTTTTATCTATCCATGTAATATTATGGATATGAGGTAGTAGAGATTCTTCCCTGAGGACTTAAAGTGTTTCTGGCAGTTTCAAGTACCTCAGCATTTAGGGTATGACAAATAATGAAAAAAAATGAACAATATTTATCATTAAACCAATGATGTGTACATTGTTGTCACAATAAACAAATAATATTATTGCCAACAATAATAGCAGTAAGTTAGCAAAAATATTTGCAAATTTGAATGGTGGACAGGGAAAGAAAGAAGTGATGTAAGATATGATGATTATGATGGAGGAGAAGAGAATTTAGAATTTAAAAAATTAAAGGAATAATGAAAGAGAACAATAGAGATTAGCTGTTTGTAGAAGAACAGAGAATGAGTCAAGGAAAACATATAAGTAAGAGATAAAAATATATGTATATATAAAGTAAAAATTTTGAAAATTAAATAGAATACAAAACCAAATGGAAGTATATTAATCAAACATCCTAGTCCTCAAAAAAACTGATGTATTCAAAATAAGTGGTTTCAAAAATGCTAGAAATGAGGGTATAAAAAGAAATGTGAATATATATGAATGTCCATGAACCATTAAGGTCACAGAGGAAAAATAAGGAAAACAAAAAAGATTTCAATGAAAAGTTAAGAAATTGTTTTCATTGGGATTCAAAAGATTCTTAGTTTTCCTTCTTAGCAGTATTAAGTGAGTTCATCTAGACTGTGATGCTTCATCTACCTATCTTCTGGGTGGGATTGCTACATTGAGAGAGGTAATCCCATAGGTAGAACTCCTGGAGACAGGTTTAGGTAGTCTCCAAGTTCTTTACTGGATGCCAATTGATCTGGAAATTTGAAGTCAGCACTTCTCCTGAACCAAAAATTCCTGAACCATGCTGGAAGTGATCTTCCCACGTTCCACTTGTGTGGTAAAGGAGCCAATTCTTATACAACTCCATCACCTGCAGACCCCAAGTTTTCTGGTCTTGGGTTTGGTCTCCAAAGTCAATCTCCTGCCTCTGCCCTTTCAAAAATTCAGTCAGTCACATCCCTTGAAGCTGGTCCTACAAGCAGTCAGGTTGGATTGGGAAGGAGAGCAGGGTGGATTTCCAAGACCAGTTTCCCCTGTGTAAACCTCTCTGCACATTTGATTTTCTCCTGGTCAATTAGGCACACTCCATTTTGTGCAGTATGGATTTGACAGGCCTGTATTTTCATCCAAACGTGGGTTTGCTGGGAAAGGACTTCCTCAGCTGCCAGCCCCAATTCCACATCTGCAAAATTTGTTCCTTCCACTATTCTCTGCATGCTGCAGGAAAAGGTGCAGTCTCTTTACAATATAAGGTTGTTGTGCAATGTGCCTTTCAGTTTAGCTGGGCAGTGTCTTTGATCTCTAACCTCTTTATACCCAGACCTGCCTCAGTCTGCTGAAAATGTGGGTTCCTCTAGTTCTCTTATATCTCTGCTTTGCTCACTTAAGGACTGCTCTGGGTAGTGCCTCTGATAATGGCAGTGGCTGTGCTGCTGGATATTTCTTATTTTATCATATTCAACTTCCTGAGTGTTTTGTGTCCAGTATTAAATTCCAGGAAAATCCCCCCCCCCTTTTTTTGTTTGTTTGTTTGTCCACCTTTCTGAAAATCTGCCTGCCTGCTTTCTTCGCTTCATGTCATGGATCAGAGGCAACTAGGAAATTGACCTTGTCTATTCTACCATCTTAAAACTCCAAATTTCATTATCGTAATACTGTATTTCCAAGAGCATAAGTTTTATATGAATTATATATTTGTTCATCTATGAATTTTGATGTTCATGTCATAACTATAAAATCATTTTCTATTCTGAGATTACATTTTCTCCTATGCTTTATTCTATATCATTTATTGTGGGTGTTCCACTTTCATAAATGATCCAATTTACATTCATTTTGATACATGATGGGAAGCCTGGCTCTAAGTTCATTTTGTTGATATGGAAATCTGGTTGTCCCATCACCATGTGTTAAAAAGGCTGTCCCTTCTCCATGGCTCTGCCATCATGCCTTTGTTAAAATTAATTTGGTTATGTATGTGAAGTTTCAATTCTGTACTTTCTATTGTATTCCATTTATCAATTAGAATTTCTCTATGCTAGACTCTCACTTATTTAATTACTGTAGATTTAGAGTACTTGAAATTATCCCTCCTATCCCTCATACCATTTCTTGGTTCAGAAATACTTGATCTATCCTAAAATCCTGTTATCCTCATGTGATTTTTTTTTCTGTGCCAGAGTAGTGCATGATAGACAAGCACTCTATCACTGAAATATACCCCCAGTCCTTCGTACGAATAAATGATATCTTTCCATTTAAGTGGTAATTTTCTCATTAGTAATTTGTATTATGGTGCACAGGTTTTTTTTCCATGCATCATGAGATCTAACTGAATTTCGAGTAGTTTGAAATAATGTTTTAATTCAAGTAGTTTCTAAATAATGTTGTAAATTCTTTTGTAAAATATATTTTACTTTGTACTGATACAATAATTGTATACATGTTTATGGGATGTTCTGTTTATGTATATATATATATGTGTGTGTGTGTGTGTGTGTGTGTGTGTGTTTGTGTAAACCTTTATACATATGTATATATACAAGGATTGATAATAAAATCAGTGATTGAGATATCTGTTACTTCAGATATTTATCATTCATTTGTTTTAGGAATATTCAATTCTCTCTAGAAACAAGTTATTTTGAAATATTCAACTGTCAATCATAGTTATCTTACTGTGGTTCAGAACATCAGAAATTATTTGTTCTATCTGTCTGCACTCCTGTTACTATTAAATATTCTCTCGCCATCCCACTCTTGCACACACTCCCAGCAGGCTCTTGTCACAACTATTCTATTCTTTATTTCTGTAAGATCAACTTTTTACATGGAGGCCAAATAGAGTTTTATCATTTTTATACATACCTTCCAAGTATTAGACTTCATTGACTTCTTTTATTTTTTTGTTTATGTATGCATGAGCTTATCTTTGATTTTGCAATAGTACATTTGTATTGCTATCATGAAAATACCATAGACTAGCTACACAACAAAATACAGAAAACTTTTTCCTAAAGTTCTGGAGGTGTGGAAATCTAAAATCTAGGCACTAGCAGATTTGGTGTCTCATGAAGACCTACTTCCTTGTTCACAGATGTCCAACATTTTCCCATGCCCACACATAGCAGAAGGAGTGATTGATCTCTCAGGGATCTCTTTTTAAAGAGGACTACTTATATTGTGGTGACTCTCCCCCAATTACCTAACTGCATTCAAAAGACCTTACCTTCTAATGTCATATGTGATTATACTTCAGAATATAAATTTTGAGGGGATGCAAATATTTAGAATACACCAAGTGTTTCTTACTTCAGTTCTCCTGCTTGCTTTGGGTCTGAGTTTCATACTTTCTGTTTCTTAAGGTATAAGTCAAGGTCATTGATTGGAGATACTTGTAATATAAATTTTCAGTGCTGAAATGTTTTATTTAAGTGCTGATACTGATATAGTTCTCAAATTCTACTGTCTTGAATTTTAATTTTTATTCAGTTAAAAATGATTTTCATTTCTATTTTCATTACCTCTTTGATAGAGGATTACTTATATGTGCGCTATTCAACTTCCACATGTGTGGGCATTTTCCAGAGATGTGTTATTGTTTTCTAATTTAATGACTGTGTGATCAGGGAACATACTTTGTGTGACCAATCATTTTGACTTAATCTCTTGATCATAATTTCTTGCATTTTCTTAGCATACGTTCGATTTTGAAAAGAAAATTGGTGGTATTCAAATCTCAGCACCATATTAAAAAAAACTAACTAAACAAACCTTTACTTTTTTAGAGCCAACTGTATTTTGGTGTTCTGGTCACCAGGCCCTTTGACTCCTCTCCATTTGCCTCCTGTTTTTAAATTATGTCTTATGTGCTTCTTCTTCTACTAAATTTTATTTTTGGAATTCAGTTAGGTTACTTGTAAATACCTTGATCCTTCATAAACTTGACTTTATAGTTTGTTATGTGATCAACCTAAGGTAAATTCTTCACTGTTAGGCAAGATTTCCAGATGACTCTATTCATTGTCCTATGAATTATGAAATTTCTTCAACGTAGTTGATGAGAAATGACATTCTTTATGGCATGTATAAGCACCAGGCAATTTTCTCTAATCTTTTGAAAGTTTTTTTTTTGCCCCCCTCTATATCTCAGGTCCTCTCCTGGAACACATATGTTGTTCATTAATCTGCTACATATTCAAAAGGGGCCCTCTGTAGAGCTCCTGAGATCTTTGAGAGTACTGCTCTCTTATCTCCAATGTTAAGCCCTATGATCTCTTTGCCTTGGTTTTACCAGATTAATTTTCAAACCTCAGTTAATAGAGTCTGGTGGACTCTGCTTGTGTTAATCTTGCTTGAGTCATAGCCCTGAAGTTCTCATTGCATGGAGCTGGTACATTTGGAAGACTTATTTGTTTCCAGTCTATCTGGGATGATTGTCCTCATTGCCTGAAGTCTATTGTCTTTAAAATTGCTGTTTAATGCACTATGCACTTTTCTGTTTCAGTTTTGGTAGTTTCAGGTAGAACACAAATGAGAACCTGTTAACTTCATCTTGGATAGAAAGAGATTGCATAAGATTCACAGCACATGCTGTATGTTGGGAAGAATGTTCATACTCTACCTGCTTTCTATTCATCCTTCGTTTCTCTGTGTATCCTCGTCTTCCACAGGGAATTCTTCCTGTAGATCATATTTCCTTATGAGAACATAAAAGTACCATTTTCTTTTATCATCTGTCTGAATTTATAATGGACATTTTATGTGTCTTCTTCTCTGTGACTTTAAGCTAAACAACAGAAGGGGTCTCATCTCATTTGCTTTATCTTCAGAATATAGTATAATGTGTCATATGTTGTAGGCACTCATTTGTTTAGTGCATGAATAATGCATGTGAAACATATATCCTTCATATGAGAAAATCACTCACATATTTTATTTCTACTTTATTTTCTCTTTGACAGATTATGTTAGCCTGTTGTAACCCCAGAAAACAGGTCATTTATTTGTAATAATAATAGAAGATAAAGTCACTGCTCACAGTGTTTGCTATATGTGAAAAAAAAAAATGCAGAACTGGAATACAAGATTCAAGAACTAAAAATGAGGCTATCAGAAATAAAAATAGTGGAATCAGAGCTTAAGCAGGAAAACATAGACCTGAAGCAACAAATCCACAATCTGAACAATTATATCCTAGATTGTAAGAAGGGATGGAACTCTTTTCTTTATTCGAGTACAAATAATAATTTTTTTGATTGCTGACTTATCTGTTGACATTTTACAAGGGAGAAAACATGAATAAATTACAAAATTCTTGCAAATAAGATAACATGTTGTTAAACATGATTACTTCTAAAAATTAAATGCATATTCTTCCACATCACAATTTTAATGGCTCTATGGAATGCTGTCTGCTTGAAATTTACTTATTTAACAAACAGAATTTGGTGTTGTTATTTGTTTACATTTTTGATTATTACAATTAACATTTCAAGAAATGTCATTCAAAAAAAAATTGTTTACCATCCAGGTGCCATGACACAAGCCTGTAATCCCAGTAGCTTGGGAGGCAGAAGCAGGGGGATAAAAATTTCAAAGTTAGCCTCAGCAACTTGGAAGGCAAGGCTCTAAGCAAATTAGTGAGACCCTATCTCAAAATAAAATAATTTTAAAAAGCTGGGAATGCAGATTAGTACTTAAGCTACACTGGGTTCAATCCCTGTCACCAAAGGTGGGGGTGAGAAAAAAAGAATAGGAAAGAAAAAATCATTTTCTATATTTGTCTTCTTTTGAAAAAAACTTCAATATAGAATTATTTGTTTAAAGTAGAGAAACTTCAAAAAGGGATTTGATCAGGATTTCTAAATTGCTTTTACAAAAGTTTGTATTTCATGAGTGAGGATAAAATGATCATTTTTCACTGTCCTGAAACATGTTTTTGTATACTTATCATTTTTTTCTGATGTTTGCAATCCAAACACAGGAGTTTGTGGGACTAATGTGATGTGCTAGTGCTGAGCTAGACACTGAGCTACAGTTTTAACATTAACATTCATTTAAAAATGAAATGGAGAGCTCACGATGTAACCCATCTGGTAGGGCTTTTGCCTTGCATGCAGAAGGACTGGGGTTCAAATTCCCATCACCGCAGGATGGGGGAAAATTTTTTTTTAAAGACAAAAAATGAAATGGAAATTGATTATAAATTATTTTATTCAAATTCAGTCTCACTCATAAATCAAATTTGTTCAGATTTCTTTGTTGAAAGAACATATCCTTTTAAATTTTTTTTTAGTTATACATGACAGTAGAGTGTAGTTTGACATAAATCATTCTTTTTATGGCTATTATTCCATTGTGTACATATATCATATTTTCTTTATCCATTCATCTGTTGAAGGACATTGCTCTTTATTATTGGAATACATATTAAGTCCTCTCTTGTTCCAAAGGGGATTTTGAGTTTTTAAAAAATACATAATGATCAACCATATAAGTTGAAAGTGCTACCTTAAAAGAAACACAAAATGTGTAATGACAATTATTCAATTCCTTATCCTAACTTTGGGTTATATTAATACAAAAGAAAAATATAAGTTGAAAAAAAAATCCTGAATATGCTCTTACACTGTAAGTCAATTGTAGGTATAACTGATATATTTTATGAAGCTAAAATCATAAGTGAATTCATAAGGCTGTAAATGAACAATAAGTGTGGAATCTTATTTGACTTCAAATTATCTTTTTAATTGGGGAGGATTTATGATAGTGCAAAGATGATCATTTGAACTTGTCAATTTACTGAATCATTTCAAAATTCCTTTTCTATAATATCTAAAAGAGTTACTAGCAACAGAAACTTATGAATTAACATAGTAGTCTTTATTAATGCCTTTCGATTATGTGTGTTTTAGATAATAATGAAGGAGAAATTTAAAATATGAAGCTAAAAGAGAAAAGCTTCAGAGAACATAGAATTTTTATTAGGATATTAGGATACTAATTCAACATACATAGCACTAGACCAAAAGAAGATCTTTGTGTTTTCTGGCAAAAATCAATATACAGATAACAATATTTAACTTCAGATGTACCCTGAAAGAAGAGTTGAAGAGAAGAAATGATGATGTGTTACATGAAAAAATTAAGGACCAGTTAAAAGAAAAATAAAGAGGATATAACAAAGAGGATAAAGTGACAAAACAAACTGAAATCTCTGTTAGTACATTAGATACAGAATTGAAGATTGCAAGAAACAAGTTTAATGAGGTAAATGAGCCTTCAAAGTTTCAAATTCTTAGTTTATTTGGATAATATTATTTATAATAGCCTTTTAACTTACTGTATGTGGTCATGTTTTACTTAATGAAACATGGCCTGATAAATGTGCTGTTCAGCAATTTCACCAACATGCAATCATCATTTGTGTGTACTTCCACAAATTTCAGACATCTCCCACAATGCCAGGATATATAAAATTCCAAAACCTCCATTGTATATGCAACCTGCTGTCTCTCATACCATTGGTATGTGGGGTGTGAATTATTATTTGTGTTTAAGACAGAATCTTATCTCACTCTAAAATTAAATGATGACATCTATGGCAACCCTTCCGCTTTCCAGCCCTTACCTGGCAGGTGCACACTGCTTGGTACCTATCCCTAATGGAACCTCACCCAGACATGCTGTGCAGGTCTTTTACCCTGATAGCAGCAGTCACAAGCTCCTGTGAGGTTCTCCTTTAAGTGTGGTAAGAAAGCCCACCACAGGACCTCAATCTTTCCTTGTCCCTAAGGCTCCTCATTCAAATTACCTGTGACCAGGCAGAGACTGCCCCTCCACCACAAACATGCCCCGAGTCCCCAGTGCTGCAGAGCAGGGCATGTGGTTAGTATCACCATGCATCCCTCACAAACTATGCCACAGACTACGGTTTTAAAGGAGGCTGAAATGCCTGGCTCCCCAGGGAGGGAAAGGAACATTTTGTAGCTGTAGTACAGCAGCTCAGCTGGGGTTCCTGGTGCAGAGAGCCTCGGGTGCTCTCTCCTCCTCACTCCCTTTTCCACCTCAATCAGTGTTTCTGGGACTGACCAAGAACTGCAGGAACCTGGTGATGATTAGGGGGGCCATGTTCCAAAACCCTGAGTTCTCAAGCACCAAGCTCATGGTGTGCTCAATTATCAGGTGTAGCCTCATCCTGGATCCTGCCCTGAGCCCTTTGTCCTTAAGCTCCTCCCCCTTGTCAGGTTTGGGACGGCCCTGGGTCTGGGACCTGGGGTGCTCTTCTCCTGAGCTACTCCCTAGCACTCTTTCTGTCTTATATTGAGACAGGTCTCTCTAAGATTCCCAGAGTGGCTTCAAACTCTTGAGTGACTTACATCATAAGTGGGGCAACCTGCCAGATTCAGCTCCCTTCTTGTAAAACAGGAGACCATCCTTCACAAGTGTCTGGTGTTGGAAGCTCTAAGAGTCAAACTTACACTGAAGCCAGCCAGGAAGCCCAATGGGTCTAAGGTCACACACATTCGAGTTCAATTCTGTGCTGAGGATGAAGCCTGGTTGGTACAACTTTGAGAAGGGCCAAGCACAGAGCCCTGAAGATGTACTCACTCCTAGCAGGTCTCCAGGGGCACACATGGCTGCTACTTCACCTTTCAGCTCCCATGTCAGAGAGCTCCAGACTGGGGTGGCCTGGTCAGACTGGTCACACAAAACTCCCCATAGTGGTCTTGGGCCACAGAAAATAGAAAGTCCCAGCATGTGCGATGAGTGTCCTTGGAGGTATGTTCCCTCAACCTCTCCCACTGATGGGCCTCTTCTGCAGTTGAACAAGTTTCATGGGTCAGAAATGCTTTATTGTCTGGGCTCTGCACCATCACATATCTCTCTCCTAACATGCAACTCCAACTAGGCTCTTGGTATCAGGTGCCCCAGATGGAGGGTCCAAACAGGGCCACAGGACCACTTCACAGGATTCTGCCCATTTCTACCAGCTTGAGGGACTTCCTCTTTTCCTTTGAAACACTGGTAGGACCAGTTCCTACCAGGACTTCCTCAAGGAGCCCACCCAGAAACCTCCATCATACCCTTAAGATTAGGTTACCCAAAGGGGGCAGTTGTGGGAAGGCCCCACAGCACAGGCAGGTGCTGGTAGGCAGGGGACATGTCTGTGGGTCTTGGTACTTCCTTCCTTCCCAGAGCTGGCCACTAGGGTTGCCTCCTTTCTACAGGGTGGAATTTATACTCACATGTTACCCTGTCCCACAAGACCTCTGCACTATCTTGTAGAAGAGACAGAGAGGGCTCACAGTGTTGTTCCTCTTAAAGAACTCTCCCACCAAAGCTCTGAAGGGCAGAGCCCAGTGTTCTGAAGGCAAGGCTCACCTGCCAGGTGCCTGCACTGCTGAGAACTCTCCTACTTTTGACCCTGACAGGACATAGGGAGGCCTGTGTATCTGGGGTCCTTGCACACAGACTGCTGAGTTTTCAGGTCACATCTGACAAGGACTTTGTTCTTGACTACATTCTGTGTAGGCGCCTTTAAAACTGGCATTTTCAAGAAATCTACAATAACTTTCTATAGCTCTAAACATTGTTCCATTGACCTTCTTCTTTCCTCTGCCAGGGCTTCCCACAAGTAATGCCCACATTCTGAGAATGGGAGCTCTGGCCCTGAGGACACAAGGGTGCCACAGAACTCAGGGTACTGAATCTCCAGCCAAGCTCTGCTTCACTGCACAGCAGCCTGCTCCTTAAATGTCCCTCATATGAGGTTGGGGCAGATTCACTATCATCCCAGGAGGAGCAACCTTCATTTCAATTTAGTTTCTCTTTTCATGTTCTTTTCCTCCCATTCCTGATACAGGCTGGCCATGGAGTCCAGTCAATGGGGACCTCAAGTTCAGTCTCTGGGCTGGGCCCAGGACAGAATTTGGCCAAGTTGGTGGGACTAGAACACTGTCCTGGAGTCACTGGATACAGCTCACAGGGCCTAACTCAGAGCTGCTGGCACAGGATAAGGAACAGGTAAAGGTGGTCTGTGCAGCAACAATGCTCGTTCTTGTGTCCTGACTTTCTGACACTCAGAGCCAGTGTTGATTCCATTGCCACTCCTGACAAGTTGGAAAGATGATTTTATGACTCGGTTCCCAAAGACTGACTCTACTAAATCCTTCCCAGCAGGCACATGGGCCCTCCCTCTGTGTTCTTTGTCTTTGGGTATCTCCTTGAGCTTATTTGGGGCCTATCTTTTCAGTTTAGGGGGAATAATTTTTGAACTGTTCTTCTTAAATGGCCATTGGGAGTTTGTGACTATGACATTGTCTGCAGGATGAGATGAGAGAGGCAGAGCAAATGGGAAAGTTGATAGAGAGTGTTTGCAGACAGAACACAAGAAGCCTGGAGAAAAACTATTCAAGATGCCAGATGTGGGTACAGTCCAGGAGCTGACAATACACTAGAGAACATCAACACCAAGTCCTGAGGGAAAACTATATACCACTCCACCCAGCATTCCAGGACACCTGGAATGTAGCCACCAGGCTGACCTACCATGGCTGCTTATAATCTTCACAATCTACAGTCTTCCTTTCAGGGAGAGTTTTCACCCCCAAAGGGCACCTCAGTCTCTCATGGACCTGTTGAGGACAGGGTAATATCTGTGCAGCTAACTGTCTTAATCACCAGGATGCAGGCAGTTGCGACTGCACCCTCAAGAGCCAATACAGGACAAACAGGACTGCTGGGCCCCTGTACTTATCAAGGTTGTTAAGAGATATTTGTCTGAGGAATGTGCAGCTGCCTGGAAACCTTATCTATAAAGGACAGGGGAGCCTAACCCTGACTCATCTCCTGCATAGTTTACCCCTTCCCTCCTCCCTTCTTCCTCCAGGACTGTTCAGTTCTGGTGGTACCCAACAAGAATCAAATAGATTGGTGGGACCCAACCAGAAGAGGACAAATGTTTAGCTGTTCAAATGTTAACCAATAACGTACAGGTCTTTGTGTGGGAATGCTTGGAAATCTCTTAAATAGAGGGCTTTCTCACACCTTGGGGCCACTCTCCACTCAGCCATTGCAATGGTCTGAGAGGCTGGTTGTGGTCCAGGCTCGAGCTTGCAATAAAACTTTGTTGTGTCTTGCATCACTGTGTGTGCACTTTGACTCTCTGGGGATCAGTCGATATCGGGGACCAGTCGATATCGGACCCTAACAGACCCTGCTCCATGCCTTGCATTTCTGAATAAATCTCTGCCTGTGTCTCTGCTGACAGGTCCTGAAATCCCTCTCTACAGAATGTAAAGAACCTAAGTTGAAGAGTCGAAGTTCACTCTCCCTCCTGGAGACCTCCTGGGATCCTATATGGTGATGAAAGGATTTTATTTCAGAACATAGCCTGCTCCTGGGGTGCCTACAGTGTTGTGACCCTGATCCTGGAGCCATTTACACCCCTGGTGTCCTGGATTCCTGAGACATGTGCAAGGATAGGAAGGAACATGTTCAGCAGCACGCTCACTGCCCCAAGTTCTGCTAGAGCTAGTACCTCAGCTCTCTCACAAGACCAGCCCTGCCAGGAACCACAAATACCCAGAAACTACCTGAGCTGACTGCCCAGAACTCCAGAGCAACTACAGCAAGGATATCCATGGCTACCTCCATTTTTTCCTTTTGTGCTTATGAGTTTGGGCGGTTTGGCTGCTACATTCAATTTTTGGTTTTGCAAACTTAAATAATAATTCTCCTTTCTCTGAAGGGAGGCTTTTGGTTCTCATGTCCTCTGCTTTCTCACTATAAGCTCTGGTCATCCAATTTACTTAGGGTACAGTCTCCCAATCCACAAGTTAACACACCTGCACACTTGAATGGGAATCTGCTTTCCTAAATAAGCTTTCTCTCTAAAATAGGGAAAGAAAGAAAAAAAAAATTGCATCAGACTCTGCACTGAAGTCTTCTATGAAGACTTCCAAAAGGATCCTAAATTTGAGACTTGTGACCAAGTGGTCTCAGCTTCTTTCAGCCAATCATGTCATGCCTGGGATCTGACTTTCCCTTCACAGTCTTGTCTCATATGTTATATTGTTGATGAGTCTCATGCCTCAGATTCTTACATAGGAGGATCTCTGACAAATGGGTTAATTTAGAACTTTTAGAGAAAATGATGGTATCCTCAAAACACACATGCAGTTTTGTTGTTTTAGTTGGCTTGGTGCTGGAGTGCCTGCCAGTCAGAAGCCTGTATGGGTCAGCAATCTGAGCAGCCCCTGCAGTCATGAGAGAGGTCTGTCTCCCCAGCTGATGTTGCTGCTGTGCTCCAAGCATGGTGAGTGAGCTATGCATCCAGCAGCCCTGCCAGGGACAATGGCCTCATCATGAGACTTTGTCTAGAACTCAAGGCATCACTCTTCCAGGACCCCCGAGGGTGGAGAGAAGTCACTGTCTTTCTGTGGTACTGTCTGAGGGGTCTAACTAAACCTACCTTCCTGTTCCATGTCCAGCAGCCTTGGGCCTGCACTGCTACTCCTGCTCTGGCATCCAGAAATCCAAAATCTTTCCAAACCCTCTATATTCTTGGATTCCCCTACCAAAGGGACTCACAGTGTACTCTGATGCACTCATCTGATGGGTTTCAGGTCACCTGCCATTCAGTCACCTAATCAGAAATGTGGGTAGACTTGAGTTGAAATGAACTCAATTCTTCCTGAATTCCAGTGTCTGTCACACCTGGACCTGTGCACAACCAGGTACCAGTGCTACCTAGTTCACACCCAGTTCTTTTGTAGGGAAGTAGGTGGACTGGATTGCTTCTGTGTCCAGCAGTGTATCACACTTGGCTGAAATACTTCCCAGCACATAGATGTTGGGGCAGTGTATGTTTGCTTTGTGCATGAATTTTGTTGTAGCTCTGTGCATATGGTATGTCACATGTGGAGTGAATGTGTTGTGGGGTATATAAGGAGTTGGTGTGCATGTGCAGAGTGCATTAGGAGTGAGTGTGAATGTGGAGCATGTGAAAGGAGTGAGTGTCCATGTGGAGAGTGTATACGGAGTGAGTATGCATGTGGGGTGCACATGAGGTGTGAATGTCCATATGGAGTGTGCACAGGAATGAGTGTGTATGTGGAATGTGCACGAGGTTTGATGGTTCCTGTGAAGTGAGCATAAGTGAGTGTGCATGTGGGGTGCAAGTGAGCAGTGAGTATCCATGTGGAGAGTGCATAAGGATTGAGCATCCATGTGGTTAGTGCATATGTAGTGAGTGTCAATATGGAGTGTGCATGAGTAGTGAGTGTGTATGCAAAGTTTTTATTAGGAGCTGAATGTCCATGTGGACAGTGCATGTGGAGTAAGTGTACATGTGGAGTGTTCATGAGTCATTAGTGTGCATGTGGAATGTGTATGAAGAGTGTGCACTTAGATTTTCCATTAGGAGTGACAGCATATGTAGAGTGAATGAGAAGTGATTGTGCATATGGAAAGTACATGAGGAGGGAGTGTCCATTTGGGTGTGAATGAGTAGTGAATGTGCATGTGGTGTGTGCATGTGGAGTAGGAGTCCATGTGGAGTTGCATATGCAGTGAGTGTCCATGTGGAGTGTGCATGAGGAGTGTGTCCATGTGGAGTGTGCGTGATGAGTATGCATGTGAAGTGTCGATGAGTTAGTGTGCTTGTGGGGTGTGCATGAATGAGTGTGCATAAGTATTAAGTGTCCATTTGAACAGTGCATCAGTAGTGAGTGTCCATTTGAAGTGTGCCTGAGGGGTGAGTGTATATAAAGTGTGCAAGAAGAGAGTTTGTGTGGGAGTTTATTAGGACTATGCATGTATAGTGTTCATGAAGAGGGAGTATGTGTGTGTGTGCATGAGCAGTGAGTGAGCATGTTGGTGCTCATGTTGGCATGAAGGGACCTGGAGTCCTCCAGCCTGGTGCTGCAGTGTGCCTCCCTGGCCACCCTCCACTCTGCTTTGTTCTATACCTGCTTTTTTGGGATTTGGGATCTCTGAGACTCACCCACCCTCAGTCCCTTACTGTTTTCCCTCCCACCCTGTGCCTGGAGGCCATGCCTGCTGCTTAAGAATAGATAGGGTTCCAGTCATGGTCTGTCCAAATGCCCAGGGTAGGTGGGGGTAGGGAAGGGAGGCTGGCACCTGTTGGAGGCCGCTGCCCTGTAGGGCCTGCAGTGGTAGCTGGCCTCACCCTAAGATGGCACCAAGAATCCCAACCACAAAGAAAAACAACTTTAAGGAAGTACTTCCTATTGGCTGACTGATCTCTTCCACGTCCGTGCTTAGCTTGTGATCAGTACATGTCCTCATTACCCACCATTAAGTGTCCACCAGCCAAACGCCTGACCCGTTAGGTGATTGGCTGTTACGTCCTATAAAGCTGTGTACTTTCTGTGGCAAAGAGAGAGCTGTGTGGCGAGAAGAAGAAGAGAGAGAGCTGTGCGGCAAGAAGAAGAAGAAGAAGACGGCGGTGGAGAGAGAAGAACCAGGCACTTGGCTCAGAGCTCTCCCATAAAAAGAAAGACCTTAAAACTCCATCTGAGAGCCGAGTCTTTATTGTACTCACTGGACGAGACAAGTGGTGCCGAAATCCAGGAACTCTCGTACGGGCACAAAAAGGGATAAGTAATATCCAGGTAAAACAGCTGTTAAAACTAAAACAAGTCAAGTAAAATAAGTCAAGAAAGGTTAAAGCAGTATACAGGGAGCTGGGTAAAGTAACCCCCAGTGGGCTGGCCAGGTATTAAAATAATAAGATTTTGTGTTTTTTGTTGTTTGTCAAGAGTTCATGTCTTTGGTTGCATTGTATTGTTGCAGAGCATCATTGTTTTTAGTTATTTTAGTGTGGCTTAGCATTGTAGTGTGGTTAGCATTTAAAGCTTTAGAAAATGGGCAGCAAAACATCACGGATCAGAATGGAGGGTCCGCTTAGAGACTTATTAAAAGCAAATGGAACACCTCTAAAAACAGACTGTGAGGTTTTTCCTCAGAACAATAGAGGAAGCTGCGCCATGGTTTTTAGATGAGGGACTCTTAAATATACCACAGTGGGATCACTTAGGAGAGGATCTAAGAAAGAGGGAGAAAGGAGAACCATTGCCGGTGGGCACGAGCACAATTTGGACATTGATTCCCCGGTGCTTAACTAACCTGAGGCCAACGTTTAAAGATACGCTAGAAAAAGAAGACATTTTAGAGGAGATAAAGATTTAGAATGATCCAGAACCTCTGAAAGATTATCAAAAAGAGGAAGTTCCTCAGATGAGGAAGAACTTTCAGAAGAGAAACTAGAGAGGATAGTCAAAAAAGAGGAACAGGAAAAAAAAAAAGTCTAAATTCTCTTCTTTTCACCCAATATGACTACCTACAGAGATAATTTTACCAATAATGATGTTCAGTTAGGAATGAAATGTGTCAATCCCTATGATAACTGGCTTCTGCTTTCTAACACAAAAGGATATACTAATGTACAGTCATTTTTCAGCCTTCTGGGAGTGAAACATAAATTGTGCCAGTGGAACTCCTCTAATTGGGACAATTCTTTCCTATCTGCTACTCAGGCTCTTACTGAAATAGACTGAAATAGAAGCATAATCTTTCCTCCCACTCCAGTTTGTGTGTCACCCCCTTTCATGTTTCTATTAACTAACCATAGTACTACTGTCCTAAATTGTTCTGATGCTAACGTAACTTGTTTCCTTTCACAATGTTGGAATGCCTCCCAGTTTTCTGTTGCAGTGATTATGTGTGTTCCTACTTTCTTGCCTCTACCAGTCTCCATAACTGATGAAGAGCTGCCTGTGATTTTGTCCAGAAACAAAAGAGACTTCAGCATTACAACAGCAGTGGTTACAGCAGTGCTGTGTCTGCCGCTGCAGCTGCGGCAGCAGTGACAGCATTAGCTACTACAATACCAACAGCACAAGCTGTTAATAATATAGCTGAAAGAGCTGCCTCAACTTTACAAACACAAAAGGTTATCGATGCCCACTTAAAGGCTGGCATACTTATAGTAAACCAGCGAGTAGATTTATTGCAACAACAGGTAGACATGTTACAACAAGTTATGGGATTAAAATGTATTTATACTACCCCAGGACTATGTGTTACTACTGTCGAGTGGAAAAATCAGACACATATTTCTAATCTCACAAGACAGCTTGGTATATACCTAACCTCAAACTGGTCTTATACTCTTGATAACCTTACCACTCAATTAGGATTAGAAATTATTAAACTGAACTCCACTATAGTTCACATTGAACCTATTTCAGCAATCTTCAAATCACTGAAAAGCGTCTTCAGTTTTACTGAAGCATGGGCAAGCATCATGTCTCTTGAATACTTATGGTACTGGGATTTGGACTAATGATCCAATGCCTTATGCACATAAGATGCCAACAACAGGGAGAATGTCAGACCATCAAAATGGCACTTATGGTGCTTGGAACTGGCACATCTCCCCAGATGTGGCTAAATATGCTGGATCGGTAGCCAATGACGGGTAAGCAAACAGAGACATATATCAACCTAAGACAGGTCCTCATCCCAAGGTGGGTAAGACACCAATGATGGGTAAGAATATGTTCTGCTGTTATGCAACCTAAGACAGGCATGATCCCGGGAATCCAGAGTCACAGATAGGCTCATGGGGGCCCATACCAACCTAAGACAGGGTTCTGACACCTGGAGGTCAGAATTCTGATGATGGGTAAGGATGGTGCTCACCACTTGAGCTATCATGATGACCTGATCCTAAGCCCATTAATAAAACAGAAAGGGGGAGATATTGGAGGCCACTGCCCTGTAGGGCCCGAAGTAGTAGCTGGCCTCACCCTAAGATGGCACTGAGAATCCCAACCGCAAAGAAAAACAACTTTAAGGAAGTGCTTTCTATTGGCTGACTGATCTCTTCCACATCCGTGCTTAGCTCGTGATCAGCACATGTCCTCATTACCCACCATTAAGTGTCCACCAGCCAAACGCCTGACCCATTAGGTGATTGGCTGTTACATCCTATAAAGCTGTGTACTTTCTGCGGTGAAGAGAGAGCTGTGTGGCGAGAAGAAGAAGAGAGAGAGCTGCACGGCGAGAAGAAGAAGAAAATAAGACAGCGGTGGAGAGAGAAGAACCAGGCACTTGGCTCAGAGCTCTCCCATAAAAATAAAGACCTTAAAACTCCATCTGGGAGCCGAGTCTTCATTGTACTCGCTGGATGAGACAGGCAACCTCTGAACATTTTCTGAGGTGTCAGGCTAGGCAGGGTGGGTAGGAAGCTCTGACCCCAACCCCACCAGATAAGAGTCCATGGCAGCACCCTCCCTCCCATTTCATGAGATCCCTTGGGCCAGGCTGCAGAGTGACTTCTTAGGAAAAGGTGAGGCAATCTCTGTGGGAAGGGGCAAGAGGTTTCCCAAAAACAATTTCTAACTCAACCCAGGTCAGTGGGCATCCCCTAGACCCTCAAGAGTGCCCCTTCCTTTTCTTCCCTTCCCTTCCACAGTGAGTCACAACCCCAGGACTTCAGGGTTCCAGGATGATGGAGGAGGGGTCTAGGGAGGAGCCCCCAGATATGGGAGAGTTCCCATAGCAGGGATCCTGGCTCAGCAGAACGGGGGCACAGGGAAAGAGAAAGTAGGTGTTGTCTGTGTGCATGGGCTTCACGAGGTCCAGGCAATTGTGGAGGACTCTGACATAGTCTGGGAAGTGGGAACCTAGGACACAGGGTTCAGGCAAGAGGAGAGTCTAAAGGAGTCTGGGAGATGGTGACCTGGGCCTTACGGTGTGAAGGAGTCTGGGAGGTGGGGACTTTGGGCACAGGTTTTAGACAGAAGGAGAGTATAAATGAGTCTGAAAGGTGGGGACCTAGTGCAGTGGGCCCAGGCAGGAGGAGGAATCTGAAGAAGTCTGGTAGATGGGAAATTGGGGCTTAGGATCCAGGCAGGAGGAGGGGTCTGAAGGAGCCTGAGAGCAGAGGGATCGGAGAAAAAGGTCCAGGCAGGTGTGCAGGTGTGTGAAGGAGTCTGTGCAGTGGTGATCTGGGGTACAGGGTACAGGCAGGAGGAGGGGTCTGAAGGAGTTTGGGTGGTGGGAAGGCAGTTAGCCCCCTTCCAAGCTCTACTCAAGGCTGGCAGCAAACAGGTCTGTTGGAAAATAGAGGTAGATCACAATGTCCTGCTAGTCCAGAATCAAATTCCACCAAAGGGAAAAAAAAGACAGCTTTAGCTTTGGATAAGCATTAAACCAGAAAAACTCAGCCTCACAGGTATCTGCTAGGGAATAGCCTCAGAATCTGTCTCCCTCTCCTGTGCCTAGTGCTCCAAATAGCACACACACTCTGTTGAGGTTCCTGCATCAAGACCTGCAGCAGGAGACTTGCAAGACCTCTCTGTTCTGCCTCTGGATTCACCTGGGGTTTAAGGTCATTAATGGACTCAGCCTATTGCAGGTAAAAGGAATGTGTCAGCTTTCCATTGCTGTGACAAAATACCTGAAGTGAACAACTTGCCAGCAAGAAAGGTTTCACAGTTTTCACTCCATAGTTACCTGACCCTCCTACTCTGGCCTGTGGCAGCACAACATATCATGGTGGGAGTGTGGCAGACAGGGCTTGTGCACCTCGTGGCAGCTGGGAGGCAAAGAGATAGGAAGGGCCAGGTTTCCAAGCCTGGGCCTTCTTCTACCAGTCCCTGCCTCCCAAGGGTTTCACCTCTACCAACTGCACCACTAACTAGGGACCAACTTCAACACATGGGCTTCTGGATGCACACTCCTCTGGACCTCATCAAGGCATAGGTGGCCTGGCATAGAAGCAGGGTGTGCAACTGCAGAGGCGCAGGTGTGATGAATGAAGGGACGATGGGCTAACAAGGCTACAGCCTTCTGTCCCTGCCATTTTGCTGCTGCGACTACTCTGCCCCCCTACACCATTTTACAACAAAGATCATTAGCCCATGAACTTTCTCATCAGTCATTGTTCAGATTGTTATTAGCCTGTGAAGTTGCACTACTTGAGAATAGCTTCACTTCAATTCTCTTTCTCTCTCTCTCTCTCTCCCTCTCTCTCTCTCTCACCTTCAGGGCAGACACTGTGCTAGTCTGCTTAATAAAATCTCTTGTGTGATTTCCCACATCTGGAGTTGTTCTGGGTGTTTTCAGTCAATATGTGTGCTGGCAGGCACTGGTCTCTGACTGGATCACAGGATAAGATTTCCCTAGGTCAAGAGATAATTTACAGCTAAAACCATCTGACCCAGGCTGGTGTAGTGTCATCCCAGATGAGCCACTCCCCTGCCCTCTTTCAGTCTAAATCTGTGATGCCCCAAATTGATGTTGATGCCTCAACCTCAATGTGATGTTACCAGGATGGCCTTTTGGGTCCTAGATCAGGAGAATGGAACATTTCTGAGTGCCCTGTACTCAGGCCCAGTAAGCTCCCTATCCTGACCACAGATGAGACACAGTGTGTGACCAGACTCCTAATCTGCTGTACCTTGGTCTTTGGTTCCAGCCTTCAGAACCCTGGTCATAAATTTGCTGTTTATGAACTGCCTCTTTTGGGTTTTGTTACAGAAGCCTGAATGAACTAACATATCTGGCACTGGCATTGGACAGGCTGTAAAAACATGTGAAATGTGGAAGTGGACTTGAAGTTCAGTGTATGGGAGGGACCAAAGGAAGTATGAAGTGTGTGCTGGAGAAAACCCACATTGTCACACACAGACCTTTGCTAAGAAAATTCGGGTGCAATGGCATGAGAGCTCTGGAGGCTGAGGCAGGAGGATCAACACTTCAAAGTCAGCCTCAGCACTTTAGCAAGGCCCATCTCAAAATGAAAAATAAAGAGAGCTTAGTGGTAGAGCTCCCTGGATTCAGGTTTCAGTGCTAAGAGAAATGGGGACCAGGGAGGGAAAAGTAAAGAGTTAATAATAATACCTATTACAGTATCTCAAGTTGACCACTCAGGGCAAAACAGCTACTGGAACCTGACACCAGGTGTGCAGATGAAAAGAGAGATTTCATGCATCTCTCAATACGGCCTGGATGAGTGGCAGATGGAGTCTATGATTGGAAAGTGATCAGCATGGTGTGAACATGTGGGGTCCACCAAGTTCACCTGTGGGACAGTGCAGGACCTTCAGAGGTGATGAGTTCAGGAGAGCTCAGAGATAATCAGGGCACTAATTCATTTGATAGATTAATAATTGAAAGGACAGCTAGGTGGTCACTGCAGGCAGGGGTGTGGATGGAGGAGGTAGATCACAGGAACCTTGGCCTTGGGGACTACAGTTCCTCCCTTTGGCCAGCCTCTCCCCTCTCCCAAGCTCCTGGCTGCCAAGAGCTGAGCAACTTTCTTTGATCATGTGTTTCTGCTCCCATGCTCTCACCATGGGCCCAGAGCAATGGCATTGGCCAAATATGGACTGAACCTCTGAAAACCTGAAACAAATAAACCTGTCCTCCTCTACATTGTTCTCAGACACTTTGGTCACAGTAGCCAGAAGTTGACTAGAACAAAGACCAGGGAAATCCAGAAATAAGGGGAACTCTGACTATCTGACACAACAGGAGTCTTACCATAATCCAGTCACAGTGACCAGATGTCAACTGGGGCTCCTAGGTGAGAAGGGACTCCATCAAATCACCAGGCTCATCAGACATTGATGGTGGGTTTCTTCAAAACAGATTTAGCAGAACCCATGCTGAAAGCAGATTCTACAGGAGGCCCACAGCTGGGCACAGGAAGAGTTTCTGCAGCCTGACCACAGTGGGTCCATCCTAGCACCCTGGTCATCCTCAAGGTGACTCTGTCCACACCCAGGAAAGAAAGACTTTCAGAAAACCTCCACCTGCTGAAGGCCGTATCTGAAGTCAGGACATGTGGACAGGGACTAGTCTGGTAGGCCTGAGACTGGAGTGAGGAATGGGACTGGACACAGGAGGACAGGCCAGCCTTGCTACAGGACATCCAGGAACTGAACCAATTGCTGTGACCCAGGGCTTTATGGCAGTCAGGACCTGGGAGCAAAGATAGTATTGATGGCTAAAGACTTGTCTGAGTAGGGTGCTGAGGGTGGGCTTGGCACTGCTGAATGCTTTTCATAAACCATGAGAAGACAGTTACAGGTGATAAAATTTTACCAACAAGCAAGTATACCTGAAAAATTTGGAAAGTTCTCTGTTTACTGTTCAGAGGAGTAAGAGTGAGCTCAGGAGAGGGGAATGTGATTGACCATTACTTAAGGACATGAGGACAGATGTGCCCTGGGATGACACAGAGTGACCCCAATGTTCTGGAAACATGTGGACTGCCCCTCCCACCACAGGCCTGGAGGAATGTGAGCAAAGGCAGGGGCTACTGCCAGGTCCCCTCACCAGGCTTCTCTACCCACTGTCCATCCACAGCTGTGTGAAAACCTGGCTACCCCACCTGTACTGCTAGCTGTGAGGCCCAGGTAGAGAAACAACATTGGCAAGGCCAGGGCACACCACCTTAAGCTGAGCTCTGGTGCTGAGCCGGCCCCAACTCTCCAAACCAGTGCTGACACTGGTGTTCAATTCAAGCCTGGATAGACTGCTCATTAATCAGGCACAGAGGCACTGCAGAACACCCACAGAGCATGGTCAAGGCACCAAGCAACAGGACCAGGGCTGCCACCTCTGCCACCCCTGAACAAGACACTGACACCAACTCAGGCTGGAAGCATGGCCAGTCCTGAAGGCTTAAGTGCAGAGAATGAAGCCAAAACATTGGGCATTTTTGTTGTTTATTGTCGTTGTTACTGGGGATTATACCCAAAAGCTCTTTGCCACTGAGTTGCATTCACAGTCCTTTATATGGTTTTATTTTGACACAGGGTCTTGCTAACTTGCCAGGGCTAACCTCAAACATGCAATCACCTGGACTCAGCCTCCCAACACATGGAATTGCAGATGTGTGCCATCCTGCCTAGCAGAAAGGATTATTCCTGAACTTCAACTCCAAGGCCTTGGTGGACTGTAAGCATGCACAAAAAGGCTTCCTGCTTACCTGCTTCACCCTCTGCATAGGAGTGACTGCCTGAAACTGTCCCCATTGGGTTTGGAAGCACAGAACTGGTGAGGCCTTCCATGCACTCAGTGAGAACAGGTAGACTCAGCATGAATGATGCCTGACCTCACACTGCTGTGATGGAAATGTTAACCTGAGATTCTGGTATTAAGTGCCAAGGAAGACTTTGGGGGCCCATGGAAGACCATCGATGATTTTGACATCTGAGGAGAATGAGTAAGGACATGTTAGGCATAATTAGCAGCTTAAATAAAAAATAGACTGAGCTATGTCAAGAGAGGGGCTATCACCAAGATGACACATTAAAATCAGAGTACTAGTAGATGAGGGGTGTTCAAACATAGGTCTCAAAATACCCTGAGAAATGGTGCATGAGGGGAGATTTATGGGAGGACACAGAGAAGACTGAGTACTGGTAGGAGAGGGGCACTCACCAAGAATACTTAAAGACCCTGAGCAATGGTGTTTCAGAGGAGGTTAAGAGAAAAACCCAGAGAAGACAGACCAAAGATAAAAGAGACATGCTTAACTACAGGATCCAGAGGTAATGGAGGTCTTTTGGGATAGGGGTTTCTCACCTATAGTGCTCTGAGATTTTGAATCCTTTTGGAGAGAATCCCTTGGGCCAAAGTTTTAGTGACCTGTGGAAATGGTGGATGATAAGTGGTGGAATTAGGTTTTCAGTTCTCTGGGAATTGACATCCTTTAAAATTTTCTTGGGTTTTCAGGCACTGGTGAGGAGGCTGTCCACATAGCAACATGAAAGACACATTGATGCTGTTGGAAAGAGGAAGAATCAACATCTATCCAAGTTTTCACAGAACTGTTGCCCTGGATATGCAGATAAGGCCAGTGATAGTGTACTTATATTTGCCAGACTGGGACTCACCCAAAGATTTCACTAAGAGAACCAAATTGCCTAGGACTTAGTGGAGAGTGAGCAGAGGTATTGGAGTGTGCCCAACCACAACACCCAAAGTGAACTGCTTACTGGTGGAAGAGTGGTGTTCACCCAAAGGATTCAGAGAACTCTGAACAATGTTTTAGAAAGGGAGATTAAAGGCAGGATACAGAGAACACTGAGTGCTAGTTGGAGAGGGGCCTTCACACACAAGACTCAGAAGAATATGAGCAATGTTGGAGTAGGTGAAATTAAGACAGAACCCAGAAAGAGTTGAGCAATGTTAAGGTTTTTATGATCACACATCAGAGCCAGAGGAGACTGAGGAAAGATTGGTTATGAGAACTTAGCAAATGGCACAGAGGAGACTCGGCAGTGCTGGGTGAGGGGCACTCATCGAGAGTCCCAGAATATTCTGAGCACTGCTGGATGAGGGATGCTTTCCCAGAGGATGCAAAGGAGAAAGAGAGTAATAAAGGGTAAGAGGAAATCCAAAACAATACTCGGGGAAAACAGAGCACCTGTGTGTGCATGAGGCTCACAAGAGTACTCAGATGACTCTGAGTAATGGTGTTCTAAATGAGATTGCAGGCACGGAGGATGGCCCCATCACTGGTCTGTCCCAGTCATAGAGTGAGCTGGTGGGTGAGTCAGGCCGCCTGCATCATGGAGGTAGCAGGTGGGCACCCGACTCACCTGCCTTGCAGAGCTAGGTGGCAGGCAGCCAACCTGCCCAGCCACAAGACCAAAGACAGATGCCATCACTGAGATACTCTCCCAACCACCACACTGAGGTCTGTTGCCATCATGGAGCAAGCCAGCAGATGAGCCAGCTTGACTACATCATGGAGCTAGCCAGAGGATTCTTTATAGGCTGGTGCAGGCATTTTGAATTATTCCTGAGGGTGCAGCCATCATCATTGGAAGTGTAGCTCCCTTCCTGAGAAACCTACAGGAGAATAGAGGACTTTGACAAGACTGAGGAGTCAAGAAGAGGAGCTACTGAGAGACTCGGGACCAACTCAGAGCCACTGAGTGAGTCTCTCCCACTGGTCGGGCTCCCCAGATGGGGCAGTAGTCCCAAAAAGCAGGGAACTTCGTGGAGTAGAGTGGCCCAGTGAGATTCCCATGCTGGAGCCAAAAACCCAGTCAACTGGAAGCATTGCAGAGGAGAGCCACACAGTGAAAGGCTTCCACACAGAGTGAGGGTCCAAGGCCCAGGCAGTAGCTCTGGTCCCCAGGGATCATAGCAGAGGATGGCTGCTCAGCGAGGGAATCCCTCGCAGGGCCAGGATCCCCAGCCAGGTGATAGGTCAGGACCCCTGGGAACATCGCGGAGGAGGGCTTCCCAGTCCAGGTGGTAGTTCTGGACCAAAGGTAACTTCTCAAGTAGAGCTGCCCAGCAAAACTTCTCCACCAGGTAAGTCTTCCCCACTGGGTGAAGCTTTCCCACCAGGGCAGTAGAACCAGAGACAGGCCCAGATCAGACGTGCCCAGTCTGCAGTCTAGTTCCCCTTTGACTGACCATCAGTCAACGAGTGGCGGTCCTTTGCCCACTGACAGGGAATATAACCCACCTGAAGGCCACCACCCCTAGAGGGGCAACTTCCTAGTGGAGCACCGCATTATCAAGTTCCTGCAAGACTTCATGCTACTGAAGACTAAGAAGTGAGTTATTGGAAATCTACAGAGACAATACTAGTCAATAGATGAAATCTACAATATCCCAGAGTTTCACTTCTAGAGGAGTAGATACTTCAGCAATATGAGAAAACAAGGGAAGAAAATGTCCCAAACAAACCTAGATGGCATAGCAATAAAATCCAATGACAGCATGGCAGAAGAAATGACAGAAAGGGAGTTCAGAATGTACATAACTAAAACTATTAGGGAGGAGATGGAAGATCAAATGTAGACATTGAATGATCACACCAATCAACATAAAAAGAGCAAATACAGGAAGCAAAAAATCATTTTGATAAAGAGTTAGAGATATTGAAAAAAAAACAAACTGAAATCCTTGAAATGAAAGAAACAATAAATCAAATTAAAAACTCCAAAGAAAGCATAACCAATAGGGTAGAACATCTGGAAGACAGAACCTCAGATATTGAAGACAAAATATTTATTATTGAAAACAAAGTTGACAAAACAGAGAAGATGGTAAGAAATCATGAAAAGAATCTACACCAATTATGGGATATTATGAAAAGGCAAAATTTAAGAATTATTGGGATTGAGGAAGGCTTAGAGAAACAAACCAAAGGAATGAACAATCTATTCAATGAAACAATAGTAGAAAATTTCCCAAATCTGAAGAATGAAATGGAAAATCAAGTATAAGAGGCTTATTGGACTCCAAATACACAAAATTACAACAGACCGACACCAGAGCGTGATATAATGAAAATATCTAACATACAAAATAAAGACAGAATTTTAAAGGCTGCAAGAGAAAAGAATCAAATTACATTCAGGGTGAGACAAATATGGATATAAGCAGATTTTTCAATCTACAGCCTAAAAGCTAGAAGGACCTGGAACAACATTTTTCAAGCCCTGAAAGAAAATGGATGCCAACCAAGAATCTTATACCCAGCAAAACTTACCTTCAGATTTGATGACAAAATAATACCCTTCTATGATAAACAAAAGCTAAAAGAATTTACAAAAAGAAATCCAGCATTACAGAACATTCTCAGCAAAGTATTCCATGAGGAAGAGATGAGAAACAACGATGTAAATCAGCAAAGGGAGGAACTACCCTAAAGGAACAGCCAAATAAAGGAAAAACCAAGTCATGACAAAAAAAAAAAAAAAATAAGCCAAATGACCAGGAATACAAATCATATGACAATAATAACCCTGAATGTTAATGGCCTGAACTCATCAATCAAGACATAGACTGGAAGATTGGATTAAAAAGAAACATCCAACAATTTGTGACCTGCAAGAGACTCATCTCTTAGAAAGAGATACACACAGACTAAAGGTGAAAGGATGGAGAAAAATATACCATGCATATGGACACAGCAAAAAAGCTGGAGTATCCATCCTCATATCAGATAATGTGGACTTCAAGCCAAAGTTAGTCAGAAGGGATAAAGAAGGACATTTCATACTGCTTAAGGGAAGCATAAATCAGCAAGACATAACAATCATAAATATCTATGCCCCAAACAGTGACTCATCCATATACGTCAAACAAATCCTTCTCAATTCCAGAAATCAAATAGACCACAACACAATAAGTCTCAGTGATTTTAACACACCTCTCTCACCACTGGACCAATCCTCCAAACAAAAATTGAACAAAGAAATCATAGATCTCAACAACACAATCAATAATTTAGACTTAACGGACGTTTATAGAAGATACCATTCAACAAAGAGTGAACACACCTTCTTCTCAGCAGCACATGGATTCTTCTCTAAAATAGACCATATATTATGCCACAAAGCTAATGTTAGCAAGTACAAGAAGATAGAGATACTACCTTGTATTCTATCAGATCATAATGGATTGAAATTAGAAATAAAGGAAAGAGTAAAAAACAGAAACTACTCCAACACCTGGAAATTGCATAATACACTATTGTATGATGAATGGATAACAGAAGACATCAGGAAGGAAATTTAAAAATTCTTAGAGGTAAATTAGAACAAAGAAACATCATATCAAAATCTCTGGGACACTATAAAAGTAGTACTTAGAGGATAATTTATTTCATGGAGTGCATTCAATAAAAGAAGAAAAAATCAACAAATAAATGACCTAACACTACAACTCAAAGCCCTAGAAAAAGAATAACAGAGCAACACCAAAAGTACTAGAAGGCAGGAAATAGTTAAAATCAGAGCTGAAATCAATGAAATTGAAACAATTGAAATAATTGAAAAAATTGACAAAATAAAGAGTTGGTTCTTTGAAAAAATAAACAAAATTGATAAACCCTTAGCCACACTAACAAAAAGAAAAAGAGAAAACCCAAATTACTAAAATTTGGAATGAATAAGGAAATATCACAATAGACACGAGTGAAATAGAAAACATAATTAGAAGCTATTTTGAAAATCTCTACTCCAACAAAACAGAAAATCTCGAAGACATCAACAGGTTTCTAGAGACATATGAATTACCTAAACTGAACCAGGAGGACATACACAATTTAAATAGATCAATTTCAAGTAATGAAATAGAAAAAGTCATCAAAATCCTACCAACAAAGAAAAGTTTGGGACCAGATGAATTCTCAGCCGAGTTCTAAAAACCTTTATAGAAGAGCTCATTCCAATACTCCTCAAAGTATTTCATGAAATAGAAGAGGAGGGAACCCTCCCAAACTCATTATATGAAGCCAATATCACCCTGATACCTAAACCAGACAGAGAAACATCGAGGAAAGGAAATTTCAGTCCCATATCCTTAATGAACATTGATGCAAAAATTCTCAAAAAAAACTTAGCAAATTGCATACAAACATATATTAAAAAGATAGTGCACCACAATCAAGTGGGTTTTATCCCAGGGATGAAAGGTTGGTTCAACATTCAGAAATCAATAAATGTAATTCTCCATATGAACAGACTTAAAGTCAATAATTACATGATTTTTTCAATAGATGTAGAAAAAGCAATGATAAAATACAGCATCCCTTCATTCTCAAAGCACTAGAAAAATTAGGGATAGTGGGAACATTCCTCAACATTGTAAAGGCCATCTATGCTAAACCCATGGCCAATATCATTCTAAATGGTGAACAACTGAAACCATTCACCCTAAAAACTGGAAAAAGGCAGGGATACCCTGTTTCACCACTAAAGAAAGAAATTAAAGAAAACCTCAGAAGATGGAAAGATCTCCCATGTTCTTGGATAGGCAGAATTAATATTGTCAAAATGGCCATACTACCAAAAGTGCTACACAGATTCAATGAAATTCCAGTTAAGCTCTCAATGATGTACCTTACAGAAATAGAGCAAACAACCCTGAAATTCATTTGGAAGAATAAAAAACCGAGAATAGCTAAAGCAATCCTTAGCAGGAAGAGTGAAGCAGGGTATATCACAATACCAGAACTTCAACTATACTACAAAGAAATAGTAACAAAAATGACATGGTATTGGAACCAGAATAGACAGGTGGATCAATGGTACAGAATAAAGGACATGGACGCAAACCCAAATAAATACAATTTTCTCATACTAGACAAAGGTGCCAAAAATATGCAGTGGAGAGGATAGCCTCTTCAACAAATGGTGCTGGGAAAACTGGAAATCCATATGCAATAGAATGAAACTAAACCCCTATATCTCACCCTGCACAAAACTCAACTCAAAATGGATCAAGGACCTTGAAATCAGACTAGAATCCCTGCATCTTACAGAGGAAAAAGTAGGTTCAAATCTTCAACATGTTGGCTTAGGATCACACTTCCTGAACAGGACTCCCATAGCACAAGAAATAAAAGCAAGAATCAATAACTGGGATAGATTCAAACTAAAAATCTTTCCCTCAGCAAAGGAAACTATCAGCAATGTGAAGATAGAACCTACAGAGTGGGAGAAAATCTTTGCCATGCATACTTCAGATAGAGCACTAATTTCCAGAATATATAAAGAACTCAATAAAAAAAAAAAAAAACTCTACACCAAGAATACAAATTACCCAATCAACAAATGGGCTAAGGAAATCAACAGACACTTCACAGAAGAAGATCTACAAGCAATCAACAAATATATGAAAAAATGTTCAACATCTTTAGTAATAAGAGAAATGCAAATCAAAACTACCCTAAGATTCCATCTCACCCCAATTAGAATGGCAATTATCAAGAATACTAGCTGGCTGGGGAGATAGTTCAGCTGGTAGAGTGCTTGCCTTGCAAGAACAAGGCCCTGAGTTCGATCCCCACTACTGAGAAGAAAAAAAAAAAAAAAAAGAATACTAGCACAATAGGTGTTGGTGAGGATGTGGGGGAAAAGGTACACTCATACATTGCTGGTGGGGCTGCATATTAATGCAGACACTCTGAAAAGCAGTGTGGAGATTCCTTAGAAAACTTGGAATGGAACCACCATTTGACTCAATTATCCCACTTATTGGCCTATACCCAAAGGACTCAAAATCAGCATACTTCAGAGATACAGCCACATCAATGTTCATAGCTGCTCAATTCACAATAGCCAGAATGTGGAACCAACCTAGATGCCCTTCAATGGATGAGTGGATAAAGAAACTGTGGTATATATATATACACAATGGAATATGACTCAGCCATAAAAAATAATTAAATTATGGCATTTGCAGGCAACTGGATGAAATTGGAGAATATTGTGCTAAGTGAGATAAGCCAATCTCAAAAAACTGAAAGGCGAATGATCTCGCTGATACGCGGATGATGACACATAATGGGGGGTTAGTGGGGCACAAGAATAGAGGAAGAAGGTACTGTATAGAAGGATAAGAGGGGTGGGAGGGGTGGGGGGAAGAAAAAATAACAGAATGAATCAAAAACTATTACCCTAGGTAAATGTATAATTACAAAAACTGTATGTCTCTACTTCATGTACAGAGAAACAAGATGTATCCCATTTGTTTACAATAAAAATGAATTAGAAAAAAGAAATAAGCCAATCCCAGAAAAACAAAATAAAAATGAGATTGCAGACAGAACCCAGAGAAGACTGAGCACTGTTAGGTGACAGGCACTCACTCAGAGGACTCAGAGGAATCTGAGCAATGATTATTTGGGGAACCTGGAACAGGAAAGAGAGAAGTCTGAGCACTATAAGGTAAGGGACACTCATCACAAGGACCCAGAGAAGTATAAGCAAGGAATGGTAAGGGATCTCAGAAAAAAGAACCATATAAGACTGAGCACTGTTAAGTGAGGGGCACTTACCCACAGGACCCAAAGAAGACTGAGTAAAAAAGGTTAGCTAAATTTAGTAACATTAAAAGAGAAAACTGAGCCATATTATGAGAAAGTCTATCACCAAGAGGACCAGTAGAATCAGAGCACTAGTTGGTGAAAGGTACTGTCCCACAAGACTCAGAGTAACCTGAGCAATACTGAATGAGCAGAGATTCAGTGCAGGACCCAGAAAAGATTGAGTACTGGAGGGAGAGGGTCACTCACCCAGAGAACTCAAAAGACCCTGAGAAATGGTGATTGAGAGGAGATTTACAGCATAACCTAGAGAAGGTACAGCAAAGATTGATGTGGTGTGCTTTTCCACAGGATCCAGAAGAGATGAAATTCTTTTGGGAGAGGAGTTCATACATGATGGTGTCAGAGTTTTGACATTTTCGAGATTCTTCTACGGTCAAAATTTTAGTGATCTCAGATATGAAGGGAATGCTCACATGTCTAAGGTCTAAAGAAGTCCTCTGTAATCCTCCATAATGACAGGACATTGTCCTTGGCCATATTTCACACTGTCCCTTGAAGGTAGGCATTGTGCCTGACTCAAAGCCTATGATGTTCCTCTTGTCAAAAGAAAGCAGCTAATGACATATCTAAGAAGATCCTAAAAAACTTAAATATGTGCTTTCCATCCAATGTTCAGAAGGATGTCAGAAATCCTGGGTCTGTTACATCACCCATATGAATGCAACTACTTGAGCAAGGATGTGGAAATGGTGAATGATGCATGGTGGAACCAGGTCCTCTGTGCTGTGGAAACTGACATGAATTACATTTGTCTTGGGTTTTCAGACACTGGTGAGGAGCCTGTCAGCTTGAAATCACCAAAGGCCTATTGAGATTGTTGAAAAGAGGAAGTATCCACATCTCTCCAACTGTCCACAGTTATGTAGGCCTGGACACACACATAAAGCCAGAGATGGTGTACTGACATTGACCCCCAAATGGGACTTACTCAGAGAATTCATTCTGAGAACAGGGTTGCCTAGGGCTCAGTGGAGAGTCACCACAGATGGTGGAAGTATGACCACCCACAGTACCCAGAGGGGACTGAGTACTGGTGGGAGAGAGACAGGTGCTTATTCATAGAACTAAGGGAATGCTGAACAATGGTGTGGGAGTGGATATTAAGGACAGAAACTAGAGAAGACAGCACTTCCAGGTGAGTGGTGCTCAGATGAATAACCCAGAGGAGTATGAGCAAGGATTGCCTTGGGGAACCTGGAATAGGACAGACAGAATCCTGAGCATTCTCAACTGAGGGGCACTCGGAAAAAGGATCAGAGAAGGATGAGTAAAGAAAACTCTAAAAAAAGAAAGAGAAGACAGAACACTGTTAGGTGGGGGGGGTGTGCACATATACAGGAACAAATTGACAGAGTAAAGACAGATTAGGTGAACATACTAGCTTAAACAAACAAGTCTGAGCCATGTTAGGAGAGAGGCTATCACCATGAGGACCCTGTGGAATGAGAGCACTAGTGGGTGAGGGGTACTCACTAACAGGAATCAGAGTACACAGAGCAAAGATGGATGAGTGGAGATTTAGGGCAGGACCCAGAAGAGAGCACTTGTGGGAGAGCTGTGCTCACAAAGAGGACACAGAAGATCCTGAGCATTGTTGGTTGAGAGGAGGTTTATGGCAGAACCCAGAGAAGACAGGAAAAAATCAATGAGGTGTGCTTGAATATAGGATCCAGAGGAGAAAATGTTCTTTTGGGAGAGATTTTTTTTCACCTATAGCACTATGAGTTTTGAAACCTTTGGGAGATTATGCCTTGGGACAGTTTCAGTGACCTCAGATATGGAGGAAAAGATCCTATTTCAAAGGTCCAAAGACTTCCTCCATGTTTACTGGGAAAAGTCCTAGCCAAATTTCACACTGTCATTTAAAGGTGTGCATTGTGCCTGACTCAGAAGTATTAGGAGGTCTACTCTCTTGTCAAAAGAGAGCAGCCAGTGACAAATCAGACAAGATTCTGAGAATAAATAAATATATGCTTTCCCATACAGAAAGATGTCAGAAATTCTCAGTATGCCCCATCACCCATAAGAACTTATTCACTTGAGCAATAGTGTGAAAATTGTGGATGATGAGTGGTGGAATGAGGTCCTCAGTGCTGTGGACATTGACATTCTTTAAAATTGTCTTGAGTTTTCAGGCATTGTTGAGGATTTTGCCTGCATGGCAGTACAAAAGACCTACTGATAATGTTGGAAAGCAGGAGTTTCCACATCTCTCCAAGTTTCAACAGATATGTTGTATGGACATGGACATAAAAACAGAGATGGCATACTCACTTTAGCCAGAAATGTATTTACCCAGAAATTTCACTAAGAGAACGAAGTTCCCTAGAACTAGATGGAGATTTAGCACTGGTTGCAAATGTGTGCCCATTCAAATTACCCACTGGTGACTGCGAATTGGTAGGAGAGAGGTGCTCAACCACAGGACTCACAGGACCCTGAACAATGCTGCAGGATTGAAGACTTACGACAGGTCTCAGAGAAGAGCACTGATGGGGGAGGGGCACTCACCAAGAGGACTTAGAAGACCATGATCAATGGTGGAGTAGCTGAGGTTAAGAAAGAACCCAGAAAATGCTAAGCAAGGTTTGGCTCTCTATGATCATACACAGGAGCCAGAGGATGCTGAGATAAGATTGGTTATATGAAGTTAGCACATAGCACAGAGGAGACTGAGCACTGTTGGGTGAGGGACATTCACTCAGAGGACAGAGAAGACACAGGTTACTGGAGGGTAAAGAGCACTCCAAAACAATATTCAGGGAAATCTGAGCCCCTTCTTGAGAGTGACATTCTACTCAGAACTCAGATGACACTAAGAATGATGTGTAAAGAAAGATTAAGGACAGGACCCAGGGGAGACTGATCACTGTCAGGTGAGGGGCATTCACCCACAGGACCTAGAGAAGAATGAGCAAGGAATGATTAGAAAACCCAGGAAAAAAGAATACTGAGCATTTGTAGGTAAGGGGGTTTTCCCACAGGACTCATGGAAACTGAGTGAAGACAGGTTAGATGAACTTGACAGCTTAAATGAAGAAGGCTGAATCATGTCAGGAGAGGGGCTATCATCAAGAGGACCCTATGGACTCAGAGCACTAGAGGGTGAGTGGCCCTCAACCACAGGACTCAGAGTACCCTGAGCAATAGTGAATGAGGGGAGATTTATGCCAGTACCCAGAGAAGACTCAGCATTGGTAGGAGAGGGGTACTCACCCAGAAGACTTAGATACCCTGAGCGATGGTATTTTAGAGGAGGTTTAGACAAGAACTCAGAGAAGACAGATCAATAGGAGACAGAAGTCTTTTGAGATAGGGGTTCTCACCTATAGTACTCTGAGTTTTGGAATCATTTGGAGAGTATCCCTTGGGCCAAAGTTTTAGTGACCTCAGTTATGGTCAAAGCAGTCTTATTTCAAAAACCTGAAGAAATCTTCCATAATGATGGGAAATTGTCCTTGGCCACATTTCAAAATGTCTTTTGATGTAGTGCATTGTGCCTAACTCAGAAGTCCTATAAGTTTTCCTCTCTTATCAAAAGATAGCAGCCAGTGACATATCAGAAAAGATCCTGAAAATATTTCAATATATACTTACCATTCACTTTTCAGAAATATCTCGGAAATTCTAGGCATGCTTCATCATTCGTAGGAACTCAGTCACTTTTTTAGTTGTGTGGAAATGGAGGATGATAGAATGGAGTGGGTAGAATGAAGTCATAAATTTTGTGGGCATTGTCATTCTTTAAAATTGTCTTGGGTTTTCAGGTATTAGTAACCAACCTTTCTGCATGGCATCACCAAATACCTATTGAGTTTGTTTGAATGAGGAATTATTCACATCATTCATAGATTCCACAGTATTGTTGGTATGGGCACTCAGATAAGGCCAGAGATATGTACAGATATTAGCTGGAGTGGTCTCAGTGGAGAGTTAGCAATGTTGTTGGAAGTGTGCCCACTCACAACACCCACAGGGGACTGAGCAATGATGTGAGAGGGACACTCAACCACAAGACACAGAGGATGCTGAATATTGATGTGGGAGGGGATATTAAGGATTAGAACTAGAGAAGAGTCAGCACAGTGGGAGAGGGGCACTCACCCAGAGTAATCAGAAAAATATGAGCAATGGTTGGATAATTGAGGTTAAGATAGAATGTAGAAAAGACTGAGCAATGTTAGGCTATCTATGATCACAAAACAGAAACCAGAGGAGGCTGAAATAAGATTGGCTATGGGAACTTAGCTGATGGTACAGAAGAGATGGAGCACTGCTCATTAAGGGACAATCACTCAGAGTCCCAGTGTATTCTCAGCATTGCTAATAAGGGGTACTCACACAGATGACACAGAGGAGACAGAGTACTGAAGGGTAAGGGGCAGTCCAAAACAATATTCAGGGAAATCTGAGCCCCTGCCTGAGAGTAACACTCACCAAAGAACTCAGATGACATTGAGCAATGGTGCATGAAGAGAGATTAAGGACAGGACACAGAGGAGACTGGGTACTGTCAGGTGAGGGGCGATAACCTACAGGACACAGAGGACTCTGAGAAAGAATTGCCTTGGGGAACTGTAACAAAAGAGCAAAACACCTGAGCACTCTCAGGTGAGGGTTGCTCACCAAAAGGACCCATAAAAGAATGAAGGAATGACTAGTAAACTCAGAAAAAAAGAAACAGAAGACTGAGCACTGTTAGGTGAGGGGCACTTACCCAAGGAACCCAATGGAGACTGAGTAAGGACAGGTTACACAAACTTAATAGCTTAAACAACAAATCTTAGACCAAGTCAGAAGAGAGGCTATCACCAAGAGAACATAGTTGACTCAGAGCACTAGTGAGCAAGGGACGCTCACTGAGAGGACTTACTAGACCATGAGAAATGGTGGTTCAGAGGAGGTTTAGAGCAGAACTCAGAGAGGAGAGAGCAAAGTTAGAAGAGACATACTTGACTATAGGATCCAGAGGAGACAGAAGTCTTTTTGGAGAGGCATTGTCACCTATAGTGCACTGGGTTTTTGGAACCTTTTGAAAAGTGTACGTTGAGCTAAAGTTTCCATGACCCCAGGTATGGCTGAAATGGCCCCATTTTGAAGATCTGAAGAAGTCCTCCATAATGATGGAAAATTGTCCTTGGCCACATTTCAAGGTATCATTTGATGGTGTGCATTGTGCCTGACACAGAAGTCCTAGGAGTTCTCCAGTCTTCTCAAAAGAAAGCAGCCAATAACTTATCAGACAACATCCTGAAAATACTTAAATATATAGTTTCCATCCACTGTTCAGAAATATCTCTGAAATCCTGGGCTTGCTACATTACCCTTAGGAACTTAGGCATTTGAGCAATGGTGTGGAAATGGTGAACAATGAGTGATGGAATGAGATATTCCACTCTATGGGAACTGACATCTTTTAAAATTGTGTTGGGTTTTAAGGTTTCTGCATGGCAGCACCAAAGGTCTATTGAGGTTCTTGGAAAGAGGATGTACCCACATTGATCCTAGTTTCCACAGTATTGTTCATATGAACATGCAGATAAGGCCAGAGGTGATGTACTGACATTAGCTGGAATGGGACTCAACCAGAGATTTTACTAAGAGATCCAAGTGGCATAGAGCTCAATGTAGAGTGAGCAGTGGTGTTGGAGTATGCCTGTGCACAACACCCAGAGCAGACTCAGCACTGGTGGGAGAGGAGCACTTATCAAGAGTACTCAGAAAACCTTGAGCAATGGTGGGGTTAGGTGAGGTTATGAAAGAACCTAGAAAAGGCTGAGCAATATTAGGTTACCTATGATCACACACAGGAGTCAGAGGAGGCTGAGATAAGTTTGGCTATGGAGACTTAGCACATGGGAC